>NC_051086.1:40770072-41070072 GCF_004664715.2 Peromyscus leucopus
GGCCCTCGAGGACTTTAGCTCCAGAATGTCTCTTGATACTGCTGTGCCTTTACATGTTTGCTGCTGCCATATTTCTCTGGTATCTGGCACGATGTGAATGGGTGTAAGGGGATCCCCACTGCCTTTAATGTAGTGTGGTTATCTCATGGAAATATCCCATTCTACTGGGCATTTTTACCTGTGGATCATTTTCTCTTAAACTGTACTGTTTAACTGAAGTAATGCTTTTATACAGTAATAATGTTAGTTTAAATAGAATTTTGATGATTGAGGGTTTTTAATAACTATAGTAAGGGATTATGATAAAGGTCAGTTTAGTGGAAAAATTAAGATAGGTAAAGGCAAGATATAGTGTTACCCCTGCCCCTCACAAATCAGGATAGAAAAATAGAACAAAGAAATGTCACACAACTAGTTTTTCTTGAGGAGCCATATAGACTCTGACTGATGTTAATGATTAAGAAAAACAGTTGTGTCCTAGAAGCTGAGTTAGCTCAAGTTCTTTTAGTCTTAATGTTGAGAAATGTGTTTATGGGTTTCAGAGTGCATCATAGCTGAAACAAAGCTTTGAAAATGAAAAGATTGCCAGGCGGTGGTGGCGCATGCCTTTAATCCCAGCACTTGGGAGGCAGAGGCAGGCGGGTCTTTGTGAGTTCGAGGCCAACCTGGTCTACCGAGCGAGATCCAGTAAAGACGCAAAGCTACACGGAGAAACCCTGTCTGGAAAAAAACCAAAAAAAAAAAAAAAAAAAAAAAAAAAAAGAAAGAAAAAAAGAAAAGAAAGAAAAGAAAACGACAAAGAAAAGAAAATGAAAAGCTTAATGTTAGATTAAGATGTTTTTTGTTAATAGTTTTGAGATGAAAAAAACCCAAGGAAAAAGTCTAAAGTTTAGAAAGACATGTAGTTGAGCAAGGGACTCTTTGAAATCAGGGAACAAGAACAAAGCAGGCAAGTTATTATTAACCTGCCTTCCTGTTAGGATGGGTTGGCGATCAAAGATGATGATTAATTCCTTGTGCCCATTTCTGCCCTCAGCTTCCTGATATGATTTAATAAAAAACTGTTGATGCGTGGGTATGCACCCTGAGGATTTAAAGTGGGATGACTGATCATTTTTCATATGTCAAGTTTAGATCAAGGTCAGCAAGCAAGGCAACAGCTACTCAAGGAACAGGGGTCATGGCCCAACAGATTCCCACCTTACTAAAAAGAAAAATGAGTTTCTGTCTTAGGTTACATGGGATGTCAGCACATCACCTTACACGTCATGGAGACACCTGTCCAGGCCACAGGCTCTCTGTCTTAGGTCAGTGAGTGCCCCCTAGAATTACCCGTCACTGAATACTCATTATCATACAGGCTCAACCATGTGTGAGCTGTAGGGTTAACTGCTGCCAAAGATCTCAAAGTGGTGCTGGGCTTGCAATCTGTGCGTTCAACACAGAAAAGACCAACAGAAGTCCTAACCCACCCATAGCCAGTAGGCTAAGGGCTATTGAGCCATTCCCTTCCTTAATGAGCCTTACAGCAAATTGGAGTCTTCATAAGATGGGATCCCAAAAGTAAGTGGAACTCGAGTTTTATAAATTTTATAACTGCCAAAGCCAATTGAAATATATATTACTGCTGAATTAAATTTATTATAATTAACTATGGTAGCTACTTTTGCTACCAGGGTCTCCACTGTACTAGCTATAGTAACCAACTATGAAATAGTAATTCCAGAAACAGTAGCAGTGGTGGCCGCTACTGATGTAGTAGCAACAACAGCCACAGTGAAGTCAAATTCTCTTCTCAAGTGTGTGAGCGCCATCTGTGTCTTACTGCCATGGTCCACTGGCATGGACACAATTCCAGGAACACGAATCACCAAGGCCCATTTTTTTTTATCCCAGTACAACTTAAGCTGGCAGCTCTGTAAAGAACAATTAAGAACCACAAAGAAAAACAGAGACAGCACACAAGGAGCAGAACTAATGGTCTCATAATGACTACATTTCAGGCTCACAAATTTTAAGGTATCTTCAAAGGGGGCTAGATAAATTTCAGGAGGCCATAAATGTTGCATAGAGCCATTCCTGGAAAGGTAGGTACTACACCAGCTTGAAGAGGATTGAGAAAATGAAAAGGCTTAACTGGCATGGTACTGTTAACAAATGGAGGTCAATGACCATACTACCAAATGTCAGGGTTACCCTTTAATCTCTAAGGTGTCTGGGTGACACGTTATCAAACATACTTGAAAAAGCAGTTACCATACATTACCTTATGAAGAATCCAACTGCATGGCTACAGTTCCTAGGCTTACACTAATGCTTGCCAAGGCTGACCGTATTGGGCTCTCAATCCCCATTGGCATCAGAAGGGGAGAGTTTTTCACGAAGGCTCAATAGGACTCTGCCGTGTTGGGATTTGGCAGCAGCCACAGGGCCACACAGCACTCAGGAACCCAAAGAGGAACCTCATTGTCCTTCGGAAAGACACAAACAGACCCCCAGGCCCACACCAGCACCAGATTGGGTCCCCTCCAAGTGCCAGTAGAAAGATCCTTCCCTTACACCAGAGAATGATTTGCAACAGGAGCCCTCCAGTGCTTATCTGTAGTGGATACTCCAGCAGAATCCACCAATAAAAATTTTAAAATATATAAAACAAGGGAAAGAATAGAATGTGGAGAGGAAAGATGAGCCCCTAGCTCCTCCCCTTTTTACTTTAGCAAAATATGTTTTTAACGTATAGTGGCTGCATTCTACCATAGCCTGTCCTTGAGGATTATAGGGGATACCAGTCTTATTAACAATAGAAAAATCTTAGCAGAATTTTGAAAACCCTGTACTGCTGTAGGCGGGACCATTATCAGTCTTTATGCATTTTGGCACTCCCGTATAAGCAAAAGCACGAAACAATGATTCTTTACATCCTTAACCTTCTCACCTGAATGAGCAGAGGCAAAAATTAAAGAGGAATATGTATCAATAGATACATGGGCATATTGTAGTTTTCCAAAGGAAGGCACATGTGTGACGTCCATTTGCCACACATGGCGAGGTAAAAGTCCTCAGGGATTAAATCCCAAATTGAGGAACAGGTAAAAACTGAACACAAATAGGACATGACATCATGGAGCGGTCGCCGTGTGCTGGGTCCTGGTAACTGCATGTGGGGCTGGAGGTCACTGCTCAGCCGCTGGGGGCCTTAGGCACCACTGCTGCAAGCAGCCTAGCTCTGCAGGCCCCTGCCCCGGCCTGGCACAAGCTGAGGCCGTGGCTTCAGCTTTGGCTCCCGCTCCACCCGGTGTTTGGGCTCCAGGGCCGGAGCCTGCCTGGGCTGTGCTCCATTGCAGCCTTGCGGCTCCGCCTCTCACCAGCACGTATCTGCCAGCCCACCGCTCCAGGCTGTCTCACATGCTGCTGCATGCCCATTGTGCACCCTGCACACACACACTCCTGCCTGGTGCCCCGGGGCTGGGACCTCCTCTACCTGAGCCTCTTTTAACACAGTTGTAGCTTCAGTTAATTGTTTTTGAACTTTCACATTATTGTTAAACAATGTATCTTTAATGAAGCGCCACAAAGAGAAAGTAGCTAAGGGTGTGGAATCAGGCCCTTCTTTATGCAAGCGTTTTTTGTAAGTCAATCTTAACCTGTTCCCAGTCTGGTATATTAAATCCCCAGAGACCAGAAACCAGGGACTAACATTTTGGAGGATCTGAATGAAATCTTTAGCCGTCCTGCTTTTTAATGGTGGTGCCCTGTTGCATCAGCAGTCCAATTAACTGTTCCTCCAGGAGCAAATGTGAACTAGCTTCACCCATAACAATCACCCGCTCTTACCTTTTTTTTTTTTTTTTTTTTTAATGCTGGCCAGCCTTATTTTGGGTGTCCTTCATCACGTCCCTTCTTTCTCTGATCTCGGTGAAACCTCCACTTGTAGTGTCCACGCTACCACCTGTTCACCATGTCCCAGCAAGGGGCTGAGGATTAAAAACAGAGACAAGACAGTGGGTCTCAGTAGAATGCTGAATGCCATTTATTGAAGGAGGGAAGAGGCTTTAAATACAGGCTTACAGCACAGTGGGAGAGCCCTGGAGGGCAGAAGTTCACTACAGATGTTTTACATACCTGCATCCTAGCTGTTTACACCAAAAGCAGGATACACAAACAAGGAACCTCCGGTAAGCTGTTCAGGAGGAAGGAAACCGGCAGGGAATTAACATAGGGAGGACATCTGATCAAGGTCAGCAAGCAAGTCAACAGCTACTCAAGGAATAGGGGGTCAGGGCCCAACAGAAGGGTCCAGGAATATAGAAATATAAGATTATAAACCTAAAGAAATGAGAACTGACAACTATCAGCTTTGTCAGCGACTAAGGGTTAACTTTTAACAAAGGCTTTTTGCCTTACAGCAAGCTCTGTCAATGACCATAGGTTAGTTTTTAACAATGGCTCTCCACAGCCAGGGTTAGCCCCCTGTGGCTGACAACTGCCGTGGACCAAAGTTAACTTTTAATAGAAGTTTGTACATGATTCCTAGCATCCATCCCATCTTACAAACTTTAACCAAATGCCCCTCTGTGACTTTCCATTGTTTCGTACCCTCCCTGGCTATGGGAAACCTGCTGTGTCCGGGAAGCTGCAGGTTTCTAAAAACATCATTTAACCGAAACCTTGTTAGTGAAAACTGTAAATCTCAAAACGCAATGTGTCTCTAAGCTTAACCTGAAAATGGTAAACATTCTTTTGTCCATGCCTAATGCTTACTTCTTACTATAAAAAGGGGCTTGGAACTCCACCCCCTACCACCATGGTTTCAGAAGCCCAAACTCTGACTGTGGTCCCAGTTAACTGGCCAGCTTCTTGTGCCTGTAGTGATTTTTTTTTTTTTTTTTTTTTTTTGGAATAAAGTTTGCTTCTGATTCAGACTTTGGTGGTCTGTCCTCCATTATTTGTGTATCCCTGGGACCCAACAGATTTGTGATTCTTTTAAGATTCCTTCTAAGGTTACCTTTTGAGATAAATAATACAGTAACTGATCCTTTCTTTGTAACCACAAAATGCACCCTGCCAGTAAAGGAACTAGTTGAGAAAAATAACTTGCTCGCTTAACACTCTGTTAACCTATAACAAGTTGCTTGGATATGAATCTTTGCGGGTCCTTGGGATAACTTGTTTTTCACCTTTAATATGTAAAATTTTTAATCATGTAAGTAGTATGGAAAACATGTGGTGGTATTGTGTTCCCCAAAATATTGTGCACCCTAATAAACTTATCTTGTTGTGCCCAGATCGTGACCCCCAGAGAGACCACCAAAGACGAGCATGCCGGAATGCAAAAGCAAGGTTTAATTCTGGATATCCAAAAGCAATACAAGCCTAGGCAGGGACTTCGTCCAATACATCCAACGCAGTGGAGGCTGGAGGAAGCGCCCACCTGTCTGCAAGCTCAGTTTTTAAAGGGAAAAGTCACAAGGTTACATCATTTAGGGGTGCTAGTACGGGTACAATTCTGATTGGCTTGCTTCTAGGGACTTCTAGAAATTACTTCTAAGGGAGTGGTTGCCCACCACCATTTCTCATTGGCTGCCCTCAGGTGGGGGCATTCTGTGGCCAGTTACCCTGGAAACCAGGGAGAGGACATTCCATAGTCTGGCAGGCATTACCTTGTGACTATCTTGTGACTGAACTTCTACACTTCCTGGTTTCTGGGATCTGAACTGACTTGTTTCAGTAACTAATGGCCTATTCCCAAAAGGAGAAATCTTAGGCCTTAGTTTTTGGGTGAGAGCATTTCTAAGATGGCTCATTTTGGTCTCACAATCTAAGGTCAGAGAACAGAGCAGCCACTAGATACAGAGGCTAGAAAATGGTGGCACTCACACCTTTAATCCTAGCACTCCAGAGGCAGAAATCTGTCTGGATCTCTGTGAGTTCAAGGCCACACTGAAAACAGCCAGGCATGGTGACACACGCCTTTAATCCCAGGAAGTGATGGCAGAAAGCAGAAAGGTATTAAGGCATGAGGACCAGGAACTAGAGTGGGTTAAGCTTTCAGGCTTTCAAGAAGCAGTTCAGCTGAGAGGCATCCAGTTTGAGGAAACAAGACCAGCTGAGGAACTGGTGAGGTGAGGTGGCTGTGGCCTGTTCTATCTCTCTGATCTTTCAGCATTCACCCCAATACCTGGCCCCAGGTTTGTTTTATTAATAAGACCTTATAACAATTTGTGCTACAGTTTTTTACTTATATTCACTGTAGTCATTCACTTAAAAAATAGAATAGCTGGGCGGTGGTTGTGCATGCTTTTAATCCCAGTACTCGGGAGGCAGAGGCCGACGGATCTCCGTGAGTTTGAGGCCAGCCTGGTCTACAGAGTGAGATCCAGGATAGGCACCAAAACTATACTGAGAAACCCTGTCTCGGAAAAAGAAAAAAAAAAAAAAAAGAATGTAACCACATTGTAATTTTATATTGTTTGAAAGACTCTGCTGGGGTATATAAGCTGTAAGGGAAAAAATAAAGACACAAGAGAAGGAAAACATCAGGCAAGATGTAGAGGAAAGCTAGAAGGAAGACATCAAGAGAGACAGAAGAGAAACATCTGAATAGAAGTAAGAAAAGAAATAAAGAGGGACGGCTGGCCCCAGCGCCGGCCTCTCGGATGCGGGCCAGGCAGACGGCGGTGGCGGCCATGTTTGTGGCGCGCAGCATCGCGGCGGACCACAAGGACCTCATCCACGGGCGCCAGATGGCCACCTGCTCCATCGACCAGAGCGTCAAGGTCTGGGATAAAAGTGAAAGCGGAGATTGGCATTGTACTGCTAGTTGGAAGACACACAGTGGATCTGTATGGCACGTGCTGTGGGCTCATCCTGAGTTTGGACAAGTTTTGGCTTCCTGTTCTTTTGACCGAACAGCAGCTGTCTGGGAAGAAATAGTCGGAGAATCAAATGACAAACTCCGAGGACAGAGTCACTGGGTGAAGAGGACAACTCTAGTGGACAGCAGAACATCTGTTACTGATGTGAAATTTGCTCCCAAACACATGGGTCTGATGTTAGCAACCTGTTCAGCAGACGGCATAGTAAGAATATATGAGGCCCCAGATGTTATGAATCTCAGCCAGTGGTCTCTACAGCATGAAATCTCCTATAAGCTGAGCTGTAGCTGTATTTCTTGGAACCCTTCCAGCTCTCGCGCTCACTCGCCCATGATCGCTGTGGGAAGTGACGACAGCAGCCCCAATGCAATGGCCAAGGTGCAGATATTTGAATACAATGAAAACACCAGGAAATATGCAAAAACGGAAACCCTTATGACCGTCACAGATCCTGTTCACGATATTGCGTTTGCCCCGAATTTGGGAAGATCTTTCCATATCCTGGCAATAGCAACCAAAGATGTAAGAATTTTCACACTAAAACCTGTAAAGAAAGAACTTACTTCTTCTGGTGGTCCCACAAAATTTGAAATCCACATCGTGGCTCAGTTTGATAATCATAATTCTCAGGTCTGGAGGGTGAGTTGGGACATAACAGGAACAGTACTCGCATCCTCAGGAGATGACGGCTGTGTGAGGTTGTGGAAAGCCAATTACATGGACAACTGGAAGTGTACTGGTATTTTGAAAGGTAATGGGAGCCCAGTAAATGGGAGTTCTCAGCTGGGAAGCTCAAATCCTTCACTAAGCTCAAATATTCCAAATCTTCAAAACTCATTAAATGGATCTTCTGCTGGCAGAAAGCACAGCTGAGCACAACTAGCTGGAGTAACTTTGCTGTTGGCTGTTTGTTGCATGCACACAGGAGTGGAGACCGAGCTCCTTTTCCCCTTCCCCAGCGCCGTTTGATCTCTCCCAAGATGCACCAGCAGCCTGCTCACTTCTAAACACAGTCCAAAAGGCCTTTAAAATGACAGCGTATATAAGTTTTTGTACTAGTCAGTTTGCTAACACTATAAATGGAAAGGCTTTCTGTTGAGACATCATCACCAAAACAATTTTTTGAAATGTTCTGAAGACTAACTTGGGTTTAAAAACTGAAAAGATTGCTACTATCCTCATAAAACTGTTGGGAGGAGGGAAAATATAATTTTATTCCATTTGGAGACTATAGGGATATGTCTTTTATTTTCTACAACAATAAGCTAAAATGATGAGTTTTTATAATTTTAATTTGAAAATCAAATAAATATTTTTCATAAAAAAAAGAAATAAAGAGATGAGAAAGGCGATGATGCAGAGACCCTAAAGGTGTGTGTGTGTGTGTGTGTGTGTGTGTGTGTGTGTGTGTGTGTGTGTGTTTCAGAGCTGATCTGAGGACCGAACCCAGGGCCTTGCCACTGAGCTAAATCCCCAATCCCCTGTGTGTATATTTCCTCTTTCTTTCTGTCCCCAGAGAATTGAGTTTTACTCCCTCAGGTAGAAAAGTCATGTAGGGTGATTAGTTCACTGACTCCCTGGATTTCCTTCACTCCTGAGCTGCTGTGGGCTGGTTTTCAGGGCAGCAATACTTTTCCTTGCACCACCATGGCTCTCCCTGAAATCCAGGGCAGGCAGCCAGAGGGTATGCCATCTTTCAGGTACTATGAATGGATTTTTCTTTTTCCAGAAATATAATGCGTGGTTCACAGTAGGACAGAACTCACTGTGCTGGCTGGTTTTTGTCAATGTGACACAAGCCTCAGTAGTCTGGGAAGAGGGAACCTTAACTGAGAAGATGCCACCATCAGATTGGGCTGTAGGCAAGTCTGTGGGGGAATTTTCTTGATTGATGATGGAAGTGAAAGGGACCAGTCCACTGTGGATGGTGGCCCTAGGCAGGTGGTCCTGGGATGTCTAAGAAAGCAGGCTGAGCAAGCCATGGGAAGCAAGCCATGGTAAGCAGCCTTGCTCCACACCTCTGCCCCAGTTCCTGCCTTGAGTTCCTGCCCTGACGTACCTCAATGATGCACTGTGTTTGCAACATGTAAGCCAAAGCAATACTTTCCTCCCAAGTTGCTTTCGGTCAGGGCGTAGGGAGCAAACTAGGACAGATCTCAAATGGCCACAGTCATCTTGACTAGGAAGATCAATGCTAAGAGCAAGGTATCTGACACCAGATTTCAAGTTATAGTTCAGAGGCCTCACACTAAAAACAGTGTGGCACAGGCATGAAGTCAGGCACACAGACCAATGGCATGGAATAGGGGACCCAGAAACAACCACACAGCTATAGGCCTGTGGTTTTCTGTGATATGTGCTGAACACACAAGGTGGAAACAGTCTAACAAACAATGCTGGGGAAACCCCATATCCATGTGGCTGAAGAATGGAATTGGATTCCTCTCTCTGCCCTGCACAAAAAGTCAATACAAAGCTCATCCAAGGCATTAATGTGAGACTTGAAACCACTAGAGAAAAGCAGGGAAAACATGTGCAGATACAGGTAAGGGCTTCCATGAAGACTCCATGGCTCAGGAGAGCATGTGAGAATTGCATAGGGGAGGATATGAATGAAAAGGCTGCCTGGCAGACAAAACAATGAGAAGCCCAAAGGGACATGGAGAGAATGGGAGAAATCTTCATCAGGTATACGTGTGACAGAGGGTGATTGGCTCATCCAGGGTTCATCAAATTACACATGTTCACACACACAAGCACATGCACACACCACCCAAAGACACTCTCACACACAGGCACTCACATACATATGCACACATGCACAAAAATAGATGTCTGGAAAAAAAAAGGAAGAGTTTGAAAAGCCATTATGAAACTTATTTTTGTACAATAAGCTAAACAATAATAAAAGCTTTAAAATGAAAAGATGAAACAAAAGCCAGGACATGCGCACTTGTAGATGGCCTTTTTTTTTTTCTTTTTTTCTCTTGTTTTTCAAGACAGGGTTTCTCTGTGTAGCTTTGCGCCTTTCCTGGAACTCGCTCTGTAGACCAGGCTGGCCTCGAACTCACAAAGATCCACCTGGCTCTGCCTCCCTATGTAGATGGCCTTTTGCTGGATGATGTGTCTTCCTGTCACATCCCGGCTCTCTCAGTGTCAGGGACAAGGACAGAATCTCTAGTTAGTGGAAAAATACAGACCCCCCCTATAAGACAGGGAACTAGGTCATCTTACAGTCTGGTTGCCTAGCAACAGGACATGGAGTCAGAGCCCTTGACCCTCTCACCCTGTAAACATCCTATACAAACATCCCGTTAGCTTGCCCCACCTTATGCAGATGACAGCTTCTTGATCCCCCTACCCTGCAGGAACTATATAAACCTTTCTGGAAGAAAATAAAGTTGCACCTTGATCAGAATCTAGACTTGGTGTATTTTCCTTTGTATCTCCTGTCCCTACATTCCCTCCCTAGGGTGGTCGAGAACCCATTGTAGCCCTGCAGGCGGCTCTCTCAGGTACCTGGTTCCTCTCCTGGCGTGCTATTTCCTGGAGGAATCATAATTCTGAAAGCCGTTATTTCATCTTTCTCCTTTCTCTTGCCCGTTCCTAAGTCTTTAGAAATTCAGGGCGCTGGGATCCCAACGCTGGATTGGTGTATAGATTCCATCAATGGCACTTGGAGCTATGGGCAAACGACTCCGAAAAGGTCGCCCCAGCCCGTGTCTGAAAACGGTGAGGAAGCGGGAGGCTCCCCCTAGTGGAAGGACTGGCAACTGCAGAAGGAACTCTCTGTGACCTTTCTGGGCTCTGCTGGGTTTCATTTGTGAAAGTTGATATCAACAATTCCATTTTCAGCTGGATATTTTTTTCACTCTTGTCTCTCAATAATCTCCCTCCCCAAAAGCATGGTTGATTAATCATGCTTTGCTCTGGTCCCTTGTGGCAGGTGACTCACCAAACAGGGGGAGGCAATGCCTGAATGGAGACTGTTTAAAAAAACAAAGCAAAAGAAAAAAAACTCCATCCTTGGATGGATCTGCTCAACATGAGGAGTATCAGGGAATCTAACATTCTCTTGGCTGTCCTAGAAATAGCTCTGTAGACCTGCCTTTGCTTCCCGAGTGCTGACATTAAAGGTGTGTGCTACCACCCCCCAGCTAACAGCAAGCTTCCTGATTAAAAATGGTGAAAGTGCCTTGGGCCTACCTCACCCAGGGTCTGTGTTGATGTCTGTGGCTCCTGATACCATTCAAGGCTATGCTAATGTCAGGAGTCTGAGCCACCACCTGGGACCATGGCAGTGTCCAAGGACCACGCTGCCATGGGGGCCATGCTGCCTAAGTGGCCTGTACTGCCCCCTGGGGCCATGGTGACATCTGGGTCCTGTGATGATAACCACCATGTCTGGGTCCATGGTCCTATCACAGCCAGGGTCTGTGTTGATGTCCATGGCCCATGGTAACACCAAAGACCACACGGATGCCCAGGGTCTAGGCCTGAGGGCTGTGCTGTCACCTGGTCCCTGCAGATCTGTGCTGTTACATGGGACCATGGTGTCATCTGGGCCTGGACTACTGCCTAGGACCATGTCTGGGTCCATGACTCTCCAGCAGCAGCAAGGGTCTGAATTGATGTCCCTGACTCCTGTTACCACCAAGACCTGTGCAGATGCCTGGGGTCTGGTCAGCCACCCGAGACCATGCTGGTGTCTGAGGGCCTTGCTGCCACCAGGGCCATACTGATCTGGGTGTCCTGTGCTGCCCCCGAGGGCTGTGCTGAGCTGGCCTTGCCCCTTGCTGGCCCTGGGATGTCTGGCCCTGCTCCTTGCTGGATGTGAGGATTATGTCCTTAATTACATCACCAGCCTGTGATGGCATCCCAGCCTAAAAAGCGGTGTGCCCTCTGTGCACTCTCTCCTTCCATATTCTCCCCCCTCTGCTCGGTCTCTCTCTCTCTCTCTCTCTCTCTCTCTCTCTCTCTCTCCCCCCCTTTCTCTCCCAATAAAGCTCTAGAAAGGTAACCATGGCTCGTGAACTTCCGTCACCAATATATCCAGCACTCTCCTCCGTCAGCATGGCCGCTGCCGGCGGTGGCCAGCCATGAGCGCTGCAGCCGCTTAACCAACATTGGTGCTGTGACTTGGATAGACCACCGAGGACCTGCTGTGACTGCTGCTGCTTTCTGCCTCCTCCCCTATCCAGCAAGACCGAGAGACGGTGAGCGCGCACGAGTCCCTTGCCTCCCCTGGACCCCCACACAGCTACCACTACTGCTAACGCCATGATTCTTCACCATAGTGAGTCCGCCGTTCTCACAGCCATAGTCTGAGCTATATTCTTTGTGACGGACACCCCGGGGGTTGTCCTTGGGCTGTGCTGGCAACGGCAGGCACATTTTCGCTCCTGATGAGGGGGTCAATGCTGTCTTGGGTCCACCGTGGACCAACTGCAGCACAGCTTTAGCCCTTCCCATCCCTTGATGAAGAGGATGGTACCTTGAGCTGATTCATAGATCTCTCTTCACTCCTTGGGGGCACCCGAGATTGGAATCTGATCCCGGTTTGTTATTTTAATTTTTTATTTTTCTCTTGGCTACAGACATGGGACAAAGGGGCCGATACATTTACCACTTACATTGGCGGATAGGGGCAGGTACCAGTAAATCTGGCCTTTGTGGAAACTTCTGCCAGTAAATGGGCAAAAGCCATAAAACAAAGGGGCGGGTACTGGTAAATCTGGCTGCATAACAGCATTGCGGGATCTTCTGCCAGCGAATGGGCAGATAAAAGAGTTACTTTATCCCCAAGCTTTCTGCTAAAGCTTTAAACCCTTCTCCCTCCCCACTTCTGCGTCTGCCATGTGCAACCTTTTCTGTCTGACTTCCACTGGCAGTGGGTGGGTGTGGTGGTATTCTAATTGTACTGAAATGTGATTTTGATTGTATGTTAATAAATAAAGTTGCCCGGGGGTCAGAGTTATTAGAGCCATAGACAGAGTGTGGCGTTGGTGGCGCACACCTTTAATCCCATAGATCTCTGTGTGTTCAGGGATACAGCCAGCATTGGAGACATATGCCTTTAAGACCTGGGGGGCTGTACATACAGACAGTGACGAGGCAGTCACATGTTTGGGTTTACAACCAATGAGAAGGCAGAATGACTATGAAACGACTTACACACAAGGAAGCTAGGACCACCACAGGAGGAAGGATGAGATTTTAGCTCTGAACTCTGACCTCTTGGCTTTCTCTTTTACATTGGTTCTGTGTTTCTTATTTAATAAGACGGTTGGTTACATCTACAGGTGGGCTCAAATAGGCAGGCTTGGGTGGCTTCTATGACTCTAGCCCTAACTCACCTTAACTCTACCCACTCATTCTCAAACTGCCTTGAGAAGCACAGACGGGTCTGGAAGCAGCTAAGATCCGTACAAACAAGTTTACAGTAGTCAGGATGGCTCTTAAGTCAAAAATCAACTTATAGCCTCAGACAAGTCTTCCAAAAGGATTGGTTTATAGTCTGTCTCCTGGCAGATCTTCCAAAAGCTGTCCTTAAACCATCAATCATCAAAAAAAAAAAAAAAAAAAAAAAAAAAAAAAAAAAAAAAAATTTCAGGACACGGAGTAAAATCTGTCTCTTGTTCCCCAGACCTCCCTGACTAAAATGTAAGCATCTGAAGAGCAAGGCTCCTGACCCCACAGGCAAAAGAGTCATCTGTGGCATTTAAGGTGTGCCAGGGAAGAGATAAAAGCCTGAAAACAAAATTGCCAAATGCTGGCACTTGCTGACTCCCAAAAGCTGTTGGGTCCTTGTTTTAAGTGAGGAAAAAGGCCACGGGCTAGCGAATGCCCTGCCAGACCATCATCATCCTTGTTAAAAGTGCTGCCTGGAAAGACAACCAATCAGCCGACTGCCCCCAGGCACCAAGACGCTTGGGTACATCAAGCTAAGACCTCCAGCAGACCTAGGCTTGGCTACAGACATGGCAGGGAACCCAGAATGCAGCAGGGAAGTGATCCATTTCTTTCCTTCTGGACACCAGAGCCACTGACTCAGTCCTGGGAGTTTTGGGGTGTCACCTCTCCTTTCTCTATTGTCGGGTACAGAGGACAGCCTTACCCACCTCACCAGATTTAACTGCACTTTCAGAGTTACTTAATGGAAAAAGATTTCCAGCTAAGATAAGAGCTCATTGTTTCACTCCAGATCCACCACCTGTGTTTCTCATGTGCATACAGACAGGGCCCTGAACTTTGCCTTGACCCTAATTCAAAAAAAAGTAAGTTCTCACGCACCACAAGCTTTTCTCTTCCCAGTTCCCTGTTCTAACTCACTGTTCAGCTAATGGTACAGGACCACCACAGAGCCGGAGTCCAAAGATCATCAAATAAGTGACAGAGGCCTTGAACCAGACCAGTGAAATGAACATTTTGTGAGTGGGAATGATTGACAAAGGGGTACGCTGTGTGACACACTGCAGCTCCCAATGCCACTAGGATGAATGAAGAGGTGTTGGGAAGACAGAGCAGGAAGGTGGGTTTGTTGTTGTTGTTGTTGTTTTGTTTTAAATTGATTTGGGGGGAGGGTTTCTTTGAGGGGCTGCTGCAGGGGTGAGGGGAGGATATGGAGGGACTGGGAGCTGAGCAGGATTGGGGTGCATGATGTGAAACTCCCGAAGGACCAATGAAGAATTATGGCACCTATAAAAAAGAAATATTGAAAGTGCCTAGCCTAGATTTCTTTTAAAAAATGTAAAGGTACACGTCTTTGTATATGTATCACATAGTGTGTGGGGTGTTACCAGGAACAAGAAAGATTGACCAGAGTTCAGTCCCCGGACCCCACGTGGCTGGAGAGAACAAACCCCTGCGACTTGTCCTCTGACCATCACCCACACACCACAACCAGGTGTCCCTCTCACAGATAAGAAATGCAACAACATGAAGCACTTCAAGGGCTGCCATCTCCCCTGCCCCAGGCTGCATTTCCACAGGTGGAAACAAGGTCTCAAATGCATGACTACTATGCAAAGAAGGTCCAGTCTGAAATTATCCTAATATTACAAAAAAGCGTCCAGTGTTTGACTGGCTCCCCTTACCGGTCTTGCACAGACGACCAATGTACAACGATCAAAGCCGGGGAATTAATGTTTGTAAATTCTGTCAGCTAGTCTCTTTGCCTTTTCCAAGCTTCCTGGGCTGTTGCACCGTTGAATTTTGTAAGCCTCTCAATGTGTGGTGAGCATTGTCTTACTTCCTTGGTCTCGAGTAACCCCGGGGCCTTCTCTTGTCTCCCACGGCTCCCACACTTCCCAGTACTCATGTGCTTTGCAGAATGTCGCTCAGTTTGAGTCTGCCTGCTTCCCCCTGGTTTGGATTTGGACTGTCCATGCTGGGCAGGAGTACTGCAGCACACCGTGTTGGGGGCAGGAATGGCGGGGGAGAGAGAGGTGGTGACGTCAGTATCTGGAGTGGTACTGGGGCTTGATGGAGGAGATGCCTGCTTTTCTTACGATTTTTTTTTCTACAGGCCTCAGGAATATATCGCAAGAACTCAGCTGATATATAACAAGCCAAATAACACCAAAAGCTCCGTGGAGTTTGGCTTCCTCTGGAGGAAATCCTTGATCCCTCCAGGTAGTGACTTTGCCATAACCAGCTGAGTTCTTATATTCCTGCGGCCTGTAGCAATTTTTTTCCATTTGAAATCGATGTATCATGGGAGGAGACACTGCTCTACTTCCATCCTTGCCTACATATTTCTAAGTCCAACAGCAGACCTAGAGCCCATTGGGACTCTGTTGGGAGGAGACTCTGTTTCTTCCTCCACTTTATTGACTTTTATCACTACAGACTGAACATCTGCTTTATTCTATGGGTGTTAACGCCCTTTAGGATTTTGGGCAGACCTGATTAAACTGTCCAGAAAGGCTGAGCAGACCTTCACATCCCTGGATATTGTAAGAGCCCAGCACCAGCTTTTGTGCCCACCACCCATGGCTTCTACACAGCCAGAGCGGTCAGTGAAGGAGGGGTCCGCCACTGCTGCTCTCGGCACTTTATTGCCAGCAGACAGTGTCTTTCCACCCCGCTCCCATCACTTCTCATCTCCGTTTCCTCATGGAACACTGCAGCTTTTCTCTCGCCTTCTCTGTGTTTGTAATGAATGTAACAAAATAAAAACAACGCTGGTGTGTGTGCTGTGTGTCTGGACCTGTGCGTGCAGCAGGGGACACACACACACACACACACACACACACACACACACAGGTGGAGTTGGTTCTCTCCTATTACTAACTTGAGACATTTTCACGGTATCTTTGTGTAGGGAGCCGCTATTCAAAGATGGCGCTGGCTTCCTGGTAGGCTGGCTGTAAACAACTCCATATTTGGCTATGATGCACGAGTATGGTAATTGGCCTTATGTCCTCAGCCTATCCCGTGGCTCCCCGTGCTAGCATTCTGGCGGGACCCAATCACAGTACGGCACGTTTGCCTGATTCCCTATATAAGCAGCTGCAGTTTAGTCCTCGGGGCCCCTCACCTCCCGCTCTCCCTTGATCAAGAGGCGCTCCAATAAAGTGTGTTCTGAGACGGATCCTCGCATGGTGGTCGTTCTTCCTCGCTGGCCGAGGAGCTCGCCGCATCTTTGTATTTTCATTGTGTGTGTGTGTGTGTGTGCGCGTGCGCGCAACAGAGGACAACCTCGGGTGTCATTCCTCAGAAGCTAGCTACCTTGGTTTTGGAGACAGGGTCTCTGAGTGAATGTGTAACTTGATAATTCAGCCAGGCTGGCTGGCCAGCGAACCCCAGGGATCTGTCTGTCTCCCAGTAATCTGAGTGCTGGGTTTACAAATGCATGTTCCCCTGCCTGGCTTTATTTTATTTTATTTTTTCTTTTTCATGTGGGTTCTGAGATTGAACTCAGGTCCTCATACTGGCAAAACAAATGCTTTACCAACAGACCTGTCCCCCTAACCCCTGAACTTAGATGCACATAAATTTTATAATTTTATACAATTCCAACTGCAGATTCAGTCTTTATTTCTTCTATTTGTCTTTCCTAAATAACAAGAAATTCAGCTTGTTCTCTTAGATTACTAATGCACTTAATTCTTCTCCTTTTTTTCTTTTCTTTCTTTCTTCTTTACAACTTTCTTTTATTCTCCTGGAATATATTCTACCAGACTTTTTAACATCAAAGTGCTTCCTTATTTCAATGTGTTTACTCTAAGTTCAGGAACATATGAAGATGAAATTTAAATCCGTAGAGAAATGCATACAGCTTCTAACAAATTTACAGATGAATCCCTTGGAGGGCAAAGTGGAAGCTTACCTCAAGCTGTTTATAAAAGCAGATTCCACATGGATATATTTACATTAGGAAAATATTTTTAAGATTTATTTTATTTTTAATTATGTATATGTGTGTGTTTGTGCACAAGTGTGCAAGGGCTTGCAGAAGCCAGAAGAGTGCGGCAGATGCCCTGGGGCTGGAGTTAGAGGTGACTGTGAAAATAGTCAGTGCTGGGTAAACTCAGGTCCTCCACATGAGCAGAACGTGCTCTTAACTGCCGAGCAATCTCTCCGGCCTCATTAGGAAAGCAATTTTATCAAGAAAATATGAGCTCTGCAGCTCAGGCCTTCTGAATAGATGCACAGCAGGTTGTCTATGCCCCCATAGTTTGATAGCTTTGGGCAAGCATGAGATAGATAGATGTAAGTCCAGGAAGCTTTTCATCACACTGCTAGGACATCTGCATCTTGCTGCCTGTCCTTAGAGCACAGACTATGCATACAATGGCAAAAACATTTTACTTTTTACTACTCATACAAGGCTTTGGTTATCTTTACCCAGACTCAAATACATACAAAAGCAAAACTTTTATTTGAATAAATTGAAATAAATAAGAATATAAAGTACAGGTTTACAAACATGTACAATTACTAACATAAATGCTAATTTACATGACATGTAGGCATAATAGAACATAATAGAACACATAAAAAAGAGGACTGTGACGGGGCCTGGGAGAAACTACAAAGTTAAGTCATCAGTGATCGGCGTCAAAAGCGCCACAAATAAAACCTGCAGATGGTCCCAGTGACGTCACTAGCTGGAAGAAGCAGCTCTCGGGTCTCATGTGGTACTCCCGGAAGCACTTGGCATGGACACCCTTCTGGCACTTCTTACAGCCGGTGTTGGTCTGTGAGTAGCAGAGGGCACAGCGGGTCCTCTTGTCCTGATGGACAATCCAGTGTCCAATCATATCGAAGCGACTCTCGGTTTCCACCCGCCGGCTCCGCCTCCCCGGGGAGGAAGTAGACACTTTGCTCTCCAGATACACGCGGGCAGGCCACGTACCTGTGGAAGGCGAGGAGGTCCACCTGCGCGTCCTGGCAGCACACCCGGTGCAGCTGCCACGCATTGTTGAGGGCCGCGTCGATGATGCAGCTGGTGAAGTCCCACTTCATGCCGCTGATCTGCACCTTGTCCTTGGCGATGTTCTGGTCCATCCGGTCAACCCCTCTGGCCTTCTCCTGATAGAGCTTCCCCAGGGATGGCTGGTGGACCTGTGCCCCAGCTTTGGCTGCTCCGGGGTGGCGGCTGTTCTGCCTCGCTGGCTCTGTGCCCACCGCATTGGAGCAGATGTTCACCACGCGGCTGGTGCGCCAGCGGCACACAATGGTCTCCTCGCTCTCGTCCACCTTGGAGTCAAACGAGCCCTTTCTCTTATTCCCCCGTTCTTTGGGATCCTTGAGGGGGCAACGCTCGGTTCTGTACTCACAAACAGTTCCTATGGCCTTCACCCCTTTCCTCCTCAAGGGATGAGGATTGATGCTTGTACAGACCTTGTCAAAGAATATGTGGTATGGCGGAGAGCCAAGCTCCTGAAGGGCGTCCACAAATCTGACCACCATACTGCCTCCTATATCCAAGCCCCGGTCTAGCTTGGTGAATAGTGTGCCCTGTGAAGGCCCAAACCACGCCAGGTAGCGTCTGCTGGTCGTTCCACACCAGATATTGTCGCCTAGCCAGACTGGCTTCCCTGAGTGCAGCTGCTTGGACCCCTGGCGCCCAAAGTATTCACAGACGGATTCACCAAAGCTGTAGAACTCTTCCAGGGGAGCATGCTTCTGGAAGCTACAGTTCATATAGAGGCCTGACCTTGGCAAACCTATCGTTTTCATCGAGTTCACTGTTATCTGCAAAATGCAGGAGAAGATCAGCTCAAATCTGTCTCTTCTAATAACATCATCCACAAGGTGATGATGCGAGTCAGGAGCTGTCTTCTAAAACATCTGTCTCCTTGGATAGGAGACGTACCCACTTAAAATCAAGATGCCCAAAACACACTTCAGTTCCTGGGCTGTGAGATCCAGGGTGATATTTTTCTGCCCAGCATAACGGTTGGTTTCATCAACAATGAAACTGTCCCATCATCAAAAAAACAGCTCAAAGAGGCCCACAGGACTCAGCTCCTTGGTTTTGAGGTCCTCTATATGAGGGTCTGAGGCTGTGCAGCTACCGAAGTCTGGCCGGATGTCTCTCTTGGTCCAAACACGCTGGGGCTCCACTGCTGCCTTCCGCCTTTTCTTGGCTGCTTGCAGCTCTGGCTTGTCATAGCCCGCCTCCTCCTGGCGGTCGGAGTCCTCAGACACAACTGAAGCACACAGCACCCGGCCTGGTTGCTGGGCACCATGCGGGCCACTGTCTTCTTCCCCAGAATCCTCATCCGTGACGTCCCCGGAGGCATTGTCGGGGGTGGGGGGTGGGGGTGCAATGACAATCTCCTCCCTGTTGCTGCTAAACCCATCCTCCTCCAGAGCGCTCAGGACCTCCAGAAGCTTAGGCGACCTCACCTTTGAGGGTGCTCCTCTCCTGGCAGGGCCACCCCTGCAGTGACAGAACAGTGAGAGAGAGAGAGGTCACGCCACGGAAAAGTAACTCAGCCTCATGGAGCTGCTGTGAGTCTTCCACATAAACAGAGCCGGCAGGAATGGAGAAGGTTTATATCAAGTACACACCGCGGGGCCAGTGCCCACTTTCTACCGTCACCCCCCCCCCCCCCCCCCCCCCCCCGCCCGACTGCAGGATGAAGGGATTAAAAAGTCATTAACTAGGGCTAACCGTGCTCCCATGAGCACTGTATCCGTCCCTTACCGTGAGTCTGAAGCCATCACAACCTGCGTAGAGAGGATGTCCTTCTTCAGGGTCTAAGAGCCTGTAAGACGACGCAAGTCAGTGTTTTTAATGAGCAAAGCCGCAGACTCTTTACCATTTCAAGGGACAGCTCTTGCCTAAGGCTTGCCAACGAGAAGGATGGGACGCACACAGGAAAGAGTATCAACTGGCTCTCCCATCTCAGAGCACAAACCAGCATACATTCTAAATCAGCGTGGCTCACTGACGAAACTATGGACATTTGGGGCTAGACAAGCCTTTGCTGGTGGGGGCAGGGGGTAGAGGCAGAGTCAGCCCCCTGCATCGTCCCTGGTTTCTGCTCACTGGGCACCTGTAGAATATCCAGCCTCCTTAACCGCTGCAATACAAGATTTCCAGGGGCTGAAAAGACAGCTCACTGGGTAAAAGGCTTACACAGGCCTGGCGACTTGAGTTTGGTCCCTGGAACCCACGTGATGGTAGGAGGAGAGAAATGAGTCCACAAAGTTGTTTTGACCGCCACACGCTTCCCTCGGCACTTACCTGTCCCACCCCACCCCACCCTCGGAACAATAACAACATAACAAAAATCTCCAGACATTCCGACGTGTTCCCTGGGCCGGGGACACAAAATCACCCGATTTTCTGTGGAGATGGAACTGTTCTGCTTCAGACCTATCCAGTTTGGAAACGGCAGGCCACAAGTGGCTGCCGGGCATTTGAAATATGGCTGAAGATGCTGAATTTTTAATTTAAATAGCCACATATGGTCAGTGTACTAGACAAATTCCAAGTATATTAAGAACTAACTGTGGGGGCTCAGGGGTTCAGAGCACTTGCTGTTCCTCCAAAGAACCCGAGTTTGGTCCCCAGTGCCTGTGCCACCCAGCTCCAGGGAACGTGATGCCCCCTCCTGGTTTCCACAGCACTTGCACACACATGGCAAACACAAACATTTTAAAAACTTTAAAAACTAATCATGAAAAAGCCAAAATTTTAAAGTTTTTATTTGTAAGTATTTTATTTTTTTTTGAGGCAAGGTCTTATGTGATCCAAGGTTGAACTTGAACTCACTTTGTAGCCGAGAGGTACCTTGAACTTCTGACCCCTTTGCCTCTACCTCCCAGTGCTGGGGTTACAAACATGTGGCGCCATGTTGTTAAACTTTTTATTTGTCTGTTGAGACAGGGTCTCTCTATATAAGCCTGGCTGTCTTGGAACTCACAATGTAGACCAGGCTGGTCTGGAACTCACAGACATCTGCCTGTTTCTGCCTCCTGAGTGCTGGGATTAAAGGCCACCACACTTGGGGGAAAAAAGTGTAAACTTAAAGAATGAATGAAAATCAGTATAGAGAGGACTTTTTTTTTTAATTTTTATTTTTTAAATTATACTCATGATATTCATTAATTACATTCATGATATTAATCACATTTGTGGTATTCATAGATTACATTCGCAGTATTCATTCAAATATATATTATATATATATATATATATATATATATATATATATATATATATATAATGCCAAATGTCATTTATTGAAGGAGGGAGGAGGTCTTTTGTTTTTTAGAATGAAAAATTAAACGTCCTTGGCCTTCCTACAAATCTGTAGTAGGCAGCCTCTATGAGAGCCCCGATGGTCCTCACACTCCTGGTGTCTATGCCCTGGTGTGAGCATGGGGACCACATGACCTACTACTTCTGGCAATCAGAATAGGGCCATGTGGTGAGATGTCCCCTCTGGGAACCTCTGAGGAGAGGCCACAGAGAGACTGGCCTGCTACACTGCCTCTGCCTGTCTGTCTCTACCACTCACTTTGAGGGAAGCCAGCTACCACAGCTAAGCTGTCCTATAAGAAAGGCCTGTGGGACAGGAAACTGAATCTTGTCCCTAGCCAACAGCCACCGATAACTGAGGCCCTGACTCTAACACTGAACAGGGACCCAACTCCGGAGGAACTGTGAAGACAATAACTGGCGAATTCTGTTGTATTTACATCATGACACAGCTCTCAGTGCAGAGAGCTTGCTCAGCATGTAGGAGGGCCCAGGCGTATCCCCTGCACTGCAGAATAAATAGTAATAATGCCGAATTTAAAAATAAAGTAAGAACTTCCCTGTTTATCAAGTGACAGTCACAAATGGAAGTCATCTGCAGCAAATGTAAAATATTTATATTTTGGCATTATAAAGAATCTAGAACATGCAGGGGCGGGGAGGGGGAAATCCCAGTAACTATCAAGAAAAAAAAAAAAAAAACAAACAAATCAACAATACAATTAGAAAATGAATAAAAAGATTTATGGGGACAAAAGAAACATAAATGTGAAAACATTTAATTTCTACTACTCAGGAAAAGAGGAGCCGGGTGGTGGTGGCTCATGCCTTTAAAGCTACACAGAGAAACCCTGTCTCGGAAAAAAAAAGGAAATGAAAATTAAAACCACAAGATATCATTTTGGAGGTACAAAATCCGGGAAAAACAAACAAACAAACAAACACCAAACAAACACGCTAAAGGCCGGGTGACCAGGACGAAAAGCAGATTTGAGAAGCGTGAGGCCAGAGCCTGCAAGACCACTGAAGAGTGAGGGACGCTGGCCGTGCAAGCTGAACATCGAGCACCTGACTGGGCCGAAATCCATTCCACATATTTAAGGCAGGGTTTTCCAACCCGGCATAGGAGCTAGACAATTCTTTGCGCGTGTTTGGGGCGGGCCTCGCAGTTGTGGGAGCCAGGAAGCTGTCTTGTCAATTTCAGGGCGCTCAGCATGTCCTGCACTTGCCACTAGGGGGCAGCATCCCGACGACAGCTGCGCAGACGCAGAGCGTCTCTCCCTCATCACACCCTCAGAGAATCCTGACCTAGAGGGTCTATGCTCGATGCTCGGGAATGCTCATGGAAGGACGGAAAGCCAGAAGTAGCCCCAATGGCTCACAGAATGGATGTAATGGACAAGATAGGAAAGGAACAAATCTCAGCCACACAAGTCACTAATGATTCTGAAAAAACACCAGGGTTGGAAATGATGTAATCCCAGCACTTGGGAGGGTGAGGCAGGAGGATCATCATGAGTTCAGGGCTACACAGTGAGAACAACAAACCAACCAACAAACATCAAAAAAACAACCTCTTACCTGTTACAAGGACCAAAACATGAAACAAAACCAGAATCATGTTCTCTGGAAACATACACAGATCCACAGTGAAACCATCATGAAAATGATTAAGTAGAACCTCAGAACTGAGCCTCTATGGACTGGCTGCTTTTGTGTGTCAACTTGACACAAGGTAGAGTCATCAGAGAGGAAGGAGCTCCAGTTGAGGAAATGCCTCCATGAGATGCAGCTGTAAAGCATTTTCTCAATTAGTGACCAGTGGGGGAGGTGGTGCCATCCCTGGGCTGGTGGTCCTGGGTTCTACAAGAAAGCAGACTGAGCAAGCCAGGGGAAGCAGGCATGTAAGCAACAACCTTCCATGGCCTCTGCACCAGCTCCTGCCCCAAGGATCCTGCTCTGTTTGAGTTTCTGTCCTGAATTCCTTTGGTGATGAACAGCAATATATAAGTGTAAGCCAAATAAAGCCTTTCCTCCCCAACTGGCTTTTTGGTCATGGTGTTTCATCACAGCGATAGAAACCCTAACTAAGACGCTCTAAGAGAAAGGTGCAATCATGGCAACCCCCGGGGCACTAGACTTTGGATCAGGATCAGTTTCCTTTGAAATGACATTTACTTATGGGGGTAGGGAGTATGCACACACCCATAGTGCACATGGGGAGGTCAGAGGTCAACTTTTGAGTCTCAGTTCTGTCCTCCCACCATGTGGATCCTGGGAATCAGGTTTGGTGGCAAGTGCCTTAACCCGTTGGGCCGTCTCATTGGCACAGAAGTACTACTTCTGTTTCAGGACCCTTTCAACGGCTCCCTCCTTCCTATTCAATTATGTGCCTTTACATAAACGCACAGCCCAGGGACACCTACAAAGAAACACATATGACCACACCAAGTCACTATTACCCAGCGGGAGGACTGCAGCTCCATACAAGAGGGGAAGGGGACATCAACCTGCTGAGAGATTTCACCACGGTTAAAGATGACAAGTACTTAGAGTCGCCTCCCCGCTCAACAGTCTATACCCTTTGGAGAGGAATCTCCTCACAGTCCACAGGAAAGTCTGTGCCTTCTGTCCTCACTGTTCTAGGCAACTGCCAGGCCTGTAGGGAAGACCCGGGTCTTCCAGTTCTACGCCCCTCCACACACACCTGGTGTGAGCCTGGTGAAAATGTGGAACACGGAGCCACCAGTGAGAAACCGCAACCTTGACAAGTCATTCACGTCATCTGGGCAAATGGGATCGCTTTGGTCCCCACGTTCCCTGGGCTGTGAAAAAAGGGAGTCTATGTGTAATGAAGGACGATGGGCATGGCTTCCCAGGGCAGGAGACTGCTTCAGATCCTACCTCTCCCACGCAATGACAGAAGTCAAAAGTGCTCTGAAACCTGAGCATGCCACAAACTCTTGGGCATCACATCCTGAGCAGACTTAAGGCTCTTTATTATCTCTACTCCCTCCCATAACTTGCTTTAGATAGGAGGTCATGTTTGCCTTGAAACACTGTTTGATGAAGACACACTGTTGTGCTTTGGGGTGAATTTGATAGGAGATGTCTGACCTTTCCCCCACTTCTAGTGATGTCTGGGACAGGGAGTGGGCCCTGCCTTCTATTCATTAGCTCATGCCTTTTCCTCTGCTGGGCCCAAGGCAGGCCTCATTTACTTACCAACAGGCTGCCTGGCAAGCCCCAACCAGCCGCTCTGCCACAGCCTGTCCCAGACACCTGCCCAGGCACAGTTGAAGCAGGCTTGAGATTGACAGTCCTGTGGGCTTGGGAGGGACACCTGGCCTAGCCTTATACATGTGTTTGTTCTCAGGATTTATGGACAGAGCCACAAAAGGTTGCCCAGGATGGAAGCCCAGAGTAAATGAGAAGACTGTCGAGGAAGGAGTCTTTAAAGACTAATGGAAGTGATGGAAGGGAGGGGTAGAATCCTGCAAAGCACAGGTCAGCATGAAGGGCAGGAGATGGGCAGATGGGGTGGAGGGGAGAATTGTTCCAGGACCCAGTGGCCATTCTTAACTGGTGAGGCTTGAAACCTGGAGCCTCGGGGTCCATTCTGAAGGATCTTGGGGGAAAGGAAATCAGCAACAGTGCTGTTTAATACAAAAGCTTTTCTAAGAAGACAGGGCATCTTAATATAATTAGAGCTCCCCCGCCCCCCCACAACAAAGAATCCTTAAGATGAGCAGAGATTTAAACGAGGCCTGTACAACTGTGTTGTTCTGTTAAAGAAGATGGTTATTTAGTAGAGGGCTTGAAGTAATCTGGGTGAGTTAAAGATAGATTTTTTAAAAAAACTTGTTTTGCAACATTTTTTTAAATTGTGAAACAATTTAAAATAAAATTTTGTTTTAGGGCTAGGACTAGAGATCAACTGGTAGAATGCTTGCCTAGCACGTACAAAGCCCTGGGCTCCATCCCCAGCACTGAATAAACCAGGCTTGGGGCAAATGTCTGTAATCCCAGAACTCAGGAGGTGAAAAAGAAGGATCAGAAGTTTGAAGTCACCCTGAGGTACATAATGAGTCTGAGTCCAACCTGGTATCTAACAAACAGAACAATAACAAAAAATAATTTTAAAGTGTTTTATACCGTCAATTATATATTTTTCACTATCAATTACAAGTAAGAAAGAACTAGCTGGGCCGTGGTGGCGCACACTTTTGATCCCAGCACTCGGGAGGCAGAGGCAGGCAGATCTCTTGAGTCTGAGACCAGTCTGGTCTACAGAGTGAGTTCCAGGATGCCCAGGGCTGTCACACAAAGAAACCCTGTCTCAAACAAAACAAAACAACCCCTCCAAAACAAACCAACAAAAACTCAAAAAAAAAAAAAGAAGAAAAATTATGACTATAAAACTAGAAAAACAAAAGTGTAGACCCTAAGAAGCTCCAGAGCTTCAAACAGCTGTTTTAAGCGTACAGAAGTTTATTGAGGTGTACAGACTTTAGAACCCGGCTAGTGTTTGTTCAGTGGCTACCTTAATATAGCTGTGTGATTTTTTTTGTGGGTTTATTACAATAAAGTGATTTTTTTTTTCAAGACAGGGTTTCTCTGTGTAGCTTTGGTGCCTGTCCTGGATCTCGCTCTGTAGACCAGGCTGGCCTCGAACTCACGGAGATCCTCCTGCCTCTGCCTCCCGAGTGCTGGGATTAAAGGCATGCGCCACCACTGCCCGGCAATAAAGTGATTATTATTTATGAAAGCATTTTGTAAATACAAATGCCTCAACCCTACGCCATGTTCAAGGATCCAGGAGAGTTTGGTTGACATAAGCACCTTCCTTTTTTTAAAATTTCTGTATCAAAGAAAACAAGGGGCTAGGTACAATAGCATCAGCCTATAATGCCAGCCCTTAGGAATCGAGGCAGGAGAGTTGAGAAGAGTTCAGCCTGGGCTAGCAGGTGAGACCCAGTCTCAAAACAATAGCAGAAAAAGGGGAGAGGAACAAGGACCCTTGACTGCGGAAAAGCAGACTTAAACCAAGCCTGATACGCTTCACCTCACCCTTAAGGGACATCACTTAAGACATACTCCCCATCCATCATCCTGACCCAAGCTCCATCCTCTCCCTTCACTAGGCCCACCCCGCCCCCACTTTAGATAGACCCTCAGCCTGCCCCCGCCTTCTTGCCACACCCCCAACCCAGTAAGAAAGGTCTCGCCCCGCCCACAATCCAATTCATCCTCGCCAGACTCCGCCCCCATCCAGCCGTCCCCACCCACCTTCCCACCCCATTTCAGCCTGCCACACCCACTCCTGCCGGGTCTCCCGGACTCAGTAGGTCCGGCCTTTGACTTCGCCCACAGGTCATCATCCAACCACGCAACCTGCCTCGTCCCATGCCCAGCCGGCTCCGCCCTCTGTCCTGTCGCCGCAGCGTCCCCGGGCGGCCCTCGGAGCTCAGCGTTCGCCGGCTCATTGTCCTGGTCTGGGTCCCCTCAGCCCCTTTCCACGCACAAGCAATGACAGCAAACAGCGTGGGCGCTTGCTGAGGAACTCATCAGGGCCCGTCGCTGCCGCCGCGCTAAAGCCAGAAGCTTGCCTGGAGCGCCGACCGGGCGACACCCACCTGAGTGGCTCAGATCGAAGCCGCGACAGCTGCAACAAAGTCTGGACCCACCTCTACGCCACGCCCCCGACTCGGCCACGCCCTCAGGACGGCCACGCCCCCTAGCCTAGCCATCATTGATCTTCTGCTAGCCGGGCTACCTGCGGTGCTGGCCCAGAAGCTTCCTCAGCACTTCAGAGTCCAAATACCTTTTTCTCTAGCTCAGGCAATGATGCTCACACCTAGACTCATACTGCCTATAGCATCACCTGAGGAAATGGCAGAACTGTTGTTCCTGGACCTCGCTCACACTTCGGACCTGGAAGTGTCAGCAAGCCTTGCAGGGCTTGGAGGTGACTGTGAAGAAAACAAATGTAGACCGCTATTGGCGGTTCTCTCAATCCCCATACTCAAAACGTTCACGCATGGGCAATTATTCCCTGTGAGGAGCTGCTCTCTTCATTATAGGTAGGGTTGCCGGATAAAACACAGTGAGATTTGTTTTTCAGACAGCTGTGCGTTCCCATAGTTCATCTGGCAACCCCGTTAGTTTATTTAAAATACAGGGGTTAATTGTAGGATGTGGAGCACCCAGGATTCTGAGGACTACAGTTACGTTGACTAAAATGGTGTCCCTGTCCCTTGGAAATCAAAAGTCCAACTTCAGCCCCGGCTGCATGAGTCGCTGCTCTGTTAAGGACTTTGTCCCACAGAATCCTGCCTCCCACCCATGAGGTGTATAGAAGAGAACTTCACAGCTCTGTTGAACGTGCTTTATTTTGGTTTATTCAAAAAGAGGATCAAACTACGTTAACATTGAAAAAGGGGGCTAGTGGCAAAGGCTAGTGTTTGCAAAGCTACAGTTTAGGAGATGAAACCTGGCCACTCGCCCCTGGACACCAGTTAAAGACCCCAGTAATGCGGTAATGATGAAAGACAGAGGGAGGAGAGTTAAGAGCCACACTGGGCTGAGGAACAGATAGATATAGGGTCCAGTGACCCCAAGTCCATCTTTGGGGGTACTACATGAACCTTTAGGTTCTTGTTTGTTTGTTTATTTATTTATTCATTCATTCATTTATTTTGGTTTTTTTGAGATAGGGTTTCTCTGTGTAGCTTTGGTGCCTGTCCTGGAGCTCGCTCTGTAGACCAGGCTGGCCTCAAACTCACAGAGATCCGCCTGCCTCTGCCTCCCGAGTGCCTTGATTAAAGGCGTGCGCCACCACTGCCCGGCTCTTGTTTTTAATTTTTTGAAGCTTTCTTTTGTGTATATGACTGTTTTGCTTGCATGTATGTATGTGCACCACATTGGTGCCTAGTTTGAACCCTTCTTAAAATGCCGATTTGCACAAAACACAGTGATCACCACCAAATTGCTCCCAAATCGTTCACTTTTAATTGCACAGGGTCCCTGAGCTTCAGCCCTTCCAACAGGAGCCATGGTACCTGGGCTTCCCCTCCTCCCAGAGGGACCGCATTTCCCTGTGAGTTGACTCTCTATGAGTTGACTATGGGAAGGGGGGTGGAGAGATTTCACCCCCCTCCCCATAGTCCTCATTCTTTGATTCTCCGTCAACTGCCTTTCCTGCTTTGGAATGCTTCCTGACATTGATCTAGGCAAGGGTATTTTGGATTTGATGACAAAGCGCAGATAACAAAAGCAAAAACAGAAAAGTGGGATTGCTGAGGAGCTAGCTCAGAAGAGGAGGACTTGCCTGGCTCCTGGGTTCAAATCCCCGATACTACAGAGAGAGAGAGAGAGAGAGAGAGAGAGAGAGAGAGAGAGAGAGAGAGAGAGAGAAACAGAGAGAGAGAGAGAGAGAGAGAAACAGAGAGAGAGAGAGAAAGACAGAGACAGAGAGACAGAGACAGAGAGAGATGGAGAGGGGGTGGGGGGAGAATCTTTATGTATGGATGTAGGCACGTATGGATGTATAGATGACATGAAAGCAGAAGTAAAGCCAGGTGACGAGAGGGACTAATGGGAGGGGGAGAGGTGAGAAAGTGGGGGTCCTGGGGAGGAATATGCTCGACATACAGCATATACCTGTATGGAAATCTAAAAAACAAAAATTCAATAGATAGCAAATATTGGTGAAAATATAAAGAAAAGAGAACCCTTACAGTGGAAGGTAAGAACAAAGATATAAAGAAGAGGAACCTAACAGTGGTTGGTAAGAATCTGAATTAGTAGCCGTTGTGGACAATGTTATGGAAGCACTTTAAAAGATTAAAAATATGACTAGCGTATGATCCAGCAACTGGGCATGTATCCTAAGGAAATGGACTCAGTATATAGGAGAACGTCTGCACTACCATACTCATTGCAGCATTATTCTCAAAGCCAAGAAATGGAAACAACCAGCGTCCATCAAACAATACATAAAGAAAATGTGGTACACAGGAGCTAGGAGATGGCTGGGACTTCAGGGTGCTTGCTCTGCAGTTCTGTGAGTGGAGTCATCCCTGCAACACCTGAACACCGTAACCTCAGCTCCCAGGGCAGTGAGGACCGGAGGATTGCTGGGGCTTGCTGACTTCCAGCCTAGGCAAGACATGAGCCCAGTTCAGGCTCCGCCTCAGAGGGAGAAGCAGAGAGGGATGAAACAGGGCACTGATGCTCTCTTCTGGCCGCCATATGTAGGAGCACCTGTATGTGCACGCGCGCACCCCCCCCCCCTTTAAAAGAATAGAAAACGTGGTACACATACACAATGGAGTGTAATTCACCCTTTTAAAGAATGAAACTGTCAGCCAGGCCGTGGTGGTGCATGTATTTAATCTCAGCACTCGGGAGGCAGAGGCAGGTGGATCTCTGTGAGTTCGAGGCCAGCCTGGTCTATAGCGTGAGTTCCAAGACAGCCTGGACAGAGAAAGCCTGTCTCAGAAAAAAGATTGAAAGGAAAAAAGAATGAAATTGTCACTTGTGTCAAGATGGATGGACCTGATACTATACCAAGAGGAGTGAGCCAGGCATAGAAAGACAGACAATTCACTATTCCATTTACATGAAGAATGTTTTAAAGGCTGAGCTCATAAACATGGAATCAAATGGTAGTTACCATGGACGGGGGAGTGTGGAGGACTGATCGAGAGGTAGAAGACTTCAGACAGGATAAACATGTTCTGATCTATCGTATAGCTCAGTGGCTGCAGTGAATGACATGTATGGTGCACTGAAAATTTCCTGGGAGAGTGTCTTAGTCCATCTTGTTTCTGTCCACAGTACCACAGATGGGGTTAATGATGAAGAAATCGGGGGTGTGAGGACTCACAGTTCTAGCTCTAGGCTGAGGGTGCCTCATCTGGTGATGGCAGAAATAGAGCTTTCCATAGTGAGAGACAGGGCGAGAGATTTGGCCAGACTGGTTCTGATGTCACACTTCCACGATGAGCCATTCACTTATTAATCAGCTAATTGCATGAATAGATACTACTTAGGGCCAAACCCTAATCACCTCTTAAAAGCTCACTTTGCCCCCCTTAATATCCAGTAATGATGCTAAGATTTCAGAGTTTCTGGGGTGACTCATCCAAATCCAAGCGAAGGGCAGAACTTAAATGTTCTTGATGCAAAAACCTGATTCGTGGATATGTGAGAATGGTGATTGGCTTAGTGATGAGACCAAGTCAGGCTTACCCAGCCTGTGAGCATGGCCCAACACAAAACCATAAAACTACTTAAAACATTGCAAGGTGAGCTTTTTTAAAAAATGGATTTCAAAATAACTCACTTGTATGATACTCAAGCATAAACCTTGAAGATAAATGATCATGTTGCAATGTCAAAAGTTTGGACACTCCTCAAACATATCATATATCTGATAGACACAGTTAGTATACAAAATTTTATTTCACCAGATTGTTAAAAAAAAAAAAAGCTAATAGAAATTCAAAGTCAAATGTACCTTTTAACTAAGGAGTTGTGACAGTTAATGGCTTCTGGGGAAGGGCGTCATTTTCCTGAAGGGTGTGGCTCCACACCCAAGAGTTATGGTCAGCACAAATTAGACTCCATGGAAAGAAAAAAGAAGACATGAAATCAAGGGTAGGGAGATGAAAATGGATATGGGAGGAATTAGGAGGAAGAGTAGGGGGTAAATATGATCAAAATGCATTACATGAAATTCTCAAAGAATTAAAATATTATAATCAGGTAGGCAATGGGATGGGGGAGGGGAAGGGAGGAGTCCTTTCATGACTTGGCTTATGCTTACGGCCTTTCAGCAGGAGAGGGACCGCGTAGTGTGTGGTACCAATCCCAGGAGGTCTGACCTCATTAGAACCTGCCACTTAGGAACTTGGACTATGAGAAAGTAATTCTCTTTCCCTCGCTCCTCCCTGTCTTCCTTCCTTTTCCTTTAAAAAAGTTTCTGACTGTTAAAAATATTTGTTTTTATTTTTCATTTACATGCATGTGTCTGCACATGGGTGTAGGTTCATGCAGAGACAAGATATGGGTTTGAAGCCGGGCGGTGGTGGCGCATGCCTTTAATCCCAGCACCCAGGAGGCAGAGGCAGGCTGATCTCTGTGAGTTCGAGGCCAGCCTGGTCTCCAAAGTGAGTTCCAGGAAAGGTGCAAAGCTACACAGAGAAACCCTGTCTCGAGGCCCCCCCCCAAAAAAAAAAGATATGGGTTTGAGAACTGAACTCCAGTCCTCTGGAAAAGCAACAAGTGCTCTTAACTGCTGAACTATGTCTCCAGCCTTTCTGATTTTTTTTTTTTTTTTGGTTGTTAAACAGGGTTTTCACACATATCCCAAACTGGCTCTGAACTAGCAATCCACCTGCCTCCATCTCCCAAGAGCTATGATAAAAACCAAAAACAAACAAATAAACAAACACCAAAAAAACTTACTCTGTATGTGAGTGTGTGTGTGTCATACAGGCATACTTTTCTATAAATTTAAAATTTTCTGAGGTGCTGGAGAGATTGTTTAAGAGCATGCACTACTCTGGTGATATTTTTATTTGTGCTTTAGCAAATAAAGCTTATCTGGGGATCAGAGAACAGAGCCAGCCGCCAAATTAGACATAGAGGCCGGGCAGTGGTGGCACACACCTTTAATCCCAGCACTTGAGATTTCATGTCTTTGCTTGGGAAGGACACACACCTTTAATCCCGGGAAGTAATATGGCAGGACACGGAAAGGAACATAAGGCGTGAGGAAACAGGAACTCACGCTCTGGAGGCTGAGGAATCGGTGAGGTTGGCTGTGGCTTGTTCTGTTTCTCCAGTCTTTCAGCATTCACCCCAGTATCTGGCTCCAGATTTTTTATTGATAAGACGGTTTTGCGATTTGTCCTACACACTACCTCTTCCTGAGGTCCTGGGTTGAGGTTCCAGGACCTACATCTGGCTGCTCACAGTTGGTGGTAACTCTAGCTCCTGGCGATCTGATGCCCTCTGCTGGCCTCTATGGACACTTCACTTGTGTCTTAGAGTTTTATTGATGTGATAAAACACCATGACCAAAAGTAACTTTGGGGCAAAAAGAGTTTATTTCATTTCACAGCTTATAGTCCATCATCCAAGGAAGTCAGGGCCGGAACTCAAAGGCAGGAACCTGGAGGCAGGAGCTGAGGCAGAGGCCATGGAGGAACACGGTTGACAGCCTTGCTCCTTATAGCTTGCTTAGCCTGCTTTCTTACGGCACTCGGGACCACCAGCCCACGATGACACTGCCCACAGCAGACTGGACCCTCCACACCAACCATCAATCAAGAAAATGAGCCATAGGAGTACCCACAAGCCAATTCAAGACATTTTCTCCATTGAAGTTCTCTCTCAAAATTACTCCAGGGACTGTAGCCTAGGGCTCAGTGGAGAAGAGCACTTGCTGCTCTTGTAGAGGACCCAGGCTCTATTCCCACAGGGCAGTTCACAACCATCTGTAACTCCAGTTCCAGGAGATAACCTCTTCTGACTGCCATGGGCATGAGGCACATACATACATCAGGCAAAACATTTATACACATTAAATAGCTCAATCAAAACGACTCTAGCTTGATCAAGTTGACATAAAACTAGCGAGCACAACTCATGTGCACAAACCCCCTCTACGTGAAAATACATAAAATACTTCAAAATTAAATTGCATATGTGTATGTATCCAAGTATATGTCTGCATTTAAATGAATAGATATGATCTATAGAAGATTTATCAAAAAAAATCATTCAGCACACCATGAAAGCTAATTAAAAGTAACCAAGAATATAAGTTAATGAAGTTATATCATGTCTGGCTGCCAAGCCACCCTCACACTGCAGAGCTGTGCTTTCTTGAGACAGTCTGATTAGCTGCTGTGTAGAAAGTATATTCCTCTCACTGTAAGTTCCCTGTTGACTGCCTTCATTACCACAGGATGTAAACACCAATTAAAGAAAAAAGTTTCCCATAAAACCCCCAGGGAGGATCCCAAGAGGCGTGGGTGAATGAGGTCTTGTCGCTCCCTCTGCCCCTGCCAACACTCCCCATTCCCAGAGAGCCAAGCTGAGCCCCACAGCCCCACCCATCTGCAAGAGCCAGCAAGTGGCAAGAGGCCAGGATGGGTTTGTGGGAAGCTGGGCATTTTTTTCTTAACTGCATAAACGCATCCCCTTTGACATGGAAATTGGGTCCCCCAACCCCCCACTCATCTCAGTGCCCAAGAAGGTCTTCCCTAAGATGGTTGTACTTTATACTCAATACCCGAGTTGGCTATTATTTGAATTCAATGAGATGAAGCTTTCAATAGACCAGAAAGAACCCCTGAAGGAGCCAGGAAAGTAATGAGTCCCTTGCTGCTGAATCAACAAGCGTTCTCACTTCTCAATGAGGCCAGAGGGTAATTAACCCCAGAGGCAAGAAGGACTCACTCGGGTGACCCCATTAGGACTGATCACAGGTGATAGTATTTCTATTAGTGGACACGCACTCAATTATCAGGCTTGCCAAAGCAATAATGGTAATCCACACATGCCCTGTCCTCTGTCTCTATGCTAATTTCAGGTAATCCTCCTGAGGGAACTGGGAATAACCCTGTCTTCATCGCTTTCCTACTTCAGAGATGAAACAAGTTGGTACAATCTGAAATAACCTCAGCCTGGTCTTTGACAGCCATTGGTGGCACAAAATTTCTTAAGAAAGATGGTAGCCTGCAGTTTACAGACAACAGGCTTGCCTTGTGTGAGGGAAACCTTGTGTTCCAACAGCACACTGTACCACAGGCCAGCCAAAATGGCTGATTGTGCCAACCGCCACTGCCTTGTGTAGCAGCATTGGAATGGGCTCTTTTGCTTCCCTGTAAACTGAGTTGCCATGCTGAGTGGGAGCCAGAGCTCTGGATGCTGAGGCTCAGAAGGGAGCTGGTCTCTGCTTCCTTTCTTACCAAATATGTAAAGAATGAGCTGGGGTGGAAGCAGAGGCAAGGTAGGATTATTTTTTTACCAGGCATTGTCCCTCCAACAGGGAAGGAATGGGAAGAATTTTCCTGCATTAGTTCCGAGACTAATTTGAAAGGAGGTAGTTTCTGGACAAGACTGGGTTTAGGTATGAAAATGATCTTGGCTTTGTTGTGTAGCAATTTCCTCAGAATGGAAGCATTCCACCCAGAAAAGAGCTCCTTAAGATAGAGAAGTTTGTGGTGGTGCATGCCTTTAATCCCAGCACTCAGGAGGCAAAAGCAGGAGGATCTCCGTGAGTTTGAGGCCAGCCTGGACTACAAAGAGAGTTCCGTGACAGCCAGCGCTATTTCACAAGAAACCCTTTCTTGAAAAACCAACCAAGCAAGCAACAACAACAAAAAAACGCCAAACCCCCCAAAACTAGGGAAATTCTAAAGAGACACCCACTGAGACTTGAGAAGTAAACAATTCACAAGTCTCAGGAAATCCCTGAAGGTTGGGAGATTTGCAAGTCTGTCTTCCTCAGGAGATTGCGAAGAAAGGAGTCTCCTCCAGCTGATGAACTGCCTTGAGTCTCGTAGAGCACTGGGGTTCATGAGCAGTCCCCACGCTGGGTAGTGGGGGGCTTTCAGGGATGTCTTTGAATCATCTATACTCTTGTAAGGAACCCCTCACCCATACTCCTGTCACTGGTTCATCAAGTTGGACTTTGGTGATATTGTTCCTTTGATCTGTTGTTGGAGTGAATAGACGTTTGTGTCACAGAGCAATCTTGAAGGAGATCGTATCTGTTTTCTACTGGTGATGTAACAAAGGAACATGAATTTGGTGGCTTAAAGGAGAGAGGATTTTAAAACATCTTAAAGCTCTATCGGTCAGAAGTCAGAGTGTTGGCAGGCTGTGTTCTTTCTGGAGACCCTGGGACATAGTCTGCTTCCTTGCCTTGAATCCCCAGCTGCCCTCCACACTTCAACAGTGTGGGCTGAGTCACTGTTACACCCCTATGCCAGCTGCTCTTCTATTTCCTTCCACATTCGAGGACCCTGTGATTACATGTGGCCCAACCCAGGGCTCTGAATGCCACGTCTGTAAGTTCCGCTGATAAGCAGCCTCATTCTTTGTGCAACCTTAATCTCCTTAGTGTGTTAGGAGACACAGGCACAGGTTCTGGGGATTAGAATGTGGGCCTGTTTGCAGGGGGCTTTATTCTATCCATCACAGCTCCCAGAGTCCATCAGTGGCCTTGGGACCACTTTGAATTTTTAGCCGTGGATTGGAGCTCACTAACCTTCCATACATTTTTAAGGGACCATGGGAGCAATGTAAAATGTGCTTAGCCTTTAAATTGTGCCTGGCTTCTCACGAATGGTGAAAATGGTCATTCTGTGGCTGCCAAAAGCCAAAGAAGCCAAAAAGCAATCTGCAGTCTCGGGAGTCGGCATTCACATGGGCGCGGCTGCAGGGATACTTACAAAGTCATTAGTGAGTAAGTGTGACTAAGGCCGATGATTACACTTAAGTGGTGTGGAGGAGACTGTAGGCTACAAATACAATTCAGACAAGCGAGGGGCCAAACCGGGCCTTGTAATTACTGCAGCTTGTTCTGTAAACTTTTTATAGACTAGTTTTTCAGTTATAAATGTAATACACATTCATTATAAAAAAACATACACACCCATATATATTTAATATATATATGTGTGTATATCATGCAACAACAAATACATATGTTTATACAAATTTATATATATACATATATATATGAGGGCTAACAGATATGTGTAGACAGAAGGCAGGTGGCAGTTAAGGTGAAGGAACCCATTATTTTAACTTACAATGACTTCCTTAACAAACTCCTAATGGGTGAGTCGCATCTGTATGTTTTCTAGGTTTCTTATGTACATATGATGCTTGTATGAATTTTATATATTTATCTTTGCAAACTTGATTATTTCCCCAGGAGAAATTTCTAGAAGTATAATTTCTGAAGAGGAGACAATGTATGTGTGTGTGTGTATGGTTTTAGATATATTACCAAATTGTCCCCCAAAATATGTCAAGTTGCTTCACCCTGAAAATCAGTAGTTAACAGAGCCTTGTCATTTTAACTTACTTTTTTCCATGTGGATGTGACTACATTTTGAATATTTTTTCCTATTATATACATATTACATCTAGATTTTGCCTATGAGAGAAAACGTGGTGTTTGTCTTTCTGAATGTGGCTTATTTTATTTAACATGGTTTTAATCTCCACTTCCATCCATTTTCCCATGTAGGCATGATTTCATTCTTCTGTAAAGCTGAATAAACCATTGTGTGTGTATACAACACACACACACACACACACACACAAAAGGAATCTATCTGTTGATAGACACCTATACTTGTTCCATAACTAAGCTGCTGTGAGTAGTGCTGGAGTGAACATGAGTGTACAAATGTCTGTGGTGTGGTTTACGTGTACCCTCGAGTGGTGTAGCTGGATCACACAGTACTTCCATTTTCAGTTTGCTTGTTTGTTTTTGAGGAAGCTCTAAATTGATTTCCTTAGTAGATGCACCTATTTACATTTCTACCAGCAATACATAAGGATTCTCCCCACCCCTAAATCCTTGTTTGTCTGTTTTTTCCCTCTCTCTGTCTCAGCACTCATGAGGCAGAGGCAGATCTCTGTGAATTCAAGGCCAGCCTGGTCTACGTAGCAAGACTTTGTCTCAAAAAGAAGGAACGGAAGGAAGGAAGAAGGGAGGAGGGAGGGGGGAAGGAGGGAGGGAGGGACTCCAACAGAAAACCCTTAGAATTTACACTTTCAGCAAAGCAACACAATCAAGTTCCAGGAGCCAGCAGCTTTTCTACATTCCAACAAGGAACATATTGAGAAAGAAGTCTGGGAAAAAAAAATTCCATTCCTAATAGCTTTGAAATAAAAATCTAGAAATAAACCTAGCCAAAAAGTGAAAGACCTTTACAGTGAAAATTTTAAATAAAACATAAAAAAAAGAAATTGAAGAAGGCACTAGAAGATAGAAAGACTTTCCACTCAAGAACCGGCAGAATTAATATCAATAGGCTGTATTATCCAAAGCAATCTGCAAATCCAGTGTGATATTCAAAATTCAACAACGTTCTTCAAAGAAATGAAAACAGTCCTAAAATGTACAAGGAAGCACGAAAGACACCAAGTAACGAAAGCAATCCCAAGCGGAAGAAAACGCTGTGGGAATCACAGTGTCTAATCGGAAACTACACTTCAGGACCACAGTACGGAAGCCAGCGTGGGCCTGGCACAGCACACGGACAAATGTAGTGAACAGAGAACCTCGAATAAACCCGTGTGGTTACATCCTCCAATTGGTTACATCCTCCATTTCCCCCAACGATGTCAAAAACAGACATTGTAGAAATAACGCTTTATGAATGGTTCTGTGGAGATGGGATACCACGTCCAGAAGGATGTAGCTTGAGTTAGAAGAACAAAACCAAATTCTTGTCTCTCAGCCTGAACAAAAGTCAGTGGACAACGTGCATGCTCGTAGCCACTGAGCCTCATTTTCATTTTTAATGTTAGAGAAACTGCTTTTAACTTTTCTACATTTAGTAGTACAATGTTAATTGTAATGTTGACTATAGGTTATTGTCTAATATGCCTTTTGTTGTATCATGGTATATTGTTTTTATTTCTAGTTTTTTTTTCAGGGATTTTATCTTGAAGGGATGTTGGATTTTTCATAAACCTTCTCTGTATCTGTTGGAATGATCATGTGATTTCTTTATCTGAGTGCATCCATGCATTATGTTACTTTTTTGATTTGTGTCTGTCAAATCATCCTCAAAAATCTAGAATGAAATCTAACTGATCACAGTGTGCGATCTTTCTAATGTGTCATCAAATTTAGTTTGTTGCAAGTATTTGTTGAGAAATTTTGTATTGATGTTCAACAGGGAAATTGGTCTATCGTTTCCCTTTTTTGTGCGGTTGTTGAGTCTATATCCGGGTTTGGTATCAGGGTAGTACTGACTTCATACGATAAGCTTGGCCATGCTTGTTCTCTTTGTATGTTATGATATACTGTAAGGAGCATTGGTGCTGGCTCTGCCTTACAGGTCTGTCAGGGACTTTGGTTGTTTTTGTTTCTCTGTACAGCCTTAGCTGTCCTGGAACTCGCTTTGGAGACCAGGCTAGCCTTGAACTCATAGAGATCCGCCTGCCTCTGCCTCTTGAGTGCTGGGATCAAGGTGTATGCCACTACCGCCGGGCTATTATTTCATTTTATGGCTGGCTATAGATCAGTCACATGTTTTGTAACTTCTAGGTTAAATTCTGATAGACTGTCTAAGAGTTTATCCGTATTTCAAAAAGTATTCTCTACCGATCCTCTGGATTTTTTGGTATCTGTTGTGAGTTTTTATCTTTACCACTATGTCATACAGGGTTACACATGGCCATGTTCATCAAGTGTATAATGATCATTGAGCACCCAGCTCCACATCCCAGCACTGGCCCTTCTCCCCTGGCTAGCCCCTCTCATCCTGTGCCCAGACAGTTTTGTTTCTACTTTCTTGTCATCTGCACGTATATGATTTCTATAAAATCTGTAAATTAGAGGAATGTGATGTTTGTTTTTCCAAGACTGAATTTGCTTACTGTGACCACCTCCAGCTGCCTTCACTTTCCTGGAACAATAGAACTTCACCCTTCCTTATGAAGAAGAACTTGCAGTGTGCACATGCACAGGCCACATTTATTCTATTTGTTCCTGTGTTGGCGAATACCCATTTTCACCTCTAATTTGATTAGTTAGGATTTTCTCCCTTTCTTTTGATTAGTTTGGTTAAAGGCTTCTCGATCTTGCTTATTTCTTTTCAGGGAACCAACTCCTTGTTCCATTGCGTTTGTGCGTGTGCGTGTGCGTGCGTGTGCATGTGTGTGCATGTGTGTGTGCATTCGTGTGTGTGTGTGTGTGTGTGTGTGTGTGTGTGTGTGTGTGCATGTGCTCTGTTCTTGTAATCTTTAGTTTGTTAATTTGGGTTCTATTCTCTATTTCTTTTTGTCTAATGATTTTCAACTTGTTCTTCCTATCTTTCTAAAGCCTTGAGAGACATCCTTGAGTTATTTATCTGAAATCTCTAGCTCTTTTAGTGGACAAACATGCCACTGTGAACTTTCTTCTTAGAACTGACTTTGTTGAATCACCAAAGGTTCTCATAATTTTTATGGTTCCTGATTTCTTCAATGACCAGAGTTCACTTACCCACGTATTCATATAGTTTCTCCTGCTGTTGACTCCCAGTTTTGTTCCATTATGATTTGATAAGATAAAATATATTGTTTTGATTGCTTTTTTTTTCATTTTCATGCATGTGCAGTGTGCATGTTTGCATGTATGGGCACAGCATGTGTGTGGGGGGTACACATGAAGTTGATGCCTGAAATCATCCACCATCTCCCTTCCACCTTATTCATTGAGTCATGGTCTCTTAATCAAACCCAGAGCTCACAGAGAGGTCTTACTATCCAGTTTATTTTGGAGATCCCTTGTCTCCACCTTTGTAGGTAGGAATTGCAGGTGGGCTACCACACCCATCCAATATTTCCATGAGTTCTAAGAGACCCAAACTCTGATTCACATGCGTGTGCAGCACACACTTTAGCCACTGAGCCGTCTTCCCAGCCCTTATTTTGTGTTTACCAAGGCTTGCTTTGTGTCCTGGATAGGATCTGTTTTAGATGGGGTTCTGTGGACTGCTGAGAAAACTCATATTCCTCAGCTATTGGAAGGAATATTCTATAGATGTTACACAAGTCCATTTGATCTATGACACACCTTACCTATGAAGATTCTTGGTTGATTCTGTCTGTCTGTCTATCAATCTATCTATCCATCCATCTATGTATCATCCATCCATCTATCTATCTATCTATTTTTTTTTTTTTTTTTTCTATCTATCTATCTATCTATCTATCTATCTATCTATCTCATCTAGTTCATGCACTGTTTTTTTATCTTTCCTCTCTGTTCAGTGTCTGCCTTATGAAGCCTAGTGTGCCAATGTCTGATGTGTAGACATTTGCAATTACTGCACCTTTTAATGGGTTGTTCCATCTGTGATGTGCACTGACCTCTCTTCCTTTTCTGACTAAGTTTGCACTTGGCTACTCTTTCTTGGCTTGGCTTCCACTTGCTTGGTGTATCAACGTCCACTCTATCCCAGTCTGAGTGTCCCCTTGCCAGGGAACTATGCTTCTTGGAGACAGCAGGTAGTTGGATCTTGTTTTCAGTCTCATCAGCTACTCTGCATCTTTTAATTGGATAATTAAGACTACGTTTAGGGTTATTATTGAGATCCTGTAATTCTCCTGGTTGTTTTTCTGGTTGGGTAGACAATTGTTGGTGTATATTTATTTGGCCAAGGTCTTGCTAGATAGTACTATGTGACCTGGTACTCACTATGTAGCCCATATGCACCTCAAACTCACAGTAATCCTCCTGCTTTCACTCCTGAGGGCTAGGATGACCAGCTCAGCCACCACATCCAGCTTTCTTTGGTACTATCTGATGTTCATTGTCTCTTCTTGGAAGAAAGGGGGAAGGGCTGGGCTGGTGTGAGCACCTGGACTTGCCCCCTCTTCCTCTGGTCCAGAGCTTCCTGGAGTTCTATGAGTGACCATGGTGAGGACGAGGCGAGTGAATTTGGTTATTTGTAAAAGGCCCCTTTGGGGCTGGGGTTTAGCTCAGTGGTGGAATGTTTGTCTAGAACGTACAAGGCCCCGGATTTGAGCTTTACCATCTTCATAAAAAAAAAAGTGAGGCCTGGGGTTCAATCCCCAGCATTACATAAACTCATCTTATTGGTACATCCCTGTAATCCGAGCACAGCAGGAGGTGAGGGCAGAGAGATTAGAAATTTAAGAGCATCCTTGGGTACATAGACAGTTTGAGGCCAGCCTAGTCTATATTATACCCTCTTTCCCCACCAAAAAAAAAAAAAAAGGGGTAAAGTTTTGAAACCTGGGTCTTCATATGTGAGGCAAACTCCTAATCCTAAGGGCATCTCAAAGTTCAGAGGGACCATATAGATGCAGACTCCCCATTCCAAGCCTGGGTTCTGTGTGCAGCATCGTCTTTCTGTCTCCACCATCTATCTCAGTCCGTTCCTCTCATTCCTTTGCCTGGACCCACAGAATCCTGCTTGGCCAAGCCCGGAGTTATTGAAGTAGGTCTGCTTCGCTCAACCCACTCCTGCAGACAGCAAGGAAAACAAAAAGATGACCCCTACTTGTCCCCTTCCTCCCTGGGTCAGAGTTTGATGTTAAGATTTGTTTTCATTTTGATTTATATGTGTCTCTGCATAAGTTTGTACACACAAGGGCAGGAGCTTGCAGAGGCCAGAGGAGGGCATCAGATCCCCCTGGAACTGGAGTTACCACTGGTTTTCAACCACCTGCAGGGGAGCTAGGAAGAGAGCTTGGGTCCTCTGCGGGAGCAGCTAGCTGTCTTAACTGAGGAGTCGTCTCTCCAGCCCCTGACAGCCAACAATAAAGTGATGGTTCAATGGATGCTAACGATACACATTTGTGCTGGACCCGTAGACCCTGAAACTGTGTTTGTTTAAAGAGGATATATTAGTTCATATTCTTCATTCGTCATTTTACTGTTATACCAGTGTTATTAATCCCATAAAACAAAAACAAGGCCTGTTAAGAGTGGTACTTAGTAACAAATATAGTGTAATTAATGAATGATACAAAAGGGAACAGTATATAACAGTATTTTTAAACTTTTTTTTCTGGTCTTTCCTAGAAGAACTTTATAAACTACTTAAGACAGATATCTGAGCTTTGTTTGTGTGTGTGTGTTCATGTGTGTGGGTGTGAGTGTGTACAGGTGACTGTACACATGCATGCAGATGTGGGAGAAGTCCAGAGGACAGCCTTGGGGTTCATAGCTCAGGACCGTCCATTTAGTTTTGGAAACAAGGTGTCTCGCTGGCACAGATCTCACCAAGTAGGCTGGTTTGACTATCCACCAAGACCCCGTGGGTCGTCCTGCCTCAGCCTCCCCAGTGCTGGGATGACAAGTGTGTGGCACCATGCTCAGGTTTGTTTCCACCTGGGGCCGGGGGTCTAACTGATTCTCCTCTTGTGTGGCAAGCACGCTTCTGACTGAGCCATCTCCCCGGCCCGGAGGGTTAAATTCTGGAACTATGTTAGTGTGCTTTGTGGCTGCTTCTTGTCTCAAACATCTGTCCCCGAACTGCAGGACATTTTTGAATATGTGAGAGGGACACCCAAATGCTGTCTTAGCCTGACTCACTGTCACAATTTTCACTTCGAGTGTTCCTTACATGAATTTTTGTTTGTTTGTTTGTTTGTTTTTTCGAGACAGGGTTTCTCTGTGTAGCTTTGGCACCTTTCCTGGAACTCACTCTGTAGCTCAGGCTGGCCTCGAACTCACAGAGGTCTGCCTGGCTACCACTGCCCGGCCTTGCTTGTTTTTTTGAAACAGGGTTTTACTGTGTAGCCCTGGCTGTCCTCGAACTTGCTCAATAGACCAGGCTGGCCTCAAACTTAAGAGATTCGCCTGCCTCTGCCTCCTGAGTGTTGGAACTAAAGGCGTGCCAAGCCTGGCTCCCCTTACATTACTTTTAAAACTGTTTTTGTACGTTTTCTGTCACAGCAGGTTCCAGACACAATCAGAAATGGTTTTCTTCCATCTGTGGAAAGTTGGCCTCCTACTTCAATACACAGCTCAGGTTTCAGCTTTGCCGATCTTACCCCAACTGGGTGTCATTGCCTTCTTCATGATGTGGAGATTAGGCTGTTGAAAGGTGACACTGGACAGAATGAATCGAGAGCTAAGGGGTGAGGCACGTGTGTGGCTCAGCGAGGACCATGCGGAGGTCTAACCTTGGGCACAGAGAACAACCAATACGAAGGCCCAGAGGTTGCAGCCTGCCCGGACTACTTAGTGATCGGAAGGGGGCGAGAGCAAGCACGAGGCTGAAGAGCGACCGGGGGCGGGGGGGTGTAGAAGCATGTGGGGGCTCTGGCCCCTGCCTTGTCCTCCTGCGGAATGAGGAGGCGAAGCTGGGGCATGATGCCCCAAGAAGCAGTCTGTGACCTAACACATCCCCAAACCATCCCCGGGGCAGCTTTGAGACTTACACTTGCTTCTGCCCCATCCCAACAGGTCTCACTGAAGCAGAGAGGTGGACACGCTTGGGTGTGCCGGTACGAAAGCTGTGCAAGGGCACGCCACACCCAAGATTAGTGCCACAAGAATGGGGACACCTGCTCCCAGGGACACCTGTCTAGATGCCCAAGGCAGAGACATACCAGCATGGCATCTGCAACAGAACTCTGTCACACGTAAAGCCTCACCACAGGTGCCTCCACTGTGCATGCTCCCCACCATGGGCCTTCAAGGCAGTAACTGCACATGCTCCCCGTCATGGGCCTTCACTGCAGGAACTGCACATGCTCCCCACCATGGGCCTTCACGGCAGTAACTGCATATGCTCCCCGTCATGGGCCTTCATGGCAGTAGCCGCCTTCACACCACGTGAGTCTCTTTCATGCACACTTCAACCACACATGCCTCTATTACGTGCACAGCCTACCCCCATACCCACCTGTGCCACATACGTCACAGCCTCCGAACAGTCTACCTCATCTCCAGTCACAGCCTTCTAATACTCTAATACTCCTAATTAGCTTTGACACTGCAGATACGCAGTGGCCAGAGCCCTCCGTCTGCCTTCTTTCCTCAGCAGTTACTTAGGCCTATTTCAGGGGCGGGGGCGGGGAATGAAGGCATGTAACCGAGGGATGCTGGAATGCTGGGTTTCTTGCTCCTCATGACTCTCCAGTGTCCACAGATAGAGACTCCCGTAGGCCAGGACCCGTCTTATCTGACAAGCACTCTCTCGTGTCTACTCTGTGATTGACATTGGGTCTTCCTGTCCAGGAAGAGTGCAGGCGTCTTTTCATTTCTTCCTGCCACCTGACGTCTGATCTCCTGGAGACATGCAGGATCATTTACTCAATCAGTTCTTAGCACCACTGAAGGCCTGTGGTAGGAGGGAGCAGCTCCAGAAAAGACTCCCTTTAGTCCTGTATCCAGCCCAGGATGAATGAGATACGCCCCCCGCCCCCGCCCCCATATCCCCTTGGTTAATGAGCCCTTTAGGCTGCTCCAAGGAAGGTTATCGGAGGCTATGTGGGCCGGCCTAGACACAGATGGGCAGTTTTTCTTGTGGTATCACTATTCGGTGATCTGGAGGAAGCCGTGGGAAGAAAAAAGGCAAGAGAGGTCAGGAGCAGCAGGAATAGAGCCGGGTGGGGGCTATGACCCCTGATGAGGAGCCAAAGCAGGTAGGCGGGGAGGGAGACCGGAAGACGCAGACACATTCAAGAACAATCCCCGCCGCAGTCCCCGAGGCTTCAACTCCATTCTGGCTCCGTCTGTACGGGTCTCACCAGGGCAGGTGTGTGCTGCTGTTACTCCACCACTCATGCAACCCTCGTTCCCAGTCCTCCCCCCCCCCCTGCATCTGCCAGGGCAGGGAAGCTCCAGTCCTCCACTCACAGTCCTCTCCTCCCCCCCCCCCCCCCCCCCATCTGCCAGGGCAGGGAAGCCCCAGTCCTCCACTCACACGGATGCTATCTCTAGAAAAGCAGCTTGCCCAGAGGGCCTGGGGCCTGTCATCTTTGAAAAGCTAGGGAGGGGCTCACTGGCCCAGCTGGTCCTACCACCCACCTGTCTGGCTGAGTCCCGACAGGGGGCAAGGCAGCCTGCCCTCTTGCCCTCAACAGGGATGCTTTTCCAGATGCTTCAGCCTTGTGGAGGAGGACGAGGCTGAATGCCCAACAGTGGGACTGGAGTGCAGGGGAGCGGGGTGGGGGGTGGGGGGTGGGGTGGGAGATGGGGGTGGGAGTAGGGGTGAGGGTGGAGGGTGAGGGTGGAGGATGAAGGGTGGCATGTGAGCACCGAAGTCTAGCAGGCAGGAAGATGGGGTCAGGGCACCTTGAGCTCCAGTCATGGGAATTCCCAGCAAGCCGTACTGAAGTCAGTGACCCAGGAAGAGGGACTCAACCCTGCCATTGTCCGGTCACCTCACTCCCACCTCCAGACAGCAACCGCCTTTTGTGCCCTCTGTTCTCTCCCCTACTGTTTACCTTCATTTCTGAGATCAGTAACCAGTCATTCTGCCAACATTCTAATCTAAAAATAGAATTTGAATATTCATGAGTGAATGGATGGAGAAATACACAATGAGATGTGAGAAAGCCCTGGACAGAAAGGAAAGTCTTTCACATAGCTGAGCCCTGCGGACATTAACCTAAGGAAAACAAAGGAGTCACTCACTCATACACACACACACACACACACACACACACACACACACACACACAGTGGAAAATGAGTCTGTCTGTATAAAGTGATGCATGACAGACGTTAGCACAGAGGTACTAATCGCTATTGAATTGTGTGAAAAAATAGTTACAATGGGGGCTGGAGAGATGGACAGCAGACAAGAGCCCTGGTTGCTCATTCATTGTACCTGAGTTCTGCTTCCAGCACTCACAATGGGCAGCTCACATCTCCCTGTAACTCCAGTTCCAGAGGATCTGACGCCCTCTTCTGGCCTGTGTGGGCACCTGCACCCTTGAGTACAAACATATACACAGATACACCTACATACAGACACACAGGTGCACACACACACACACACACACACACACACACGATTCAAAATAAGACAAATATCTTTTTCAAAAAAAAAAAAATGCGTAAAACAGGGCTGGAGATGTGGCTTGGCTGACAGAAAATGCTTGCCTAGCATGTATGAAGCCCAGAGTTCCACCAAACCAGGCATGGTGGTACGTGCCTGGCATTCCAGCACTTAGTAGATGGAGGCAGGAAGAACATAAGTTCAAGCTCATCCTTAAATACAGAGGGAATTCAAAGGCTGATCTAGGCTACCTGAGACCTTGTATCAAAAAAAGAAAGCATAAAACATTAAATTTTAAGTTATGTATATTTTATTGCAAAAACATATGTATATTTTTCAAGTGGAGACATATTTCTAGACATTCCCCCATTTCTCCCTAATGTTCAGCTCTCTGTCCCAGTCCCAGCAGAGGAAGAGATGTGTCAAAGAGTCAGAGGTCACACTAGGGCCTTTCACTAGCCGTCCTTAGTCTCACCCATACTAGCCAAGGTCAACATTGTCAATGAGGAAAGTGGTGCCCGCTGGCCTCATTAGCTTTCTGCTGCTGTGACAAAACAATATGACCAGGAACAATTTAGGAGGAAAAAGGGGTTTGTTGGGCTTATACTTCACCATCGAAGTCCATCACTGAGGGACGTCAGGGCAGGAACTCAAGCAGCACCAGCTGCAGCACCATGGGGAAAACTGCTTACTGGCTTGTTTCCCTTGTCTGCACTCAGCCTGCTTTCTTCTACAACCAACGCCACGTGCTCAGGGATGGCACCACCCGTAGTGGACTAGACGCTCCCACATCAATCATCCATCAGTCAAGACGGTGTCCCACACACCTGCCCACAGGCCGGTCTGATGGAGGCAATTCCCCAACTAAGGTTCTCTCTTCCCTGGCGACTCTAGTTTGTGCAAACTGGCAAAAACTAACCATCACTCAGGCAGGTCAAGAGACGTGACCAACATCCTGTCGCTGGTGAGAAGTCAGCGTCACCTTTAGACTTCAGAATGCCAGCTCCTCGTTAGAGGTGGTCATCTTTTGCCTTGTTCATGCAACGCCTCCAAAGATTCATGCTGGAAGGCAGGGTGTGGAGGTCTGGTCTGTTTGAACCAGTACAGACAAAGGGTGGCTTGGAGATGGGGGTCTAGACACCATTAGCAGGGCTCTGGGACACCGATGCTTTGGAACAAGTTCCAAAGTCCTGCTTCTGGGCCTCCTAGACTTGGGCAAGGGTTTCCCTACTCAAAGCTCCTGCTGCCACGAGGGAGATAAGTTCTGAGGGGCTGTCTCTCAGGATCTGCCATTCCCAGTCATCCTGGTCCTATTGTATCCCGGTTTGCAGAAAGCTTCACAGGAAAATGACATAGCCAGTCTCTGGATGCCTCTGCATCTGGAGAAAGAGCAGTACAGGATGGTGGACAAGCTCAGGGGTGCCTGGAAGTTGAGCCAAGGTCACAGCTATGGCAGGCATGCAGGACAATGAAGAAGGATAGCTTCAGGCTCCAATTACTTGAGGATCTGGGGTTCAACGGAATCAACGCATATGACCATGGCTTGTATGATACTCATGCCCTGTTCATTACGAAAGGCAACCTGCTATACAGACCACCCATTTAATGACAATCTCACCTGATAATGCCTTCACAGTCACACCCAGAAATACGCAGGTAGGTGGCCAAGTCCAGTCTAAATGATGCACGGAATTAACCATCACAGAGAGAAGCTGCCGTGGTGATATTTATATACTTGACAGAAGTATCTCAGAAACTGTCTGAAATCCATCAATGCCCTTGCTGCCCTGTTTTCATCCCGGAAGCCATACTTTAGGGTATGATTTCAGTTGCATGTCAAAAAACAGCCAAATCTCCTTGCCTATTATGCTACACTGAGCTCATGCCACATTTTGACATGTGCACATGTGTGTGTGTGTGCACGAGCATATGTGTGCACGTACATGTTGATGCCAGAGGTCAATGTCAAGTATCTTCCTTCATTACTATCTACTTGCTTTTCTCTAAATTTTTTTTTAAATGCGTATGGGTGTTTGGGCTGCATGCAGCACTCACAGAGTTCAGAGGAGAGTATCATGTTCCCTGAGACTGGAGTTACAGATGATTATGGGTACTAGGAAGAGCACCCAGTGCTCTTAACTACTGAGCCATCTCTCCAGCCCCCATTTTATCTTCGGAACCAGTCTGGAACTGAACTTGGAGTTCATTGATTTAACTATGCTGGTTAGCTAATGTCTCCAGGGATCCGCCTGTCTCCACCTCTCCAGTGCCAGGGTGCAGACGTGCACCACCACACCCAGCTTTTCATGTGGGTGCCAGGCGTTAAATTCAGGTCCTCACGCTTGCACAGTAAGTGCTTTGATGCACCGAGCCGTCTCCACAGGCTGATCGTGGCTGATTTCAGGGCCGCTGTTTTGATCGGTGCTGGGCCGTGTCCTCACAGAACCTCCGAGGTACTGTGATGCCTTCTTGGCTTCCAAGTGAGATGGAAACGGCTATCTTTCTTCATACCTGATCACTCTATAATTTGGAAACACTACTTGAGAATTCTTGTTTTCCAGAACCCATGGTTATTTTCATAAGGCCAATAAGGGGCTGTCCTCACAGTAAGAGGACAGAGCTGGAAAGGCTACTCACATTGCCATGGCTTGGACGAGAATACTGCGTTTGGTAATAACTCATGAAGTGTACAGGCAGGCAGATTTGAAGACCTAAGCTCGACTTCATGGAGCTAATACTTGCAAAAATGGGCCTGGGTTTTACCATGGAGTAAGGAGGGGGCATCGTGAATCCCCACCCCTCCTGAGGATCTGTCCACACACAGTTAATGGTTTCTGGAAGAGGGACCTTTTCTCTAGGGTGTAGCTGCTAGTAAACTGACCATTTCACCCTAGTGAAACTCACTGGCTCACAAAAACAAACAGACAGGCACCAAGTAGAAGAGAGGCTGGTTGGGAAGAGGTGGGAATCAGCGGGAGTGGGGATGGGACAAAAGAGGGCGACTATGATTAAAATACACTATGCACAAGTGTGATAATGTCATAATGAAACCTGTTATTATGTGGAACTAATATATGCTAATTTTTTAAGAAGCTAACCAGAACCTGCTTTTCAGAATTCCCAGCGTCTTAGGTGAGTAAATTCACTTCCTGTGAGTCTCAAGTGCCAGGAGTCTTTTGGAAGAGACTCACCCAAACCTGCCATCATTGAAGAAGTCTGGTGGAGAGTCCCTGGCTGGGTGTCCTGGCCTCAAGGGGCTTGCAAAAGCTGACCTGAAGATCCTTATGTGACTTTTCCAGTAAAGAAAAGTTGAAGAGCCCTGTGTGGTTAATTGCCATTCTTGATCTGCTCCTGAAGACAAGCAGAACTGCCAGATGTTGTGGCCCCCACCTGTGATCCAAGCACTCAGGAGGCTGAGGAAGGAGGACTGTTGTGAATTTCTCTGGTCAGCTTGGGCTACAGAGTGAGTTCCAGGTGAGCCTAGACTACGGAGAGATTCTGCCTCAAAGACTAGACCTATTTGGTAAACAAGAGTGACCTTACGTTGGTTATAGAGGTGACGGAGGCTAGAGAGATGGCTCAGTGGCTAAGAGTCCATGCTACCCTTTGGGACCTGAGTGTAGTTCCCAGCATCCACATCGGGCAGTTCACAATTGCCTGTAATTCCAGCTCCAGAAGGTCTGACACCCTCTTCTGGCCTGTGTGGGCACTACATTTATGTGCATATACCCCCACACAGACACACATGCACATACATAATTAAAAATAATGGTACTGGCCAGGTGTGGTAGCACACACTTTAAATCCAAGTACTAGGGAGGCAGACACAGGTAGATGTCTGTGATTTTTTGAAGCCAGCCTGCTCTACAAAGTGAGTTCCAGGACAGCTAGAGCTACATAGTAAGAGTCTATCTCAAAAAACAAACAAACAAACAAACAAACAAAAAACAAAATAAGCAAATAGATAATAAAACAAAATAAATAAAAATAGTAAGGCTGGACAGATAGTTCAGTGGTCAAGAGCACTTGCTGGACTTACAGAGGACTCAGGTTCAGCTGAGCACAAATTGCTCTTTCATGGGACCCACGTTCAGTCCCCAGCACTCACATCAGGCAGCTTACAACCTCCTCTAACTCTAGATCCAGGCGATCCATATCCACTGGCCTCCAAAGGCACCTACATGCACATGGTGCACAGAACTCACACAGACATGCATAGACACACACACACACACACACACACACACACACACACACACACACACCCCCCAAATCTTTTAAAAATAGGCTGACTGTAAGAGCAAAGTGTGGGTTTCGGTGGAAAGCTACTGGTCTCCCGTGGAGTCTCCGTTCACGTAGCTTCCTCTAGAGTCTGGCTCCTGTGCTCCAAACCAACATTTCTGGTTTCTCTCCCCACTCCTGATTTGGAGCCAGTTCTCACAAGAACTGCCTGCTTATCTGTCTGTCTATCCTCTAATGAGAACTACTGCTGTCCTTTCCTCCAAGTTCTGAAATCTGATGCTGGGTGACTTGACTCAGGCTTCATCCACTCACATGTGCGAGCCTGCTGCCCTGGGGCACGCTGAGAACTAAGAGGAACGCCCGGCACTGTGTCCAAAGTGTGCCTCCGCTACCCTCACTCTGACCATCGAAAGACTCTGCATGCTAAGAGAAATCTCACCCAGCGGTCCTCTGTGTTCAGCAATGCACAGTTCTCTTCATTTTCACATGAACCCCCCCAATTCATGAGGTACATGGCAGCCCATCCAATGGGAAATGGACTTGCATCATTTAAAAGAAAGAAATCTCCTCTTGAAAAATGGGGGACTTGAACTTAGGCTGCTCCCTGCTCTAAGTTCCTCCATTGTCCAAAATAGTTATATCTTTTAGGTTGTGCCTTGTCCCATTCTGAAGCAGCTTTTGACTCTTTTTTTTCCCCCAGGCAGGCTCTCATTATGTTGCCCTGGCTGGTCTGGAACTTACTTTGTAGACCAGGCTAGCCTTGAACTCATGGAGATCCACCTGTCCTTGGCTTCTAAGTGCCAGGATTAAATGTATGAGCCACCACACCTGGCTTTGACTCCATTTTGAGAATGTGGTGACTCCACAGCTTGGTAGACAGATGGGCAACACCATGTGTCTGGCCATACCCATACAGCATAACTGACTCTTTCCCAAAAAAACAAATGGTGACATATTGGGATTGCAGGAACACACTTGTGTATTAAGATGAAGTAGAAACTCAGACTTGAGAATTCAGCAGACACATAGACTCCAGGAAAGGTACAACATGCTCACCTGGACCCCACAAAGAGGAGGCCACCTAACACTTTAGTAGCCCCACCAATTTGCCAAATGATCACCTGGTGTGTGTGTGTGTGTCATGTGACTTTCAGGCCTAACACTCTCCAGTGTCTCAGCAGCTTCAGCCTAGCTTGGCCCTGCTGTAGACACAGCCTACATGAATTGTTATCTGCCTGTTTGCTTGTCCATCCATCTGAATCCGCTGTCCACCCCTTGAATTCTGCTGGGGCCTTTCAGCCCTTTGTAACCATTCTGTAACCAACATACAAACAGTTGATGGATGGATGGATGGATGGATGGATGGATGGATGGATGAATGGATGATGGGTAGATGGATGATTGATAGATGGATGGATACATGATAGATATAGATAGATAGATAGACAGATAGATAGATAGATAGATAGATAGATGAATAGGTATGGGTAGATAGATGATGGATGGATGGATAGATAGATAAATAGATAGATAGATAAATGAATAGATGATGGATAGATGGATGATGAAAGGATGGATAGATTTATTTACTGTGTTATATAATATATGATTTGAGAGTTTATCATTAAGATTGGAATGAAAGTACCTGTGTTTGTCTTGGCCAGGTTACCAAGGAAAGCTGAACTGCTTGGCAAATTGCTGCCAATGAACTGGGTGTACCTTATGAATTTATTGTTAATAAATCATCAATAAACCCTGACATTATGGAAAAACACAAATGTCTTTGTTTTAGGCAGCATGCCGACGAAGACTCTCTCCTCTGACCTAACAAGTCTGACTCCCCAAATCTTCTTCCTGGTAAGTCAGCATACCCCAAGTCCCCACCCTGGATATGTGATCACACTTCCCATCTGCAGCTCTCAGAATCTCATCCACCTCTCTTGCCTTCAACGTTCTTATTGATTCAGTAGAGTGAGAATCTTCTTACCCTCTGTGTCTCTTCTTAGTCACTTTCTTTTTTTGTTCAAATCACATGTGTGTGTTTGTGTGTGTGTGTGTGTGTGCGCGCGCGCACGCGTGCGCGTGCACGCACGCGGGAGAGAGCATATTTATTCATGTTACTGTGAGTGCATGAGTACACATGTGTGTACATGCATGTAGAGGCCAGAGAACAATCTGGGTGTCATTCTTTAGGAACCACTGATCTCACTTTTCTTTTCAAGACAGCGTTTCTCTGTGTAACAGTTCTGGCTGTCCTAGAACTCACTATGTAGACCAGGTTGGTTCCACCTGCCTCATCCTCCCAAATGCTGGGATTAAAGGCGTGTGCCACCACCGCCCAAGTACGTAATGGACTATTAAACACAAAAACACTTATTTGTGGAATTACCCATATTTATTCAATATAGTACTTGTGTAATGTATTTTAAAAATCTCATAAAGCTCTCGTTGTGATTTTTTTTTTTTTTTTTTTTTTTTTGAATGATATTTAATCTCATAAAGCTATGACGTAGGGGGGGGGTGGTGCTGCGATAACCGGCAGCTTAGCCTGCCCTAGAATGTTATATGTATGGACCTCAAATACACATAATAAATTTTATTTTTTTCCTGTATATATTTAATATATTTCCCAGAAACATATGTAGACACACACAAATATATAATGCAGACATACCATCAAAGACATAGGTTAGCCGGGTGGTGGTGGCGCACACCTTTAATCCCAGCACTCGGGAGGCAGAGCCAGGCGGATGTCTGTGAGTTCAAGGCCAGCCTGGGCTACCAAGTGAGTTCCAGGAAAGGCGCAAAGCTACACAGAGAAACCCTGTCTCGAAAAACCGAAAGAAAAAAAAAAAAAGAAAGAAAAAAAAAAAGACATAGGTTAGAAGACATAAATATGTAGCTTGCACTGGGTAAATTTTATTTGTTAAAAAAAACATTGTAATATGCTGAGCTGACTGGCAAGATGTTCCACCCGGTGCAATAGTGGTATGACAGTTTTAGGGGTAACCAACTGCCTTCTGCTTGGCTACAAGACCTGCTCAGCTGGAGGAGTTTCATGCCTGGTACTGGTCAAAAAGTCCACGACTGGGGAGATCATAGACCATGGTGGGGAACCTACTTTTGTTGTCATGGTAACTGTCATGCGTTCAAACTTGCTTCTAAATCTTTATGTAAATACCTGTAGATTTGTGTTGTTCTCAACTTGGGTCAGAGAATCTTCATTCTACAGTGGCTGGTGAAGAAAGCAGAGACTCATGACAGGTCCAAGGGTCCAGTAAAAGTAACTGTGAGTGCTCAGCTGCGGATGGATCATCTATATCAACCTCTCTCCATCCCAGGCTCAGGGAACTTGGAGGAAGAGGAGAGGGAAAGAGTCTAAGAGCTGGTGGATGGGGAGCTGTGAACTGTGGACTCCTGGACACAGCATGGCTTTGGAATCATCAACCCACAGCAGTTCTAGGTGCCCATATAAGACTTGCACAAGATCGAGCCAGTTGACATCTCAGCATGGCTCCTTGGTGGAGGAGCTTTAGGCAGTTGATGGTGCTGAGGGAGGAAGAACTGCTCTCCTTTAGGGATATGGATGCTGGCACACTGCCTGTGCTCTGGGCACACATCTACGCACATATAGGCTGTACTAACGGACTCGGGAGGTTATTAATAACAACGACAAAAGGTGGACCTGAAGTTGGGTGGGAGGTGGGGTGGGGAGCACTAGGAAGTGTTAGACAGAGGCACTAGAAGATACACTACATTGTATAGGTCTATACAATTTTTTGGAGAATAAATGAAAATAATGTACTTTTTAAAAACCATGATAACGTTCTCTTGAATCAGGTCTGCCTTGCAGTCTTCCACAAGGGCATGAATAGTTCTTTTATTTAACGAGAGCCAGGCTCAGAATTAAGAAAGACAAGAGGCAGGGTATCCCCATTACTGCAAACACCACATCTACCATGAGAGGACAGCTCTGTGTAAAAGTGCAGAGAAGACAGACCCCAGGAGACAGGGCACCTGGAGGCAGAGCGCAGGCTCAGGCTGTAGCCCCTTCCACCCAGCAGACCTTCTGCTGTGCCACCATCTCCCAGGAGACACCCCAATACTGATAGCCATGCTAGAACCTTCTTATGCAGCTGTGAGAAGGGAAGACCAGGTGCAAAGGTGGGGACAGAAACATCCCCACAGACACGTCAGGTCACCTGAGTTCACTCCTTGTAGGACATGAGGACACAGAGCCCAGGAGCTGGGTCACTGACGGTGGGAGGCAGAACCGAGGACCCACCCTCACCCGGTGGCAGAGGTGCCAGGGCCTGCTGAGCCACTGATGGGCACGCCCTCTTGCACCATGCCTCTTCTTGCATCAGGATGAAAGCATTGCCCTGGATGTCACACGGAGGCATATACATTTATTTGGTCTGATCCCACCCTCTTTCCTGTTCTTCGCCAAACTTCTCTGGCAGGCCTGTCGGCAGACCTGGAAACCAGGGAAGAACCAAGGGGACCTAGCTTCAAGGAGGCCAGAGTCTCGGGCTCATGATGGAGGAGTACAGATGGCTGCTTCCTGGTCCAGGACTCTGACCTCCTCTCACCCTCCTCAACACTGACAACTTGCCCAAGCTCTGGCTCTGTGGACATGGATGCTACCAGCTCCAGGCTGGATCCCAGGTAGGTGCCTTGCCTTCCTTCCCAGGATGGAAGACCCTAGAAATGACCTCTCTCCCAGCTTGTCTGCCACCCTAGAAGGGTGTGCTTGCCCCGCCTGCCTGTGCCAGGTCCCTTTTTGCCTGGACACAAAATCCTTGGTAGCAACCAGGCAGGATAACAGGACACAGAATAGTGAGGGGCCCTCTTGGGTGAACCCTTACTTCAGTAACACAGGGTGGACCTATTTCTCTTCTGCTATTTCATAGGAGTGAGGTGGTCCAGTGTCACTCCAAGGGAGAGGGAGAGGAGAAGGAGAGGGAGAGGGAGAGGGGAGGGGAGAGGGAGAGGGAGAGGGAGAGGGAGAGGGAGAGGGAGAGGGAGAGGGAGAGGGAGAGGGAGAGGGAGAGGGAGAGAAGAGTTGCGTGTGTGTTTTCTGTAATGTGTTCTGCATGTGTGCTGTGTGTGTTATGTATATTGTATGTGACATATGTGTATTGTATGTTAGAAGTGATGTGTGTGGTCTGTGCTAATTGGGTCTGGAACTGAACAAAGGAAGGGTGTGAGCTGTATGTCCCCCTACCCTGAGCTGTTTGGGGGGCAACTCTCCATTTTCCTGGGTTTCTGTTCTTATCTCCCTTCTCCCTTCTCTGCATACTTCCCCCCACTCCCGCCCCATCCCTCGTGATGTTTTCGAGCTTCTGTACTGTGCATGCGGTGCAGGGCCAGATTCCTGACCCACATAATGACCTGTTGTGCCTTACCTGGCTTTGACTCTGTCCAGGAGGAATCAGGGCTCTGCCCAGTCACAGTCTCTTTCTGTGTGCAGGGCACAGGTGATTCCCACACGGTCTGTGGAGTGCAGAGGCAGACACAGGAGGTGCAAAAGGAGAAATGCATGCTGCAAGGCCGGGGCCAGTGCATGCCCCCAGCAGTTTGGGCAGAGCGTCCACCCACAGTTCCTCATCCTGCTTTTGTGCTTCCTGTACTCTTACGGGATCTACTCGCAGTTAGCAGACTCAAGCCTTGGGAATACTATGAGGACAGCTATTCCCCCTGCCCCCCAGCATTGCAGAGGAACCCCTACCCTGACTGTCAGACCCTCTAATCGAAGAATAAATGGGAGTCGCCCATGGTGGTACACACCAGTAACCCCAGCACTGGGGAGGCCGAGACAAGAGGGCCATGTAAATTTGAGGCTAGCCTGGTTTGCATAGTGAATTCCAAGCCAGGTTACACAGACTAGGTTATGTAGACCCTCTCTCTCAAGGAAGGGGGAGGGGTGTGGCTGGAGAGATGCTCACAAGCTACACACTGGCTGCCCTTTGTCAGGATCCGAGTTTGGTTCCCAGTATTCACACCAGGCAGCTCACAAATGTCTGGAACTCCAGCTCCAGAGGATCGGGCACCCTCTTCTGGCCTCTGTGGGCACCCATACACACATAGCATACACTCAGACAGCAAGACAGATAGAATCCGAGACAGACCACAGGACAGACCCCAGGGCAGACACGCCCCAGAATAGACCCTTAGGACAAATCTCTAAGCTAGACATCCAGGACACACCCTCAGGTTGACTCTTCTATCATAAGCCCCAGCACTGACAGACCCTCTAGACAGATCCCTGAAAGCAGACACCCTGGGAAAACTGTCTGCAAGGCAATGTTTCTGGACAGAGATCCATGCCAGTCTTCCAAGCACGTGGGGGTGGCTTTCAGGAATCTCTCTGTTACTGGTGGTCAGAGTCTAGTTTAGGAATTTCCAGGTTCTTGGCATCTTATTCAGAAAACTGGAATAAAGACGCACACAGATTAGCGAACGTGGAGAGGACTTTGTTCAAAGCAAAGCAGTAGTGCAGGTCAGAACGTGCCCTCAGAGAGCAGTGGGCCGTATGAGTGAGGGTACTCAAGGGCCCTGGTTACTGTTTGGGGTTTTTCTTTTATGAAGTTCAGGAGAAGGAGGAGTTTAGTTGCTAGGAGGTGTCATGCGGGTGGTTCTTGGTTTTGATTGACAGGCTTGAGTTACATAAGCCTCTGCTCACTATGCATGTCTTTTCCCATAATGCATCTGATTTTAATCGTATTTATGCCCAATTAGGCCCAGGTAGAAGATGGTAAGTAGCTTGCTCAGGGAACACAGTTTGCCTTATTGTGCATGTCACCCAAAACTGATCTGGCATGACTCAGCCCATCTCTCTTGGTTCCAGGATGTGTTCTGGGATATGTTTGAATAGAAATGGAACATCAAGGGGTAGCAAGGGAAAGGAACTTATTTCCATTGCTTAAAGCAGGTATACATGCAGCCTGGTACAGGTGGAGTCCTGGTTTGCTAAGCTAGTCCCAATTGGTACCAATCTCATGTTGGCCGAACTCTGCATTCCCAGGGCAGCATTAACTCCTTCCTACACACGGAACAGAGGACCGAAGCCCATTGCAGATACGATTTCCTTCATTGTGCAAGCGATGAGGAGACCGACAGCCCTAACCAGAAGATAATCCCTTACTTCAAAACACATCCCGGTTCACACTGGAAGCATCCCAACACCACCTGCCATTCTATTCAATTATTATATTTTACTTCCTTCTATTATTGTCTCATTGCCTGTACACACTCACCTGCATGTATGTGTGCACGTGTGCTTGTGCAATACAGACTTTTTTTTTTTTAAGAGCTAGAGTCTCTTTTAGTGCAATCTGTCCTTGAACTTGCCATGTAGCTGAGGCTGGCCTTGAACTTCTGATCTGCTTGCTTCCACCTTCTGTCTTAGTTAAGGTTTCTATTGCTGTGATAAACACTAAACCAAAAGCAACTTGGGGAGGAAAGGGTTTATTTCTGCTTACAACTCTCCTTAGGTCCATCAAGAGGGAAGTGTTAGGTCCAAAGGAAACTGCCCTTCCCCAAACTCTAAAAGGCAGTCTGAACACCTAGAAATTAGTCAACCTGGACTATAGGAGGATTTCTGGCAGTTAGATAAAAGCCAGCCTTCCTCAGGAACTTGTGAAACTGGTTCCTATCTGTCAAAGGAGTCATTTCCCTTACCTCTGGCAGAAGGGACATATGGCTACCTGTATTGCCTATTAGCACATGCTGGCTGGCCTCCAGGCTCCCTCTGCATCCCAAGTACCTGTTACTTGTTTCAAAGTCCATGCTGGCATCCTAGCTCTTCTCAGCTCTACCCTAAACTCCCTCCAGCTCATGGGCTTCTCATTCTCCTTATAACTCTGCTATTCTTGCTATGGGCACCCGACTCGTCCGTCTGTTTTGCTACTGCTTCTCCAACTATCTATTCTCTATCTCCTGCTATTCTTCCCTCTCTTGCAGACAGCCCAGGCCAGGTCCAGTCTGCTGGCCATGTTCAGTCTACTTCTTTCTCTTTCTGCTCTGGACTCTTCCAGATGCCTCTGGCTGTTCCTTCTCTTATATCCATAATAGAAATCTTCCCCTTAACCATACCATGGAGTGGTCATGTTGTCATCTTGTACAGAAAGCCAACGCAGGAACCAGAAGCCAAGAATGAAGCGGAAACTATGGAGGAATGCTGCTTACTGGCTTGTTGCCGATGGCTTGCTCAGTCTGTTTTCTTATACAACCCAGGACCACCTGCACACGGACAGTACCACCCAGTGGCTGGGCCCTCTTAGACCAGTCATCAGTCAAGGAAATGCTCCCACAGGCTTGCCTACTGGCCAATCTGATGGAGGCATTTTCTCAATTGAAGCTCCCTCTTCTCAGATGACCTTGGCTTGTGTCAAGTGACATAAAAACTAGCAGCACGCCTCCCAAGTGCTGCACATCCCCCAACCTTTTCAATCTAGGAAGAGCAGTGTGTGTGTGTTTGTGTGTGTGTGTGTGTGTGTGTGTGTGTGTGTGTGTGTGTGAGAGAGAGAGAGAGAGAGAGAGAGAGAGAGAGAGAGAGAGAGATGCATGTGCGAAGGTGTGGAAGCTGGAGGAGGCTGTTGGATATTCTGATATATCAAGCTCCATTTTATTCCCTTGAGACAGTGTCTCTCACAGAACCTGGAGCTAGAATCCAGCCAGTAAGCTCCAGTAAGCCACCTCCCATAACACGGGTCACAGGTGCATACAGCCACATATAGCTTTGGATTTGAACCCGGGTCCTTGCACTTACACAGCAAGTGTTCTTACACATTGAGTTGTTGCCTCAGTCCCTGAAAGAAAAGGAAAATTAAGCCAAGTATATACATTTCTAATTGAGCACTTGTGAGGCAGAGGCAGGAGGATTAGTAGTTTAAGGCCAGCCTTGGCTACATAGTGAGTTTGGAGCCAGCCTGAGCTACGTGAGACACTGTCTCGAAAATTTTTAGAAAGGTAATTTTAACGTTAGCATTTATGGTTTAAACTGACTTTTGAAATTCTTATAGAGCATATACTGCCCAGCATACATATATAACTTGGTGACACACTCTTGTGACCACTACTCAGGTGACATTGTAGACAATTTCTCATAAGCCCAGGAAGGTCTCCTGTGTCTGGTCTCAAGCAACACCTTCCAGAGATCAGCCCTGTGATCACTTCTGTTGTTGTTGCTACAGACAGAGTGACCCTTAGCCCAGCTGGCCTGGAACTCACTGTGTAGCCCATGCTGACCTCAAAGCCATGGAGAGCCTCCAGCCTCAGCCTCTGGAGATCAGGGGTGACAGGTGTGAGCCCCTGATGGTCGCTTTATCGCAATTCCCAGATCTGTCCTTTGTAAACGTCATGCAAGTGAGGAATCACTATAGCTATCTCATCCGATTTTCTGGTCCGTGGTGTTGCTGGGGTCCTCTGGAGACACTCAGGTCACCCTAGGAAGCAGCCTGTCACATCGTCCTCTGACCGGCACTTTGTCTGTCTCTGATGATCCTCTCCTGCTGTAGATCTGTCTGATTAATAAGCATGAGAGGTAATTAAACTGGAGTGGCATGAGATGGGATTCAGGGGCCTAAACTCAGAGTCTGATAATGCTCTTGCTGGGTAGGGCCGAGCTTCCGGAGCCAGAGTGAGGCTGGGCCGGGCAGCAGGGGCTGTGCTTACCCTTGCTCTCTTCACCCACCTCTGCCTTCCACCAGGTCCAGGCTTGCTCCTTCTGCAGGTGGATCTGCAGGGGCACCGGCCTTTACATGGGCTCCACCACGCCTCCAAGGCTTTCCATCCCACAAGGGGAGGGTTAGGGAAGGGTGACAGTTCTCAGAAGGGCACCAGGAAAAATAGGCTCAAGTTCTGGAATTGAGAGGTGTGTCAGGAGAACAGCATGCACCAGGAGCTCACGAAGCAGGAAACGAGTACCAACCCTGGAGTTTCTGCTCCCAGTGCCCCGGAGGACTGGAGGAAGAGGGAGGAGGTGGCTTTTGCAGTTCGAGAAAAATCTAAGAGAAGGGAAAGGATGTTAGAGAGCCTGAGATACACAATGAGCTCCAGGCTAGCCTGGGCTACCTGGTGAGACCTGTCTCAAAGAAGGAAAAGAGAAAAAGAGAGGAGAGAGAGAGGGATGGATGGAAGAGAGAGAGAGAGAGAGAGAGAGAGAGAGAGAGAGAGAGAGAGAGAGAGAGCAGGCAGAGCCATAAAGGCCCTCAGTCCAGATGGGGGAAGCCGCAGGGGATGGGTGTGAGGAAGGAGGGGATGGTGAGGTGAAAGACCCTAACTAAGGAAGCAGCAGCGAGGAGCCCTGGACAGAGACTCAGGAGGGTTCAAATTTTTCCTCAGGTTTCTGGCCAAGAACTGGTGGAAGGATTCATCAAACCCCTAGTGAGTGACAAGGAGAACAGACTTGGGTGTGTAGACAGCATCAGATTGTGCATGACCCCCCAGGACCTGGGCTCTCTTCTCCAGGGCTCCCCGCCCTCGCCATGCCACCCGAGGCAGAGTTGTGTTGAGTATCAAGACAGGGGAAGCTCTGAGGTGGGAGAGAGGCATGTCCTGACTGCCCACCCACCCTCAGACAGACTCAAGGACCTGGAGCCAGGAGACCCTGGAGACCTGGGATCCATGCTGGGTGGGAAGCCCAGGAGCCTGCTAGGCCAGGGCTCTGGACCCACTTCCAGCCTTCCCTTTTTATTCCCGCCGCCCAGCTCTAGACCCAAGGTGACTCTGGTTTCCAAACCAGTGACAGAAATGAAATCACCCGGCAGGTGTGTTTTGAAGTAAACGAAGGGACAGGATCCGTTTCATTTTAATTGATTTGTTGTTTTGTTTTTTAAGACAGGTCTTGTGTATCCCCCACTGGCTCAAACTGTAGCTGAGGACCTTGACTCCTTGATACTCCTGCCTCCACCTTCCAAGTGCAGGGATTACAGGTGCTCACCACCATGTCCAGCTCTGTTTTTTTTTTTCTTTTTAATTGCACATAGTGATCCCATATATTCACGGAGCACAGTGTGATAATTTAGTACACGATACAGTGTATAATCACAGGGCAGAGGCTGTGTTTTCGTCCATTTACACAATGATTGTTGTCCTCCCCTCTTCTTGTTCTTTACAAAGCGTGCAAGGAAGCCAGGCATGGTGGTACATGGCCTGTGGACCTGCCGCTTGGGAGGCTGAGGCAGGAGGATGGAGAGTTCGAGGCTAGTCCATGCTACAGAGTAAGACCCTGTCTCACAAACTACAGCTGGGCATGGTGGCTCAGGCCTGTGGTCCCAACACTTGGGAGGTAGAGGCAGGAGGATCAGGAACTCAAGGCCAGCTTTAGCTACCTGAGATCTTGTTTCAGTAAACAAACAAATATTAGTTAGGTTGTCGGTTAGTTACCTTAGTGTAAAACATTAGAACCTTTTCTTTCTCTCGTTCTCTTTTTTGGTAGGTTATAAATATATATATATATATATATATATATAATATATATATATATGTATATGTATATGTATATGAATGTTTTGCTTGTATGTATGTCGTGTGTGTGTCTGATACCCATGCAGGCCAGAAAAGGGCATTGGATCCTCTGGAACTGGAGTTACAGATGATGATAAGCCCCTTGTGGGTTCTGGGAACCTAGCCAGTGGGCTACCTTTCCATCTCCCCCCTTGGTAGATTTTTGCTGTTGTTTTTATGAGACAGGGTTTCTCTGTGTAGTCCTGGCTGTCTTGGAACTCCCTCTGTAGACCAGGTTAGTCTCAAACTCTAAGATCTGCCTGTCTCTGCCTCCTGAGTGCTGGGATTGAGGTGTACACCACCACACTCAGTCCTTAGTAGACTTTTTTTTTTTTTTTTTTTTGAGGCAGGGTCTCATGTAGTAACCTCTAGAACCTTCCAGGCCAGCCTGAGCTGCTTTGGGTGAGGCTTTATCTCAAAGACACAAACAGATTCAGGATGTGTGATTTCCATGTCCTGTTCCTCACTGGCAGATTTTATCCACTCCTTCAAGAAAGTCATGACACACATGTCCACAATATTTCTGTGGCCACATAAGGCTTAGGGTTGATACAGCGTGGATAGGGCAAACATGGTTCCTGACTCCAGCAGACACCTGGGTTTCTCAGTGGTCACCCCACCGCAGACGTAGGTCACAACACTCTTTAAAGCCAAGTGTAGGTGGAGGGACGCTAGGGCTGTGGGTCTGGCGTTGGCTTCACCTTGTATAGTAAATGCCTGTGGTTGCCGTGCCACCACAGGTTTCCTGGCTCCGTTCTTTTTATTTCTTTCCTGCATGTAGCTGAGGACTGTGGGTTGTTTTGACAGGTCCTGAAGCTCAAAGATACTTTGTTCTCCTCTGCTGGGCTCTGGAGTCACCCTGTCGGCATGGCTCTCCAGGGCAGGGCACCTGACAGGAAAGTGAGAGCAAATTAGTGCAAACTCCCAGACTCAGCAGAAAAACAGCTCCAGGAAGTGGTGTTTCCCAGAGGATCCAGCCTCTTTAAAGGGATGGTTGCTGGGAATTTCAAGCACCATTTTCCAGCAATACAGAAAGGTAGCTAGGTGATGGGTGCATACCATCTGTGTGTGTTACAACATCATGCTGAATCATGCTCACACGTACCGTGAATAAATGCAAATAAGTGCATCACAAGGGAGCAAAGAGGGCAAACTGGGACTTCCGGTTTCAAAGGCAGAATCCACTTCCTTAGTCCCAGTTCCACGCCTTAAAGAAAGAAGAGAAGGGGAACCCAAAGGGGTGGGAAAAGGCTGGATTCTGGTCATGGTGATGGTGGTGGTGGTGGTGGTAGTGGTGGTGGTGGTGGTGGTGTGTGTGTGTGTGTATGTGTATGTGTACATGTGTGTGTTTGTGTGTGTGTATGTGTGTGTGCCTGTGTGTGTCTGCCTGTGTGTGTGTGTTTATGCGTGTTTGTGTGTGTGCATGTGTTTGTGTGTATGAGTGAATGTGTGTGTGCATGTGTGTGTGTGAATGTGTGTGTGTGTGTTTGTGTGTATGTGTTTATGCGTGTGCATGTGTTTGCATGTGTGTGAGTGTGTGTGTTCATTCCTCAATAATAATTAGAAGCCAGATGCCGGGTGCACAGGTTCACAGGGAGTCTGGAGTCAGGCAGCCCCGGGGATAGCAGACAAAAGTAGGTTGCAAAGCTGAGTCGGAGGATGAGCAACGACAAGTCCAGACGAAACCCTGGCCCCGGGCCTAGTGTCTGTGATTATTGCAGAGGCTGGAGGACAACGTCTGTCTGTGTGTCCTTCCTCTGTCTCCTCACCCACCACCTTCCCTCTGTTCATTCCTCCACACTCATATTCCTCAACTGTTTGGAGAACTCCTAGGAGCCAAGCTCTGTGCAGACAGAACTGATTTCTGACTCATGCTGGATAAGACAGGTTGAGCATTTGGCTAACGTACCGAGTACAAGTATTGAACAGGAACCCAGGGACACGGTGATGGGTGGAATGGGGTGAGAGAGTCATCAGTCATACATAGGCGCCAGTCCCTCTGCTTCCACTTCCTGTAAAGCTACTGAGTGTTTCAGTGGAGAAAGGTACCCAATAGATCTGTTCTTCACTAACATGGGGAAAGATGCAGAGGAACAACCCGGATTAGTCAGCTCAAAGTGTGTAAGAAAATACTATAGAGTATGGTTTGTCTCATAGATGGACGTCTCAACGAAGGTCTAGCTGGTGGGCCTTGGCTGCTGAAGGTTTCCCATCATGCCCTTTCTGTGTGGGCATCCCTGGTGTTTCTCTTAGTGTTCACATTTTCTCTTTCTTTTAAAAAAAAATACAATGTTACTGTTACTCTTTTGAGAATTTCATACAATGTAGTCACTCCTAACTCCTCCTCCTACCGTCCCAGACCCACCTTCTCCTTCCTACCTCTACTTCCTGTCTTTTATAAAGAGACAAAGTAGCCATCCTGGTCCTTCAGCGGCTCGTACAGTCTTTCTACCCGGTCTTTCTCCATCCGTGAGCCTTCATTGCAGGGATTGTGTTGTAGATGTATCAGCTGGGGCTGGGTACTCTCCAATCAGTTGTTCTCTTCATTTTCACAAGTTGTAGCTTCCTGTAATGGTCTCTGTCTGCTGCAAAAAGAACCTTCTTTGTTGAGGGATGAGATGACACTTACCTGTGGACATCAGAAGAAGTATCTAGGATGCAGTTAGGAATGAGGCAGTAATAGTTCTCCTTTTGGCTCCACGGCCTACATACTTCCACTTCTCATGAGGACATCACATTGTAGGAGGACCAACCCTCACGGCTTCATTTTAACAAAGGCCACCACCCCTAAACGGGGTCGAATTGTGAGATCTTGTGGGTTAAAGCCTCCACATAGGAATGTTGGGAAAACACAATTTGTCCTGTAACACGGACGATAGCTTTGAAACCAAGAACTCAACTACCACAAAAAACACACCTTTGATGGGCTCCCAGAGGGAAGGTGTGGCCTGCCTCTCCCACAGTGGAGCCAGAACTGACAGAAGCACACCAGAAGTTGGAAAACACAGGCTCACCACTGGGCAAACTCTAACTTCAAGGAGCCATGCTCATCTCTGAGAGGCAATTTTGTGATGATCCTTTGGGTCTCGGGAACCTGGTGACCTCTAACACACATCTCGGGGACTGTTGCCCTATGACACAAAGTTTCAGGCTTCCAATCTTCTGTCTCCCACAGTGGTGCTGAGATAAGGGTCTTCTCATTGCAGCAGACAGTCTAGCCACCCCAAATGGTGGTGGAAATGGGGAAATTCAATGTGGTGGGCAGGTCTTCCTCATCTGTGTGCATGGCAGTCCCACTGACCGAGGGGAGGGAAGACACCTTAGGTAGACACACGCATGTGTCATTCCCCGAGTGAGAGGCCTTGGGACCTGAGGGGCATTTGTGGACTAGCAGGCAGAGTGGCAGGAAACTTGGGAGGACCCATGACTAAGGCTCTCTTGGGTAGGGGAGTGCCTGGTATGTTGCATCACAGGTCCAGTGATAAATCTTCAGATCAAGGGGTATGGCCAGTCCTCCTTCATCCCTAGCCATTTGCCTAACTGCCACGTCCACAGCTATGTTCCCAAGCTGGCTGGCTCTCACCCTCCTGGCCGTGCTGAGCTTGGAGACCCAGGCCTTCAACAGCCAGCTCGTCAAGTGCTTTGAGGATCCCCAGTATGAGGAGCTGCTGCAGCTGGCCCGAAATGGCCTGGGGCAGACAGCAGAGAGGAAGCAAGTGGTGGTGATCGGGGCGGGCATGGCTGGACTCACTGCTGCCAAGATCTTGCAGGATGCTGGCCACCAGGTACGTGATGGGGCAGGGGAGAATCTCTTGTGGGAAGACTGAGCTCTAAACCGGGAGGGAGAAGACCAAGCTGTGGACATCCCTGAGGAGCTGGGGCCAAAACGAAGCTCCAGGCTCCAGGGTAGCTGGGGGTAGGAGAGCAGGTAAGCTTACCCAGTGACAAAGAGCAACTTTCAGAGAGAGAGGCAGGATGAAGCTAGGGCCATAGCTCAGTGATAGAGTGAGGAACAGCCTGTGGTTTCCATCTCCAGCACTGTGGAAGGAAGAAATGAAGGAAGGAAGGAAGGAAGGAAGGAAGGAAGGAAGGAAGGAAGGAAGGGAGGAAGGGAGGGAGAGAGGGAGAGAGGGAAGGAGGATAGGAAGACTAGGGAGGGAGGTAAATCTGGGTCTGCCACAGGGGAGGAGGATGTTGTACAGAGGGTATGTGACAAGTCCCATTGAGTTCATCAAAGAGCTGTTTGTCTTTCCAGGTGACTGTCCTGGAGGCCTCAGGGCGTGTAGGTGGCAGAATCGAAACCCACAGAGTTCCTGGAGCACACTGGTACATAGAGCTGGGTGCCATGAGGATCCCTATCAACCACAGGTACTCCTGAGAACAGTAGTAGCAGAGGATGAAGGCCAGGATGAGAGCTATCACACCAGAGGCCAACGCAGAGGACAGTGGATGGAGTTCTTTCCTGGAAGCCCAGGGGTTAGGGTCTGACTTAACTGATTTCCCAGGCCCAGGGCAGCCCAGGAGCATCTCCCAGCCTCAGCGTTTAATCCACATATGGAGATAACTGTGCTAGGTTTGACTGCCAAGGAGGATGAGTTGAGGACATCACAGATGATAGGTGGTCCACGATAAACCTGCTGGAAAGTCAAAAGCAGTCTACTGAGTTTGCAAACGATAGGGAGCTGGGTATCCTTCCAGGAGATGCTTTTCTGAAGGGATGAGCAGTTTGGAGAAGTTCGGGAGTGCTGAACACAGCCTCCAGGAAGGATGGCTCCACAGACACACTGGGCACACCACCTCTCACCATGCCTCCAGGAACTGGAGTGTTCACACTTGAAAGTGTGAGGGTTGCAGGTTCCACACAAAGTGGCCGAGAGCTCAGCCCTCATAGAGGGCCGCCAGCAGGAAGTCCAGGTCCCTCTTGGAACTCCAGTTCTCGTCGAGTGTGATGACCCGGGTGCCTAGCATCCCTTTCATGGAGGAAGGCCAGGGGTGGTCTTGGTGAACCCAGGGGAGGCAGAAAGAAGGTCCAGGAAGCAAGAAGGGCTGTTTGGCTCTCAGAGCCTCAAGTCTCTGACTCCCTTCACAGGCTTTCTCACGAGCTCATCAGGAAATTCGGGCTGATGTTAAAGGAATTCTGTCCCTGCAACAACCAGACCTGGGTGCTGGTGAATGGAGTTCGGCAGCGCTCGGGGGCAGTGCAGGCTGACCCTGGCCTGCTGGGTTATGAAGTAAGAGCCGATGAGGTGGGAAAGACGGCGGAACAGCTATTTGATAAGTCGCTGAGGAAGGTAAGGCCGAGTGGAGAGCAGCTCGCCTCTTCCCTCGGGCCCACCCTGCATAAACACCTTCAAGCTCCTCTGATTCCCCGGGGAGGAACTGTAGTGGACCCCAGGCCCTCGAGTGCAGGAAGCCTCCACCAGATTGACCGTTATTGGCCCCCTCTCCCTCTCATGACTGTCCTGTGTCAGCCACCGGCTCTGCGGTCAGTATATTCCCAGACCCCAGGCATCTGTGCATGGACAGACGTGTGCAAAGTAGCTGCCATCGCGGTAGGGGCCAGGCTCATTACAGAGAGAGCCCTGCAAGCTCTAGGTCTGAGTGGGCCGTGCGACTCCAGGTGAAATACTCGCTGGCTCTCTTCTCTCGTCAAAATGGTGCCAGGACGGGACCAGTGCTCACTCGACAGCTGTAGTGACTGACAGTTTGTCGAGGAAGAACAGTAAGAGCTCTGCCTCGACGGCCTGCCCACCTTTTCTACCTGGCCCGGCAGCGACAATGCCTTTGTCTTCTCTAACCCATGACCTGGAAGGACCTCACTGTGACATCTGAGCTCAGTGGGAACAGAGGGCATTCCCAGGAGGCCTCTGCCCAGTGTTGCCTTGCATTGGCTCACTTGGGGTCAGCATACTCAGTCTCTCTCAGCAGCTCTGTAGGACAGTCTCTGGCACCTGCCTGCTTCACAGTGGCTTAGAAGTCCACAGAAATGTCCTCAACATAGGACAAGAAGGTAGACTTCCCATATATAACCTCAAGGCTGACAGGGGAGTCTGGATACCTACCTTTGTATACCTGGTGTCCATTCAAGAAGAGATGAAATTCCCACCATCCCAGATTTAGGACAGTTTTGGATCCCAGGATTCATATAAAGTCACACACACACACACACACACACACACACACACACACACACACACACACGAACAAGGGAACAAGGTTGGTGCATGTGGATGGATGGGCTGGCTTTGACAATCTTTGTAGGCTGACCTTCACCATGTCCTCCCCGTCTTCTTCCCTCCTGAGATTGTGGAAGAGCTGAAGAACAGCAGCTGCCGTGAGGTCCTGGAGAAGTATGACTCCTTCTCCACCAAGGTCAGTTCTGAGACCTTCCGCCCTGAAACCACCCTGGCGGGACTGCTACCTGGGGCGTGTTGCACTGCACTTTACTGTCTGCCCTGATAGAATGCAAGCTCCATTAGGGAAGGGAGGGAAGGAAGAGAGGGAGGGAGGGAGGGAGGAACTAGACAGAGACCACTCCACCGAGGGCAATCAAGCTACTTATTCTGCCTTGCTGTATCAAGGGAGTCATCCATAATACCCACAGAGTCAAAGACAGACAGAGGTATGGGAAAGCCTTATGTAGGTGTGTGTTGCTTCACAAGGGGTTAATGTCTCAGAATGTATCTTTAGATGATTATATAGCTGTGCAAAAATCATAGCGTTTACATGCCAAGATGGCTACGGTGCCACTTGGCCACACACTCCCTGGGAGCCACTGTTATATGTGGGTCACCACTGATGAAAACATCTTTTGTAACACACGACGACAGTGAAGAGCGGAAAAGCTTGGTCTTCGGTACACCCACTGGTGTGAGAGCTGACCTGTCATGTGTGAAGCCCTGGGCTCAATACCCAGCACTGCAGATACAAGAACACAAGGAAGGGTCCAGGTGTGGCCCGATAGGAGGCTGTTGGCTCGTGGGTGCTGGGGCCGGCTCACCCCTGGGCCTGGGGAGGGGAGGGTGGTAGGTATTCTTCGGCTGATTCTGAGAGAGAAGCTCATAGTCACTGCCAGGCCCTGACCATTCTAAGTAGGCTGTGGTTTGCCTCTGTGGGCAGCTTGCTTCAGAGGTTGGGTGGATCAAAGCCCGTGGCCATGTGTGGTCTGACCACTGCTTACTCAAGGCCTTGGTGTGGAGAGAGAGAGATTAGAGAACAGACACAAGTCAGAGATCGCCAGGACCCACACCCAGTGAACACGCCCCCAGACTTGGCCAAGGCAGCGATAACCGCTTTGAACCTTGAAGGTCCTAACCGATCCAGCGTGTCTTCGGGCACCCTGGTGTTGCTGTTCCTAGGATGTCATGGCCCTGTGGTTTAACCTCTGGTTTAAACAAGTGTGTTGAAGTGTGGCATTTTGCCCACCTGGCGGTGTCCGGCCATCCTAGCCGGCTCTTTTGGTGCCTGGCCTCTAGCTCTGCCTGTGCTAGTAACAGGGAGCGAGCAACACAGCCCCGGGGAACCAGATGGTCACCCACGCTAACTAGTGAAGCCATGCCAGCCAGCTTTGTCATGTTCGGCTGGCTTTATCTAAGACGAGGAGCAGAGACAAAACGCACAGGGCACAATCAGGGTCACAGGTGCGCCGTGAGCCAGCTCTGAGGTCACTTGCTGATGAGCGGCTGGGTCAGCAGGTGATGGGTCAGGGGTGGGAGGCCAGGACAGGATGAGAAGGTTTTGGTCCTCAGATTCTTCCTAGCCTAGGCTCCAGGAGTAGCTGGGCTGGGTCCACACGGGCAGACACGGAGCCTGGGCCTCAGTTTCCCCATCTGCAAAGCAGGAATCCTTACCTTTATTTAGAGGATTATATGAATGAAAGTCTGGGAGTGTGTAGGCTGAAAACTATACCTAGTGTTAGCTATTTTCCCTATACAGGGGACCAAAGGGATCATGTCTGGACAACGGTACAAGGCAGCCTTGGGGCCCAGAGGGTACACACTGGCCCTTCTACCCTGTCCAGGTCTGTTCCTTGCTGTCCCTGGGTAGGAAGCGAGGCTCACATTAGCTCCTTATACATACATTCTCATCCACTTGCCTTATTTCCTCACGCACGAGGACAGGAGTACCTGATCAAGGTGGGGAACCTGAGCCGTGGGGCCGTGCAGATGATCGGTGACTTGTTGAACACAGACTCTGGCTACTACGAGGCCTTCACAGAGACCCTGCGTGGCATCATCTCCTTCTTCCAAGAGCCCCGGTGAGAAGTGGGGCAGGGACAGGGAGTCACTAGTTACTGATGAGAATAGAAGTGAAAGGAGGGACTCAGAAACCAGGGGAAATTCCTCCAAAATGGGAAGCTGGGTGTGGTGCTGCACACCACCTTTAATCCTGGTACTCAGACGGCAGAGGCAGGTGGATCTCTGAGTTTAAGGCTAGTCTCAAAAAAGCGGGGTAGGGAAGAAAGGAAAAAGGAAGGTATCCTGACTTCAAGAAATCCCAGAGTCACTGGAGTGGATGGAGGTGTTAAACACTTAAGGTGGACCCCAGAGACATGCCTTCTGATATGCTGCCTACCTTGGCACCCCACTCTGAGAACCTCTTGATAGAGGTCTACCAAAGAGCGTGAGCCTCATCTGTTCTGTGACAGGCCCTGTGGCCATAGCCCTGCTTCAAGGGACACTTGTCATCTTTCAGCCCAGGAAGACTTATCAGGGATGCACACCTGAGACTCCAGTCACCATTGGTCACTGTGATCTGTAGCTATAAAGATAAAAGGGCGCCAGGCAAGGTGGTGCACACCTGTAATGCCAGCACTCCCGAGGTGGGGTGGGAGGATCTGAAGTTCCAGACCCAACTTGTCTCAAAAAACAACAACAAAAAGATAAAGGCGAACTGGTTTTGTGCACAGCAACAGAACAGTCTACAAGAAGCTGAAGTGAAGCCTGGGCTTTGATTTAGTTAGACATTCTGGCCTTCTGGCACGGACTCCTGCCCTTCTTATCAATTTGGATCCAAGCCAAGAACTGCCTTTAAGGCTCATGGGAGGGAAGGAAGTTTAAGACCGACTAAGTAACACAGCTCTGTAGTGTTCAGGTATTTTCCTTGAGCAGCCCCTGAGGACATTACGGGAGGGGCTGTAAGAGCCCTGGACCGGGGCTGGGGTTCTGACTTCGTTGCTAGACTGCTTGTCTAGCACGCAGGAAGTCCTGGGTTCCATCCCTAGCACCACATAAGACTGGGAGGAGCAGCAAACGCCTCTAATTTCAGAACCTGGGAGGTGGAGGCAGGAGGATCACAAGTTCAATTCTGGGTGTTTGTCAGCTTATGACCAGGCATCCTGGGTGGCCATAGGAGGTCAGTGACCCAGAGGAGGGGGTTGTATTAGCTCAGAGTAGATGCACGTTTCTGATTTGGTCACTCCAAAGCAGTGCCTTTCTCTAGCTCCCTGGCGCTAACAGACACTCTGCTTGCCTTTGGTTCTTTGCCAACTGTTTGTCTCTCTAAAACACGGTTGGCACATACCTGCGAAGGGACTGAGCCATTGTCCAGTTCCAGCAGCCTGTCCTCCGAAGGCCCTGTCCATCAACCCACTCATCTTCTTCTCTGCTGGTTCCCTCTCAGGTTTGATGAAATCGTTGGGGGCTTTGACCAGCTCCCCCAGGCCCTACACAATTCACTCCTCCCAGGGACTGTCTGGTTCTACTCACCAGCAGAGGAAGTGGAGATGTCTGGAGACTGCGTCCACGTGACCTACAGGACACCTGACCCTCTGCAGCCCAGGGCGCGGCTGACTGCAGATTTTGTGGTGGTAGCCACCACTGCCAAGGCTGCCCGGCTCCTCCGATTCCAGCCATCTCTCTCTCTAAACAAGCAGGATGCTCTGCGCTCTGTCCATTATAATAGTGCCACCAAAGTGATCCTGGCCTGCACACAGCGTTTCTGGGAACGAGATGGCATCTTTAGCGGAAAGTCTAGCACTGACCGGCCTTCCCGCTTCATCTACTATCCCAACCACATCTTCCCCAACGGTGCGGGCGTCATCCTTGCATCTTATACCCTGGATGATGACTCGGTGTTCTTCACAGCCCTGCACCACAATCGGGTAGTGGACATTGTTCTGGATGACCTCGCTGCTATTCACAATCACAACAAAGAGGAACTCCGGACCCTCTGTCCCTACTTCACAGTCAAGAACTGGAGCCAGGACCCCTATTCCATGGGTGGCTTTGCCTTCTTCACCCCTTACCAGTACGTGGACTATGCCCAGGAACTCAGCCAGCCAGAAGGGCCGGTCTTCTTTGCAGGGGAGCACACAGATATGCCCCATGGTTGGATTGACACTGCCATCAAGTCAGGGCTCAGGGTGGCAAAGAACATTCAGGAGGCTGTGGACTTGGCTTTGACAAGGAACCCCAGAAACACAAAAGACCACTTCTCCAAAAGTGAACTGTAAACAGCCATGTGGGCCTCAGGAACTGGGGTGATTCCAAACAAGCTTGTCCCACTCTCACCTATCTTCACCTTTGCTCAGAGATTTGACCCAAGACTCATGACCGGATCCCCAGGGTATCAGACCGCGCATCACCCCTGCATTCATGACAGTAGCTCGGGAAGCACATATAGCACGGGATAAAAACAATAAAGCAACTGTTGAATTTGCCTATCAGTGTTTTATTTACAAATTTTTAAACTTAAATTTTATTTATTCAGTGTGTGTGTGTGTGTGTGTGTGTGTGTGTGTGTGTGTGTGTGTGTGTGTTGCAGCATGGTTTGAGGCATGGAGGTCAGAGCATAACGTTGGGGAGTCGGTTCTCTCCTTCCACCATGTGGGTTCCAGGGATGGAGCTCAGACCACTGGCTTGGTGACAGGCATCTTTAGCCCCTGAGCCCAAGTGTTTCACAACATTCTAGAGTCATCTAAATAAATTCAGAGTTGAGTCCTGAGGGCAGGAACCCTTGTCTTTCTCAGGACTCTTCTTTTATCCTTTATCTAGTCCTAACTCTCTGGCTTACCTTTGTACTGCTATGAAGACACCATGACCAAGGTGGCTTACAGAAAAAGGAATTTATTGGTGGCTTACAGTTTCAGAGGGTGTGGTAAGTAATCGTGGTGGCAGATAGGCAGGTATGGTGCTAGAGCAGTATCTAAGAGTCCACATCCTTACCTGAAAGTAGGAGGAGAGGGAAAGCTAACGGGAAGTGGTGTTGGCTTTTGAAACCTCAGAGCCCACTGAAGTCATAAGACCACACCTCCTAGTCCTTCCCAAACAGTTCCACCAACTGGAAAATCAAGTGATCAACCATATGAGCCTATGGAGGTTGTTTTCATTCAAACCACCACCCTCCCCTCCTCTTCTCCAGTTCTTTGCCTTCCATGACTGAATTTTTTTTTAAAGCAAGATTTCTTTGTGTAGCCTTGCTGTCCTGGAACGCCCTCTATAGACCAGGCTGGCCCCAAACTCACAGAGATTCACCTGTCTCTGACTCCACAGTGCTGGGATTAAAGGCGTGTACCACCACTGGCCAGCTCCATGACTGAATTTGAAGGGAAGTTGAGATATTGGTTACTGGAGGCTACTGTGGCCAGCAATGTGCTCCATGCTTTCCTGTGTTGTTCCAACAGCCTCAGTGGACAAATTCTAATAGTGTTGTTTCTGGGATTTTCAGGGTCAAGACTTGGGCCCTGCAAGCCCCAATAAATCAGACTTGTCCACCCATCCTTAATATACTGTTTCAGGAGACAAATAATGGGGCCAGCAAGACGCCTCAACAGGCTAAGGCACTCACCATGAAGCCTGATGACTTGAGTTCAATCACCAGGTCCCAAGTGGCTGCAGAGAACTGACTCACAAGTTGTCCTCTGACCTCTGCACATGACCTTGGAACATACCCCCCCCTCTCACACACACACACCTGTAACTCCACGTTCAGAGGATAATCATAGCTTAACGCAGAGTAAGGCGATGTAGTCAGTGCAGCCACACTAGGAAGAACAAAGTCAGTCCATCTTCAGGGTTGCTTACATAAGTGTAAATAGAAGGTACCAAGTTTTAATAACTAAGCAATCCTGTCAAGGTGTGGCCCTGCCCACACTGACCCATCAATGTCCCAGCTCTTCCTGGGAGACAAGCTCCCTCTCTGCCTGGCACCAGGCTTTGGCTTTTCCCTCTCCCTGTAAGAGACTTCTAATTCCTTGGGGTCCATTGTCTCAATAGTCTATTGGCCAAAGAGAGGACACAAGGGCCTCTCTGCAGAATACCTTCATTCTTAACAGAACCATATAGCTATTATTCCAAATCCTTGGCTCTGTCTTATTCTTCTTTGTGCTCATATAACTAGTGATTCACACTGGGGACTTGTCACAATGAGTAGGTTAAGTGTTTGACGAATACAATGTCTCAGAAGGCACAGGGCTTCATCCTGACTTCTGTGCCTTACCCCTCCCTGTCCCCAGACCTACGTGTCCTGTAGACCCAAGAGGAGGAGTGTAGAGATGGCAGAGTTCACGCTGATGATGCCTTTTAATCAGAGAGATAACAAGATGAAGGGCGTAGAGATGGATGTGTTCTAGAGGAGCCCATCATTTGGCAGTGACTTGGCCTGAATTTTGTCCTGAAGGGAACTCTTGGGGTTGTGAGTTAGTCACCCTGAGGGTCACAGGAAGAGATCAGGTGGCCATGTAGTGAGGTGACAGTTCAAAACCAAAGGCAACTAGGCACTGTCAAGAATCTGCTGAGCTGGGCTGTGATGGCGCACGCCTTCTATCCCGGCACTCAGGAGGCAGAGCCAGGCAGATCTCTGTGAGTTTGAGGCCAGCCTGGGCTACCAAGTGAGTTCCATGATAAAGTTTTCTTCAGAGATTAAGGAAGAGAGAGAGAGAGAGAGAGAGAGAGAGAGAGAGAGAGAGAGAGAGAGAGATATTACTAGCTGTGGGCAGGATAGGCATTATTTTATCCCCTGAAGTTGTTCACCAAACCACAACTCTAACAAACTAGTCAGGACCTCACCTCCACAGCACACCCAGAGGCATATGTAGAGACACTTGGGCCACAGATCATTTTTCCCAGGACTGCTATATTCTCGCTCTCCCTGCAAAGAGCAATGAGCTGTTTCCTCCCTGTGGTGATACTGTGTTCCCCAAAATATTGTGCACCCTAATAAACTTATCTGGGATCAGAGAACAGAACAGCCACTAGATATAGAGGCCAGAAAATAGTGGCACACAAGCCTTTAGTCCTAGCATTCTAGACGCAGAAACCCATCTGGATCTCTGTGAGTTCAAGGCCACACTGGAAACAGCCAGGCATGATTACTCATGCTTTTAATCTCAGGAAGTGATGGCAGGAAGCAGAAAGGTATTTAAGGCATGAGGATGAGGAACTATAGCCTGGTTAAGCTTTTAGGCTTTTGAGCAGCACAGTTCAGCTGAGAGGCATCCAGTCTGAGGAAACAGGATCACCTGAAGAATTGGCGAGGTGAGGTGGCTATGGCTTGTTCTGCTTCTCTGGTCTTCCAGCATTAATACCTCCAAGATTTGATTTCATTAATAAGACCTTTTAAGATTTGTGCTACAGCAGCGAGCTGTGTCCTCCCACTTCGGCAGTTGGGTCAAAGCAGCTTAAGGAAGAGAGGATACTTTAGCTCAGAAGTCTAAGTTACAGTCTATCACCGCAGGGGAGTCCAGGCGGGAACTTGAGCAGCTAGTCACAGTCAAGAGCAGAGACACGGCCTGGAGAGATGGCTCAGTGGTCAAAAGCACTTGCTGCTTCCTCATGAAGACCAGAGTTTGCTTGCCAGTTCCAGTTTGATTTCTCTGTCACTTTTCTTGCGTGCGTGTGATGTCTTCAGCAACTATCACAGTTGTTTTTAGGGAGCTCACCACGTAGCCCTGGCTGGCTTGAAACTCACTATGATGTAGACCAGGCTGGCCTTAACAGAGATCCAGCTGTCTCCACCTCTTGAGCACTGGGATTAAAGCTGTGTACCACCTTATCCAGCAGATTTTCTGTTTTCAATCTTACTCTTTTCTAGGCTAATCAGGTGATCTCCTAAAGGCCTCTTGTATCTGAATTGCCACACTTCCTAATTTGGGAAAATTTCCACTATGATTTTATTGGAATGTTATTAAAAATGCTGTTAGATGAAATTCTGCTCCTTCCATGGCCATGAATCTCAGATTCATCTTTTCAGTGTCTGTCCATCTAGGGAGCCCTGCTTTCCCTTTCCGGTTCTTCTACCTCATCTTCCAGCTCTCCTGTCCTTGATCCATTCTAGTGGTGAGGCTTCCTAAAAGCACCTAGTTTAATTTATTGTGGTTTTCAGTTTCGGTATTTCAGTTTGTTTTTTCTTCAGAATTGCTATCTCTTTGTCGAATTCCTCTTTTTATATATTGTATTGAGTTAAATATTATTTTCACTTAGTTGTTTGTGTTCTCTGGAAATTCATTCAGGAGCTTACTTATGACTTCTTTCATTTCTTCAAACATACGTATAATCATTAATTTTTTTGAACTGCTACTCCATCTACTTCATTCTACCTGGAATCAGAAACACAGGTGCTCTGTGCTGTGAGCTACACCAGGCAGGGCCGCACCAAGGCACAGGGCACAAGACAGAACAGGCAAGCTCTAGGCCAGCAGGCGAACTCACTGTGTAGCCCTGTCTGGCCTGAATGCAAGAAGTAGACCAGGCTGGCCTCAAACTCAGAGAAATCTGCTTGCTTCTGCCTCCCAAATGCTGGATCAAAGGTGTGTGTCACCACAGCACCTGCCTGGAGTCAGCTTTAGTCGAATAGCAATGGCACAGGAGATCTCTGAGTTCAAGGCCAGCCTGGTCTACGGAGCTAGTTCTAGAACAGCCAAAGCTACACGATGAAGCCCTATCTCAACCGCCTTAGTGCCGGCCCTCTCCCCATCCCCCAAAAATAAAGAAGATAAATGGGTTTGAAGGTATCTTGACAAGACAGAAGTTGTATTGTTGCAGAAGGGTGCATAGCTATGCCAGAGCAAGCAAGCAAGCTCACTCCAGGGACCCCCTGGATTTTTACTCCTCACACAAAGGGGTTAGAGGTGAGCTTCAAGATCTTAGGTAATCGGCTAACTGAAAGCAGGGGAGTTGATAAGCACACCGTGACCTTGACCATGGGAAGCTTTTCATTTCAGGACAGGGTTGATCAGAAAGGATTGTTGACATTTTTTTTTTTTTTCATTGTTTTAAAATGATGTTTCTGGGCCTGGGAAGATGGCTCAGAGGTTGCAGAGTTAATTTGCTAGCACAACACCCACGTCCGGTGGCTCACAATAGCTCCAGGGGGCTCTTGCCCTCACATGTACAAACCCATACATGTGCACGTGCACACACATAGTTAAAAATAATTAAATTTTTTTAATGGCAATCTCCCTTGTCATATTGAACCCTGGTAGAAAAGACCGCACAGGTCTGTCAGAGTTCGCACAGTCCCGGGCACACAGAGCATACCCAACGCAAACCTGCAGAGCTAGAGAAGGTGCCTAGGGAGAAATGCATACTTTGAAAGCAACGGAAATTACTCATAGAGACTCCCGATCTTAGGAAGAGGTTAACGATGTTACGAACTTACCTCGTGAGGCCTGGAGACACAGCTCTCCGAGAAGCACATGGCTGCTACTTGTGAGGCTTTGGGACTGAACTCCGGCACTGAGGGCAGGAAAGGAGCCTGATATTGAGAACATAAATGCCATATAAGTATCTAAATACTTTCACTTGTATATATGAATTCTTTCCCGCAGGCAGTGGGAATTCCTAGAATGAAAAGCATGAGCCCTGTAGAGGGCGCTCTGTACACGGCCAGGACGAGCTTGAATGTGGCTTGGTTTTGACTAAAGTTTTGCACTAAAATCACAAAGAATGTAAGAGGACATGCTAATGTCAATGTTCTTAGGTGTCTGTGTGAAGTAGCAGTATGCAGCTTTCAAATGGTAGGACGGGGAGATGGACACTTGTGGATTATCTATCTATCTATCTATCTATCTATCTAGATAGATATCTTTTTATTATCTGCCAATCACCTATCATTTAACTATCATTCTTTTATCATTTTATTATATTATTATTATTATTATATATTTGGTTTTTCGAGACAGGGTTTCTTTGTGTAGCCCTGGCCATCCTGGAACTCGCTCTGTAGACCAGGCTGACCTCGAACTCAGAGATTCACCCCCCTCTGCTTCTGCCTTCCAAGTGGTGGGATTAAAGGCATGCACCACCACCGCCCGGCTCATTTGATTTATTTTATTATTCATTTCTCATTTAGCTATTATTCATTTGCTAATCGATCTGTTCATGTATCATATCTATCTGTCTGTCTATCTGTCTATCTATCTTTCTATCATCTATCTTCTGTTTGCCTATCATCTGTCTATGAATAATCTATCATCTGTCTACCTATCATTTATATGTTTGTCTATCTATCTTCAATAATCTATCAGAGAGGCAAAGAATGTGACAAAATATTGACCAGCGTTGACTCAAAGAGAACACCAGTGTCCGCAGCACTGTTTGAATTATTTCTATTTATTTTCTAACTAGAAGGCAAACGCTGGCGGAGCAGCTGCTGTGGGGCCGCCCTGGGGGGGTGTAGCAAGGGGATTCGGATGGGAGAAGGGGAGGGTGGGGTTGCGGGTGCGGTGTGCTGCTTTGGTTTGGTCTGAATCCACTGTATTTCAGAGTCAATGCCTGGCTGACTTGTTTGCTGGTGTTCACAACCTCAGTACGGTTCTCTGTTAAAACAGAAAGTTAGTGAACTCGATTTCACTTTTATTTCTTCAGTGAAGTTATTTAGTTTGGCTTTTCCTAAATAGTGGGGACTTTCGGAAAATAAGGTACAAAACAAAAGCAAAAAGAAACACTTCCCTGACCGGGAATCGAACCCGGGCCGCGGCGGTGAGAGCGCCGAATCCTAACCACTAGACCACCAGGGAAGGCATGCTAGTGCACCTCTAGCGGCACTACACTAGGTGACGACAGGGGTGACGAGCAACTACAGTCACACCAGGAAACCGGCAACTAGGCAACCTGGCGACTCGTCGCCCTGGAGGACCCGACAACGCCTGCAGCTGAGAAAATCTTAGAAGGAAGGGACCGGCTCCTGAGCGGAGGAAAATTAAAAAAAAAAAAAATAGTAACACACGAGAAAAAGGCATGTGTCAGAAGTGGGATTCGAACCCACGCCTCCATCCGGAGACCAGAATACCCGTAGGGAAGGTTGTCGCCTTGAGTCTGGCGCCTTAGACCACTCGGCCATCCTGACACCCTGGAAACTTCCTCCTTTCTGCTTCTCCTCAAGCCTGTGCTATGCGTGCGTGCTGCTACGTACAGTCACTCTACAATGTCCCTCCCAGCTGGCTCCAGCGCCCAACAGTGAGCTGCACGCTGTCGCCGCCTGTAGACCCAGAAACGCAATGCCGGGAGAGACGCAGGCGGCTTGGAGTGGCGGCCGCGGACCGAGCTGTCACCCTTGTTCGCCTGCAAAAGCAGCCAGCGATCGGGATACAACCGGAGACCAGACTGGGAGCTCCGGGCTTCCCTCTGAGCGACCTGGGTTAGGTGAGGGTCGCTCCAGCAGCGGCGACACAACTCGGAGTGCTTTAGCTTGCAAAGCGAGGCTCAGGACCTCCCTGGGGAACAGTCCTGGACCAGCCGGCGGATGGCTGAGTGCCTTCCTCCCAGACCACCCGTCGTCCCCTTCCTCCCCTCCCCCCACTTCTTAGTCCACGCAACCCCAAAACTTCCCTTTGCCCTGGTGACCTGATGAGGGAGATAATCAGTATAGCTATTCAACCTGCGAGAAAAGCACCACGACCACCACCACGACCACCACGACCACCACGACCACCACCACCACCACCACCACCACCACAACAACAACAACAAAAACTACCACCAACAAAACCACACAAGCCTATGAAAGGCAGAGGGGTCACTGCTGGGGAAGATCTCATTAAAACAATTTCCTTTTGAAAAACTGTTCTTCAAAAACTAATATACACAGACAGGATGTAGCCAACAATCCCGTTACTCTGAGGTGGAGGCAGTGGGATTGGTTCAAGGTTATCATCCTCAGCTGTACAGTGAGTTCCGGAAACGTGAGACCTTGCTTTAAAAACGAAATGAAGCAAAACACTAACACACGACCCATTCAATCATGAGTTTTATATATAGACATTCTATTCAATTAATGAATGATGCTAAGGAAAAACATCCTGCCCTTGTTCAAATGGAGAGGAAGATTATTCTATTCAGACTATCGCAGAAGCAGAGAGAAAGAGATTTTCTCTAATAAAACTAGCAAAGACAGCTGGGGTTTGTAGCTAGGGAAATGGTGGCCTGCATGAGTGAAACTTTTTTTTTTCTTCCCGAGACATGGTTTCTCTGTTTAACAGCCCTAGCTCTATCCTGGAACTAGCTCTGTAGACCAGACAGGCCTCAGACTCACAGAGATCCGCCTGCCTCTGCCTCCACCAATGCCGGCCGGGTGGAAAGTTCTTAAGAGCAGATGTCAAGGGCAAGGGAATTCCCACTAAACAGGCCCTATGGAATTCTTCCAAAAACCAAGCCAAAGACTTGGACATCAAAGGTGAGGGGTGCTGAACTTGACAGTGACAGAAGGCTGTCTCTCGGAGCAGGAGTGAGGGAGTTCTCCATGCATGAATCCAGGAGGGTGGCTAATGCCAGATTCAGTTGGGGGGTAAGGTCCAGGCCCTGTCAATCAAGGGCTCAGAGGAGCTTAACTAAAAGTTGGTTAATGATGGATCTGTAGGACACTAAAACCACACTGAAGAAGAGTTTGAAGAGATTTTAAAAAGTAACCAGTGTACCCAAATTAGTGGGCAGATAAGTAGATACATGGTGTAAGGAGATTGCTTATAGATTCAGGTGAGTTCATGTCCTCATTGTATGCAATAAGTGATGCTTGACTTTGAAGCTGTCTTTTTTGTTTGTTTTTGTTTTTAGAGACAGGGTTTCTCTGTGTAGCCTTGGCTGTCCTGGAACTAGCTTTTCAAACCAGGCTGGCCTCAAAGTCATAGAGATCCTCCTGCCTCTGCCTCCCCAGTGCTGGGATTAAAGGTCAGTGCCACCACCACCAGGCAAAACTTTTGCTGTTGTTGTTTGTTTGTTTTTTAATGCCAGATCAAAAATTCTTTCTTCTTCTTCTTATTACTATTACTATTATTATTATTATTATTATTATTGAGACAGGGTCTCTCTACATAGCCCTGGATATCCTGGAACTCACTATGCAGATGAGGCTTGTCTTGAACTCAAAGAGATCCTCCTGCCTCTGTCTATCTCCCCAGAGCTGGGATTAACGGTGTGCACCACTGTGTCTGGTGACCATGCCTGGCTGCAAGAGATTAAAAACAACAACAACAACAAAAAAAAACCTTAATTAAAAAAAATGTATATGGGGATGTGTCTGGGTGTGGGTTTGTGGACAGAAGAGCTGGTGCCCTCAGAGACCAGGAGAGAGTGTCGGGTTCCCAGGAGCTAGTTATGAGTGGTAGTCATCTGTCTGATGTGAGTGCATGGAACCAACTCTGGTCTTGTGCAAGAGCAGAAAGCACTTTTAACTACCAAGCCACTCTTCCAGCCCCTTGAAGACAGTCTATTTAAAATTTTTTTGGAGACAGGGTCTCACTCTATAGCTCTGGTTGGTCTAGAACTTGATATGTTACATCAGGCTGGCCTGCAACTCAGAGAGGGCCATTTCCCTCCACCTCCTAGGTGCTGGGATTAAGGTGTGCATCACTGCATGTGGTGATCATCTTTGGAAATAAAAATTAGTGTTTTGTATGTATGTAACATGTGTGGGCATGTGTGCTATGGCTCATGTTTGTGGAGGCCTGAGGGCAACTTTGTGGAGTCCATTTTCCCCTGTCACCCTTATGTAGGTTCTAGGGATTAAACTGAGGCCTCCAGACTTTCCTCCATGAGCCACCTCACAGTCTACGATGAGGGTCTTGTACACCAAAACAAGTCTCCCCAAACATCCATGTTCTAACTACTGGAATCCGTGAAAACTGCTTTCTGTAGCAAACACTTTGCACACAATTGTTTGAAGCACTGAGATGGGTCACCCAAGTGGATTCTGTGTTTGGAAGAGGCAAAGGAAGGCTCAAAGGAGGCCACGTGACCTTGGAGTCAAGAACTGATGTGACATGGTCGGAAGTCAGGGAATGCTGAAGATAGAAAAGGCAGGGAGAAAATTCTCCCCTCCAGCTCTCACTTGACATGTGGCCCTGTCAGCACTTTGGTGCTGGCCTTCTGACCTCCAAAACGGTAAGGAGTGAATTTCTGCAGTTGTGAGCTGTCAAGTGTGTAGTGATTTGCCATAGGAAAGCAGTCAATAGCACAGGTGGCTTGGAGTGAGCACTCCTGCAGCTGCTCATGGTTGATATTTTACCAGGCACTACCCTACATTCTTTGTAAACATGAAGTGTATTAACTCATTTGGAGGGCCAACTAGGCAGTCAAAGGAGTCTGGAATCCAAAGAGGGTAGCCAGAAACATAAACCCGGGGTCATCAATGGGTGACCTAATTAGATCACCCCCAAAGAGCATATCTAAAAGAAAGGCTTGCCAGGGCCTGAGCCTGGAACACTCCACCCTTTGGTAACAGAAGGATCCAAGAGAGAAGAGAAGCCAGTGAGGAGGGAGGAGACCGGGAGTAGGTGAAGTCAGAGAAGAGAGCTGAGGAGAAAGTGAGAGGAACGCAGTAGCAGAGGAGGGAGAGTTAAAGTCTCCTGCAGTCTAGGGCAGAGAGGAAGCAGGATGGGCACCTCATTTAGCAATGCAGAGGTGCAGGCCTGTAATCCTAGCACTTCAGATGTGGAGGCAGGAGTTCAAAGTCACCTTGGCTACATAGGAAGTTGGAGAACAGCCTAGACAACATGAAACTTTGTCTCAAGCAAAACAAAAAACAAAAAAGTGACCTTGGAAAGCCCCGTTGCGGATGCTTGATGGAAATAACTCCATCAGAGCCATTTGTCGATAACGCGAAATGAAAGTCTGCATAGAATCTAGGCCACTTCTTGAAGGAATTTGATAGTAGCAGGTTATGGGCTGCAGCTGGAGGGTGGTCTAGCGGTTCAGAAAGGGCTCTAGTTGACTTCTGGCGACGGATACTGCAGCTCGCCTTTGCTTGGTGGCAATTAAGAGGCAGAGATGCTAGTAGAGAAAGGAGCGTTTACAGCAGGATCCCCTGACAATCCTACAGGACCAGGGCTAACTACAATTCCCGGCAGGCTTTGCGTGGGGCGCACGGAGCGCAAGCGCAGGGCCCTGGCCTCCCGCTGCAAGTCCGGGCTGCAGCGTCGGACGTCAAGGGGGACGGTTTCTTCTTAAAGGAGAAACAGCAGCGGCGCGCGCGCGGTGGGCCCCGGTCTTCTCGCGGCTCTCGGAGGGAGCACGCGGGACCGGGAGGCGCACGCGCAGTCTAGGCGAAGGCGGGTTGGGGTGCGCAGGTAAGACCCTGGTGTGGGCCAGCCTGGTGCCCAGGCAGTGCTGGGCGGGCCTCCCCTGCATTGGAAGCAGTTAAGAGGCCCAGGCGCGGCTGCACGCAGACCCCACCACCCATGGACAAGGAGGACAAGTTTCCCAGTGGAGGTCTCTTGCCCCTGCCTGTGACTTCCGTACCCCGAGTGCCCACCCTGGCTCTAAGAATGAGTGGCTGGATCCGAGAGCCGCCAGTGCTTTGGAGGCAGTGTGGTCGGGTTCCCATTCAGTGCAACTGGAGCTGAGGCTGTGTCTGCACGGCACGCCCCGACGGCACTACGTCCTCTCGCAGGCCCGGGCGCGCATGGCCTCTCCGGTGGCAGATGCATCCCGTCGGCGGCGGGAGAAGCGTAGGCAGCTGGACGCGCGCCGCAGCAAGTGCCGCATCCGCCTGGGCGGCCACATGGAGCAGTGGTGCCTCCTCAAGGAGCGGCTGGGCTTCTCCCTGCATTCACAGCTCGCCAAGTTCCTGTTGGACCGGTTAGGGGCCAGGAGGGACTGGGGTGGGCACCGTGGCAGAGCCCCCGACCTGTTCCTATAGCCTCGGGTGTCTCCTTGGGCTGGGCAGGCTGCTCCTCCCCTCTCAGCCCAGCGAATGGGAGGTCCTTAGGGTTGGCTCCTAAGTGTGTGAGTGCCTGAGTGAAGGTGGTTGGCTTCCTAGGTTCTGAGCTGACCTCAAGCTCTTCTTTGGCAGGTATACTTCTTCAGGATGTGTCCTCTGTGCAGGTAGGTAAAAGGCAACAGGTAGTGGCGGCTCCCAAAAACTTAGGCTCCAAGAGAAGGATCAGAGGCCTTTAATGTGCTGCTGGTGCAGCAGCCTTTGGGAAGGGAGCTTTGTCTCAGGACCTTGGGGCGTGTGTGCATGTGTGCGTGTGTGTGTGTGTGCGTGCGTGCGTGCGTGCGTGCGTGTGTGTGTGTGTGTGTGTGTGTGTGTGTGTGTACTGGAGAAATGGTTGAGTGGTTAAGAGCGGGTGCTGCTCTGGCAGAGGACCCAAGTTCATTTCCTAGCACTCATGGCAGGGGGGCTCGCAACTGCCTATAACTACAGCTGCAGGGAGATCCAACACCTCTGGCCTCCGGGAGCATCTGTATTCGTGTGCACCACTCCCCACCAACACACACACATAAAGCTAATTGAAAATAAGATATTTTTAAAAAGAACACTTTACAAATGATAAACTAGATTTGGGATGAGGTTGCCCATGGGCTTTAGAGGATTGGGATGTCCGGAGTGGCTTTCTGGGTGAGAGGGGTTTCCAGCTTTGCATGACTGCACCATCTTACCTGCAGGTCCAGAGCCTCTGCCCCCAAAGGGTCTGCAGTACCTGGTGCTCCTGTCTCACAGGCACAGCCGGGAGTGCAGCCTCGTGCCTGGGCTTCGGGGGCCAGGAGGTGGAGACGGGGAGCTTGTGTGGGAGTGCTCAGCGGGCCACACATTCTCCTGGGAACCTTCTTTGATTCCTACACCTTCAGAGGTGCCTAAGCAGCACCCCCTCTCACACACTACTGAGAGAACCTGGTGCTCAGAGGCCAGGAGGAAGCAGGAGCCTGAAGGTGAGTAGGGAAAAAAGGGTTGTGGAGAAAGAAAAGAGCTTTCCAATCTTCTTTGGCTTAGAACTGGTTTATAAAGATGATTGTTTTATTTGTTAATTAATCTCTTGGTTGACAGAGGGTCTCATGTAGCCAAGTAGCCTTGAAGACCTGGTCCTCTCTCTACTTCCCAAGTGCTGGAGTTACTAATAATGACCCTTTTGTGCTAGCGAGGAAATCTATCCTCACATGCATTGTTAGGTATAGGGAGCAAAACCGTAGAGTGATGGTATGCTACCTTTGACAGAAACTAGAAATAAGGTTTAAAAGAGAATGCATTTGTAGAAAGTACCACCTAGTAGACCAGGTTACCACTGGGAAGAAACCATCCTCAATCTTTGAGCACAGGCCTCCTTCTCTTACGACCTGCTTCTGCCAACAGGTTTGGAATGTGAGCAGCATGAAAGAACTCAAGAAACCAGGCTGTCCAGGTGAGGATGGGAGGTGAGGGACAGGACAGACCTGCACTGGTAGTGGGGGTGAGGTGGCAGTTTCTCAGGATTGTCTTTCTTGAGCTTGCAGGGGAGTAGAATCCCCATTGGAGAGCTTCCCACCCCCAGGAGAGGAACAGGATGTGGAAGAGGATGAGGATGAGGATGAAGAGCTGCTCAGTGATGCCAGCCCATGGACCTACAGCTCCTCCCCAGATGAGCCAGTTGGGATTGAGGGAGGATGCTGAACAGATTGAGAAAGGGGGGAGGCAGCTGGCACCTTATACTTCAGAGATGTGTCAGCTGGAGGGATGGACTTGTAGGGTGGGCAGGGCAGGTGCTGGGGAAAGTGAATTGTAGGCTTTGAATTGGGAAATGTGGAAAAGGGATGAAGTCAGGCTCTGAGGGACGCTGAGAGCATGAGAGCCTGCCGTGGGAGTTGGGATTTTTTTCCCATTTAGGGTTAGGACTTGGTTAGGGCTGATTGCCCAGAGGGATAATGCCATCCTCCTGCTGCTTCTCTTTCCAGCAGTGAACCGGATGTCCTAAGCCGCCTCCATCCCCTGTCACTCACACCCCTAAGGAGGGAGAGGTCCCGCCAGCACCTGCGACTTTCTCCACCCCTTGTGCTGTTCTTGCCTCTCTGGGTTCCACAGCTGCACTGACAGCAGATGCCGAGGTGCAGCTGGAACTCAGCAGGACCCCCCAGACCTCTGCAGAGCTGCAAATGACCGAGTCTCTGGACAGGTAACCTGATGGCTGAGACAGAGAGGGCAGGGATGTCCTGGAATGTGTCACTCTTGAGGCCCTTGGCTACTTCTTTGCTACCCACAGTTCTGGGAGTCAGGCCCAGTCTGCTCCAAACCCGACCTGGGATGAGGACACTGCCCAGATTGGGCTCAGGAGAATTAGGTAGGACTGGGGCGATGGGACTCTGGGGAGAGTCAGGAGTGAGGCAGAGCAGACAAGAGTCCTCCCATTCTCCCCACAGGAAAGCTGCCAAAAGAGAGCTGATGCCCTGTGACTTCCCTGGCTGTGGAAGGATCTTCTCCAACCGGCAGTATCTGAATGTGAGGGACACAAGTTGAGGCTTGTGTGACCACTGGGGTTGGGGATGGGGGGGGAGGGGAAGGCACCCCTAGGCTGTGGTGTAATATAGCTTAGTTGTAATGCAATGGTCTAGCATGTGCAAGGCAGCATACACAGCTTTTGATGTAGAGGGAAAGGCCAATGCTCACAGTTAGTAAGAGCCTCTGGCCCCAAGTATAGAGAGGGCCAGAGAGATGGTGAGGTGTAGGTGGACAGGATGGACCTGAGAAGGGCATCTGCAGGTCAGATTTGAGCCTTTTATGTAGGAGACTGCAGCAACTGCTGCCATTAACTATGGGAACACAGGATTAGAATGCAGGAGGCATCCAAGAATGCATGATCTAGGACTAGATCACATAAGAAGAACTTGCTCATTGGAAAGTTCAGTTCGAAGCACCATCTGCCAGGTGGGGATGTAGCTCCATGGTAGAGTACCTGCCTGCCATATGCCAGGTCCTGGATCAGAACCCCAAACTGAAAAAAGAAAAACAAGAAAAACCCCCAAAAAACCCAAAAGAACCCTTTTTCCCTCAATAGTGCTCTACTTTGAGAGCCTATGAGGCCTGAGTATTTCCAAAGCAGATTTAGGAGAAAACCCCACATTGGTATATATAAATACAGTAGCCAGGACCTGCAGCACGTACTAATGTGGGTCATCATAGTCACCTAAACTACATTCTGTCCCTGACAGACAAGGTAGGATAAACCATGTGTGTCACTTGGAGTGGCATTCTGTACAGGGACCTCTGTAGACATTGCAGTGACGGTGTGTAAGGAAGTGAGTTGATGGGCATCCAGAGGGGACAGGTGAGGGCAGTTAGTGGTCAGAGTGGGAGGATAGTTGTGCTACTGAGGGCATGGGGGTGGGACAGGATGGTGGCCCAGACAGTGACAGAACTGTGGCGGGGAAACAAGGGTGGAAGAGGAGCTGGCCTGCTCACCCCGCTCAAGTCTGTCTCCCTGGGGAGGCAGCCATGCTCTTGCCTCTTCTCTCTTGTCTGTCACCCATTCTTAGCACCACAAGAAGTACCAGCACATCCACCAGAAGTCATTCTGCTGCCCCGAGCCAGCTTGTGGGAAGTCCTTCAACTTTAAGAAGCATCTGAAGGAGCACGTGAAGCTGCACAGTGGTGAGTACTGGAAGCCCTCAGCTTCCCGGGGAGGGCTGAGTCCCTTAGTCCCTGGGTGCCTATTAGCCCGCCTGCTTGAGCTGGAGATTGTTACTAGGTTCGGAGGAGCCTGACCCTTGTGAAATGTCTACTCTAGTCATGTAGGGCCATGAAGATATGGGAAAGAAGGGGAGGGCGGAGAGCAGGAAGGGCAGTTGCTTCAAGGCATGAGCGAAGCGAGGAACACAGGGCAGCACATGTGGAAAGAATCGATATGTTCCAGGAATGGAGAGGAGGCCTCTAAGGCCATAGTACGGATGATGTGGCTTCTACTTTGGGATGAGACCATTGTGAGGTCTTCCAAGGTGGTAAGATAACTGACTTTCAGAGATGGCTGTAGCAGCTATGTGGAGAATCAGGGGCTGTAGATGAGCAGAGGTGGGTGCACACTGGTGATGGCCTGGGTTTGCCCGTCATAGTTGGTGAGCAGTAGCTGAGGCGCCTATGAGAGTGCAAGAGGGCTGTGTGAGAAGGATGAGTGAGCCACAGATGGGACTGGCAGGGAGAGAGGGTGTCTAAGACAATACCAGCCTGGGCAGCTGGGTAAATGGTGACGAGTCCCTGCAAGCAAGGAAGGGGTTGGTGGGTAGGAATCTGAGTTAATACATGTTAATTCGATGTCAAGATGTGAGTATGGGATTTTTAGCGTGAGCGGAAATCTGTCATGAGCATGGGCAGTGTGCCTGCAGAGAGGGAAGGAGGGAGGTCTGACATGGTACACCTGCCTTCAGAGGGTAGGCCGGGGGTGGGGGTGGGGGTTGGAGGCAAAGAAAGTGGCACTTGAGAAAGCAAGTGTAGAAACTGCTCCAGGAAGGAGGGAGAACAGGTTGACAGAAGCTGCAGGCCAAGGAAGGAGAGGGTACTAGATAACAAGACAGTGTGACAAGACTCTACTCTGGGGATGACAGCCAGAGTAGAGTGTTTTCAAGGCAAGCAGAGCTGAGGAAGTGGGAGATGCTGGAGTTCTGCTGTGCAGATGAGCAGAGGAGTAAGGTCTCATATGGAAGGCTCAAAGCTTAAGGTGCAGAGTGGGAAAGGAAGGCTTACTGACTTTGATGAGAAGAGGTGAATTCTGAGAGACATGTGAAGGCATCTACACACTCATATATATGGGCAGAGGGTACTAAATAACTGCTGGATTTGGGGGGCAAAGAATGGCACCAGGAGTGTTGGAGAGAGCTCTTCAGGATTCTGGGCAGTGGCCACGGCAGAGCCCATCAATGAGAGGAAAGACCATGGGGAGGGTTGAGTATTCATGCCCCATCTTACAGAGGCCAGGGGTTAGGTTGGCCTGAGTTGGACTTTCATCAACCAAGTACTACTAAGAGACAGGGCAGATTGGTAATATGAAAGAAGGCCATAAAGACAGCTGTGAAAATGGGGCTGAAAGGGGAAGGGGCTATGAGAAGGTAGTAGGGACAACGAATTGTGGCCTGGAATCATCAGATTGTCACATTGAACAAGGCACGAGGATCTGGTTGGAGCCAGGATACTTGAAATGTTTGAGGTGGTATGGTGCTTGGTGATGTCTGAGCAGAGTGGAGGATGAAGTGATGAGGAGACAGGAGTACAGTGCTGCCCTGAGATAGCAGATGCAGAGTAGAGGACTTGAAGCCAAAGCTTGTGGTGTGAGGATGGCAAGGTCTCCAGAGAGCTGGTGAGGCAGTCTGAAGGGCACCACAAGAAGCAAGGACAGTGTTGCTGCTGTAGGCATTTAGCTTTAGTGACACAGGAGAAGAACCACAGCAGCTGAGAGCTGTTGATCAGTAATGACGGCGACAGCAAGTGCTGTTGGAGTTAGTACGTTCAGTAAAAGGAAGACTGGCCACTTGCAGACATGGTACTGGGAGTGGCAGGATTCCTGGTTCCAGGGGTATCCTTGAAGCTTGGACTGAAACCCCAACTTCTGACTCCAGGCTTGTATGTGGTTGCTACTTGGTACTTCCTATCCACACAAGGCTCCATCCAACTCCCTATTCATTACTCCTTCCACAAAGATGCAGCCCAAGGCCCCAGATAGGGGCGGTATACCTGTGCCCTAGGAGACGGTTGGAGCTAGGGACTAAAGGTGACGAGAGTGCAATTTTAGATGCCTGTCTATCTCACTTAGTTTTCAGGACCAGTCAGGTACAGGATGTCCAGATGCTTATTAGGACCCAAGACTCCTGAGCCCCAGTACTCACCTTCTGTTCGGGATGGTGGGCTAAAGCCTGAAGATGACTGAATGTTCCTTGTGTGCCTACAGACACCCGGGACTACATCTGTGAATTCTGCGCTCGCTCTTTCCGCACTAGCAGCAACCTTGTCATCCACAGACGAATCCACACAGGAGAGAAGCCCCTGCAGTGAGTGCCAGGGGCCAAGGAGGGAGCTGGTGTCTGGCAGCCAGGAAGTGGGCAGCAGAACCTCCAGGGAGGTGAAGGTGGACCAAGGCTTCTTCCTGTCTCTGGCTGCAGGTGTGAGATATGTGGGTTCACTTGCCGTCAGAAGGCCTCTCTAAACTGGCACCGACGCAAGCATGCAGAGACGGCAGCTGCCCTGCGCTTTCCCTGTGAATTTTGTGGCAAACGCTTTGAGAAGCCAGACAGTGTGGCAGCTCACTGCAGCAAAAGCCACCCAACTCTGCTCCCTGCACTCGAGTCACCTGGCTCTTTGGAGTCTAGTCCCAGCGTCTCTGCCACTGAACCCCTGCAATCTCCTCAGGGGGTTGGCCTCTTTTCCTCTTCTGACTCTAATCTTGCCCCCTCAACAGCCAGCTCTTCACAACCTGGTGAGCTAGACCCTAGGGATGCAGAGAGAACCATGGTGGTCCCCAGGAACTAGGCATTAGGAGTGAAGTTAAGGGTATGGCACAACTGGGCTCCAGATACCTTGTTTTAGCCTTCAAGGAAACAATAAATGGTATTTTATACAAGTGTGGGCAGAACATATGCTTTGGTGCTACAGGTTTAAGAATCTGGGAATCGGGGTTGAGGATTTAGCTCAGTGGTAGAGCACTTGCCTAGCAAGCGCAAGGTCCTGGGTTCGGTCCTCAGCTCTGGAAAAAAAAAAAAAAAAAAGAATCTGGGAATCTTTTGAAAACAGGATGTTAGCTATGCCAGAATATAGCATAAGACGACCCTGCTCACAAGCTCAACTTCTTTCTAGACCTTTCCTGTAGAGTGTAACATCTGCCTTGGTCTAGGGGCAGGCTGGTCCAGGAGGCAGATGACCTCTTGTCTAGCATTTGCCTGTGGTGTGGTGGGCCATGCAGTCTGGCCTTCTGGTATAGAACCAAGTCCTACAGCAAAAGTTTGAACTAGTTTATAGTGGATGAGTTTTTGACAGGTAACTGGACTGTAGATCATGCATGACTTGTCAAGGAGTTAATTCTTTGATAAGTTCATAGCTGAAGGCCTATTAAGTAGCGAGGCCACAATCCTGGGGAAATGCCTTGTAGGGTAATCTTGTTCCTGTATACTTCCCATATTTCCTTGCCCTGAAGTGGGTGGCCTCCCATGCCTTTCGGCTTTGCTTCAGGCTCACAGAAGTGGAACCAGCTGACAACGGAATGACACTACTGAAACCGCGAGCCAAAATAAATCTTTAAGTTGATTTTCTCAGGCATTTGTCACAGCAATGAAGAAACCACCACCAAAAGGGATGAGAGCTTGGAACTCATTTTGACAAAGGGGTGCTTGGTGTCACAAACCCAAACAAATAGCAATGTTACCAGCTATAAGCAGTCATTGACCAATTCCAGGCTTTACATCCTGCCCTTGCCCAGGACTCCAGGGAACTTGTTTCCTCATGCCTTGAAGCTTCATCTGGAAAAAACATTCTTTTGTTTCACATGGTGTCACTGGGCTTTATGGACTTACACAGTCTTGGGCTGCATCCCAAGGCAAACATTTCTTACCTGGCTAGAGAAAATTGTCCTAAGAGGCATTTGTTAGGGGAGGGGAGGGTTAGTTCTTTATGTGTGCACATGTGTCATGGATGGTACATGTGTGGGTTCAAGGGATCAAATTCAGGTTGTCAGCTGGTGCCTTTACCTGCTGAACCCTTTTGCTGGGCCCTAAGAGGCATCTTGTAAAAGGGCATATGGATGGCCAGGCTGATGAGTGCCTACTCTTGTGTTTTACTCTTCAAGGGAGTAACTTGCCACAGATCTTGGTCCTTTAGTGAAGGGAGCCATTCCACCCTTCCACGCTGCCTGTGTTTCACCTCTGCAACTATGTCTCAAGCAAGAGAAAGCAGTAGAGACTAACAGGCAGGTAAGAAACAAGAGACCTAACTGACCAATATGTTGCCTGAAGAGCCAAGAAAGAAGAGCTCAGGCCCAACACCAACAAGGGAGAGCAGAGTGGCATCAACAGAACACAGAACACCCCATCTGTCTTGCATAGGGCTGTGGTATTGGTTCCTTGACTCCTAGGACTTTGAGCTGGGGAATACAAGGATGGATGATGGAAGAGCTGTTAGGGATCTTGGTTTAGAGACAAGGCAACCTAGGTGAGTACCTAGCAACAATGCAACAGCAGTAGGTCTGGCTTCCAAACCATCTGAGCTGTCTTTTCCTCAGGGTTGAATGTGTATTCACCCAGCCACCTTATGGGGCCCTCTTAGCAAGTTTCCTGAAATGGAGACACTAGGAGCCCCGATCTCTCCTGTTCTGTTGGCCCTGTGAGGGCAAGGGGAGGACCTACTGTCACCTCAGTGACTACAGCAGTGGTGGTAGTGGCTGCCATTGCAGCTGCTCTAGCACGTCTGTGGGACCGCTGGTGCTGTGACAGTGACCGGCCATGGCTAAAGAATTTGCCACACTCCATGCACTCTGCTGTCCGCTCACCTAGGTGTGTTTTTCTGTGCAGTGCAAGCTTGGAAGCAACACTGAAGGACTTGCCACACTCTGGGCACTTGTGTGGTTTATGGCCGGCATGATTGCGCAAATGCACATTGAGGTTGGAGATGCAGGTGAATCGCTTGCCACACAGCTCACAGTGGTAAGGCTTTTCCCCAGTGTGTGTGCGCAGGTGTTTGGTGAGGTCTGAGCGGTCTGTGAAGCCCCGGCCGCACTCTGGGCACGGGAAAGGCCTCTCCCCCGTGTGGCTGCGCTGGTGCACCACAAGGTCATATCGTTGTCCAAAGCCCTTGCCACAAGTAGGGCACACGTGGGGCCTTTCACCCTGGTGGCTGCGCTGATGGCGCAGCAGTGTGGAGCTCTCGCTAAAGCAGCGCCCGCAGTCGCTACATGCGTATGGCTTTTCTCCAGTGTGTGTTCGCTGGTGCCGCACCAGCGTGGCACTCTCCAAGAAGCCCTTGCCACATTCAGGGCACTTGTAGGGCTTCTCCCCCGAGTGCCTCTGGAGGTGTCGTGTGAGTGTGGAACTCTTGCTGAAGCTCTTACCACACACACCACACTGGTGGGCCTCAGCGCCAGGGTCGCTGAGGCTGAGGACGACGTGGATGCGGGAATGGTTCCGCAGCCCAGCACTGCTATGAAAGGCCCGCGGGCATTGTGTACAGTGGTGCAGCGGGCTGGGAGGAGGAGCAGTGGCAGTGGTGGTCTCTGGGGGGTGCACCCGTGCCAGGTGAAAAGGAAGAGCACTCTGCCGAAAGGAGCGGGCACACAGTGGGCAGCGGTGGGGCTTCTCAGGTGGGTGCTGTCGGACCCGATGTAGCAGTAGTGCAGGGATGTGAGGGAAGCGACGGCCACAGAGGCGGCAAGGGCAGGTGTGGCTACGCCTTCGGTGTGTCCCCAAGTGTAGGTCCAGCAGGCTGTTGTTACTGAAGCTCTGGCCACACTCACTGCAGACGTAGAGGGTCTGGCCAGCATGGGTCCGCCTGTGTGCACGCAGGTCTGAGGCTCGAGCACAGCGTTCACCACACTCGAGACAGCGGAAACGTTTGTCACCACCATGGGCACGTTCGTGCCGCAGCAGCACTGCACTGTACCGAAAGCTTTTGCCACACTCACTGCAGGAATAAGGCCTTCCGCCAACCGCCGCCACGCCAGGCGCTGTGAACATGATGTCCGCCTTTCCTAGTCAGTAATTTCTAGTTTTAAGGTCCGGAAAGTACCAGAGGGGAAAGGCTGTGGCCTTGAAAACTGGTCTGCAGATTCCTTGGTTTCTTCTTTCAAGAGCAGATGTCCCTGCTGTTCCAAAGGCAGGCAGCAGCTGGACTCATCATTGTGATCCCTGCAGGGAGGTCACCCTGAGTTCAGCACTGGCTGCAACAACTCTGGCTGGGGACACAGAAAAAGCACCTTGAACTCTCTAGACTTGTAACATATTAGCTAGTCCAGCTCTCGAGAGAAAAGCCATGAGACCCTGAAATTCAGAGGGGTGTCCCTGTAATGCTTAGAAAGGCAAAAGGGGCAGATCACACCTGTCCAGGAAACAAGCAGTTACAGATTCCAAGGAGTGTGTGGGGTTCCTTGCTAGAACTAGGAACACTCAACACTGTTGGAGAGAGGAAGTGTCCAACCTGTTTTCTGGTGTGATTTAAGCCCCTAGGGAGTTCATTGCCTGGCATTCCTCCTCTGTCCATTCCTAATGCATCCCTGATACGGGGGAGCCCCTATCTACCAGAAAATAGGTCTGGACAGTTGCCGATTCAATGGATGACACAGCCACACTGACCTAAGGATCATACCTCATACTGGGTGTCCTGGGCTAGTGACAGATCCCAGGCCCTAAGGGAGTAGTCACTTGTAAAGTCAACCAGGTGAGAGGTCAGCCAGCCTGTTTTTATAGGCATGGGGCATCACACAACCTCTAGTTAAATGTGCTCTTCGATCATCGAAGGCAAACAAAATGGCTAATAGCCATTTTCTTGTGGGAAATGGAAATCTATCCTTAACGCCCAGCAGTGCTGGCTTGACTAAATCAACCCGACTGGGCCTCTACATCTGTATGTAAGTGGAGTCAAACAGATGAAATGCTTGGCCAACAGCGCACCGGGAGAACTCAGTATCTGCAGGTCTTCCATGCTGGGTGGAAGTATCACCAGGGATGTTATTTTTGTTCTTGTGTCTTTTTTTCTGAAGGACATTTATTTTATTTTATTTTTTATTTTTGAGGCATGGTCTATCTGTGTACTTCCAGCTGTCCTCAAACTTAAAGAGCTAAACCTGCCTCTGCCTCCAGAGTGCTGGGATTTCAGGATTGCACCACAATGCCCAGAGTGTCTACTTCCCTAGTGCTGGGATTAAAAGGGTGTATCACCATACCCAGCAGGAGGAAGGTATTTCTTAACATCAAAACAGGCTGGAGAGATGGCTCAGCAGTTAAGAGCACTGGCTGCCCTTCCAGGGGCCCTAGGTTCAATTCCCAGCACCCACATGGTGACTCACAACTATATGCAGGCGTATATGCAGGCAGAGCACTGTACACATGATAGATACATAATCTTAAAAACCAAAACCAAAACCTGAGACTAGTGCCACAAGCGACCATTTGCTACTCGTCTTACCAATGATACCACTTCACTTTTTATGTGTTGTTTCCCCTGCTCTAGCCCAATCTGGACTAGTCTAAACACCAGATACCTTATTCAAAGACGATTTTTAAACCCTGCAAAGCAGGGACACTTTTGCAGCCATAGAGCAGACTTCAGAGTAGCTAACTCTGAATCCCCTAGGGGTCTTGCTTCTATTTTTAACTTAATTTTAATATTTATCTTATTTTTATTTATGTGTATGCATATGTGTCTATGTAAGGATATATGCATGAGAGTGCAGGTACCCACAGAGACTAGAAGAGGGTATCAGATCCTCTGGAACTGGAGTGATAGGTAGTTCTGAGACATTTGAAGTGGGTGCTGGAAACTGAACTTGGATCTCATGAAAAAGCAGTATGTACTCTTAAATGCTGAGCCACCTCCCCAGCCAATTTTATTTTTGAGCCAGGGTCTCATTATGTTGCCTTGGCTGGCCTTGAACTCAGAGAGAACTGCCTGCCTCCACCTCCCACGTACTTGGTCATTTAAAGGAGTATCTGCCTTCATCAAACTAAAATCCAGTGCCTGTTATCTCTCAGCCCATGCTTCTGGGAGCTCATCCTCTCCCAGGCCAGTGCTTCCTAGGGAACATGTCCAAGGAAAGAAACCTAAATGCGCAACACATACATGCATACAAAAGGCAGATAAAAAAAAAAAAATTCCATCTCGGGCTGGAGAGATGGCTCAGAGGTTAAGAGCACTGGCTGTTCTTCCAGAGGTCCTGAGTTCAATTCCCAGCAACCACATGGTGGCTCACAACCATCCATAATGAGATCTGGTGCCCTCTTCTGACATGCAGGTGTATATGCAGACAGAACACTGTATACATAATAAATAAATCTTTAAAAAAATTCCATCTCTTCAATATAGTGTAGGTTGTTGCTAGGCCCTTTCACATCTCTTCCTTACCTCATCCCATTATATGAGCAAAGAGGTCTGTTCCTGGGGTAGAAACCTGTAAAAAAATTATAATGCTTAGAACACTTAGAAATCACCTAAATATCACTGATCTGAGAGTGAGTCTTTTTTTTTATTCTGTTCACCTCCTAGTCCCTCCATATCCCCTCCTCACCCCTGCTGTGCCCCCCACAAAAGAAAACAAAACAAATAAGCAAGTAAACAAAAGCAGAAAGGAAACAGAAAAACCTCTTTGTTTTTCCTTCTTTCCTGCCTCTCCCAACACCTCTTCATCCATCCTGGTGGCATTGGGGGCTTCCGTGTGCCATAGTATACCCGTTTGTCCCATCAGCTTTACTAGCAATGTTCTTGGAGATCCTGTGGGTTATCATTCCACAGGACCAGTCCTTTCACAAGCTCCAGCAGGTCCTAAATGGGGTAGATGCTAGGGTAGGCCAACCCAAGGCCCAGCTGTGGGCCTGGGTGGTAATTGAGCTGGTCAGTCTGGGTCACTGGGGCCACCTGTCTTGGATGAGGAGGTGGAGTCAACTCCCCTACATGCATGACCTCAGAGTCGGTTCAGCCTCACCTCTGGTGAGGGGTGTGGGCCATCTCTCCCACGTGCTCTCTTGTTGTAGTGTCCAGCGAGGGGCAAGGGTAACTTTCCCATGGCCATTGAATGGTGGGGCTGGCTCAGCATGGCCCTCTGATTTCATCTCAAATGGTTCCTAAGCCCACTTGAGGCAACACAGGCCACAGACATCAACACAGACCCCAGGTGCAGCTGGACCACAGACCCAGACATGGCCCTTGGTGGCAGCTTGGGCCTGGACAATATCCTGGCTCTGGGTGGAAGGAATGGCCACTCAGGCGGCCGCCAGACACCACCAAGGCCTCAGGTTGTGGCCTCATCCCTGGGCCTCTAGGTGACCTTTGGTGGCATTACAGGACCTGGACTTCAGCACAGACCACAGTCGAGGTAGGACCACAGATCCTGACATGCTCCTTGGCAGCAGCTGGGTCTGGATGTCACCACTGCCCCAGAGGCAGTATGGCCCATAGACACCAACATGGCCCTCGATCTCAGGTGTCTGCATGTCCTTTGATGGAGAGCATCAGACATCACCACAGACCCTGGCTGCAGTAGGGCCACAGACCCTGACATTGAGTAGCAGCACAGATCACTCAGTTCTGCATGCATCCTAGCCCTCAGACACCAATCTGGACTCAGGTGGCTGACCTGTCCCGGGGCATACTCATGGCGTTCTGTGGTAACAGGAGCAACATTCATCAATCTGGCCCCTACAGGGCCATAGACCCAGACATGGCCCTCAGCAGCAGCCTGGAACCAGATGACACTATGGCCGTGGGGGGTAACACAGGACACCTATATCTGTATGACCCTGCTGTGATGTGGTTTCCCCAGACTCCAATCAGTCCCAAGTGGCAACCTGGGTCAGACTTCAACAGACCCCAGCTGTAGCTGGGCCATGGACCCAGACATGGCTCCAGGAAGCAGCTAGGCCTAGTTGACATCCTAGCTCTAAGTGGTAGCCCCAGCCACTCAGATCAGGATGGCTCTGGCAGCAGCATGGCCCCTGTATACCATAATTGGGAACATGGACCATGGACACCCCCACAGACCTCGGCTGCGATAGGACTATGGATCCAGACATGGTCCTTGGCAGCAGCTGAAGTCTGGTGTCACCATGACCCTAGGTGGTGGTAAAGGCCACCCAAATTTGCATGGTCCCAGTGTCAACATGGCCTGTGGACCCAAACATTGCTCCAGGAGGTGGCCCAGCCCACTGGAATCAACATGGCACTCAATGGCAACAGGACCATGGACATTAACACTGACCCTGGCTTCTGTAGACTGGGGACTCAGACATGGCCCTTGGCAGCAGCCTGGCCTGGACATGTCCATGGCCCTGGGTGGTGAGCAGACTTGCCCCCTCAGTCTTCACCATGGCCCCAGGTAGCAAGCAGGCCTCCAACATCTGCCCACTCTTCACCATCATCATTTCTTCCTTTCTGCATCATTCCACAGTGTATGACCCATTCTGCTTCTCTATCCCTATCATTTCTCAACCACTTATTTCCTTAACATAATGAAGCCCACCTGCCCAGCACTGCAAGGCAGGCCTTGAGGACCCTGGCTGGCTAGTCCAAGACTGAGCAGAACTACATCAGATGGGGGTGGCTGTCTTCCCACCAGCCGAGGTGAGTCTTGAAGTGTTATATAACGAATATGTTTTGCTTTGGAAAAATGATAAAAGGGTAATTACATAGGATGAACAACAAGTCCTAACAGTTGAATACTTTACTATTTTAGTATCCTTCAAGCATACCTTATCATAACTGTAAGTGAGGAGTATGAAAATTAATCACAATTTAGTACATTTATTAACGATCCACTGTACAAATCCAGTCAGAAAGGAGTTTCCGTCTGGGTTCATTCTGCCATACCAATACTTCTTGGGTAAACTGAGAGCCCCAAGTTAGGAGTCATAGATGATATCTATCTTGAAGTCAGAGTTAAGTATAACTTGTTTGACCAAGTAGGAATGAAGCTGAGGGTAATTGCTCAGAGCTGTGCTTTCTAAGAGCTGCATGTAGCTACAAGGCATTTGAAAGTGTTGTGATGCTCAAATGCACTTATTTAAAAGTTTTAGCATGAAAATGATATGTAAAATCTCATCAACAAGGTTTAGGGATGGAGATCTAACTAGGTTGTTATATTGTATGCATAAGGCCCTGGGTGCAATCCCTAGCATTCCATACACACGAAAAAAAATTTAACAACTGTCTACAACAGTCTCCATAGGCCCCCAACTCCACAGGTGCCTGGGTTCCAAATGCTGCTGGAGTCAGCAGCCCACTACCAGCTGGCTCTGCCTTCAGGCAGCTCTGTGCTCTCACTCCTTGTCTGTCACATGTACTGCTTCCACATGTTCCCTTGTCTTGCCTTTGAGATGGCTGTCTCCTTGACTCCTTTTCCCCATGGGTTGAGGGCTTCCCCTGGACCCCCTCCTCAGGTGACTGCTGTCACACTAGGTCAGCTGCTTGGACACCAGCTCTGGCTTCTATTGTTGTTGCAATTACCACATACTCTCAGCTCACAACTCTGTGCAAGCAGCTGCAGCTGCACTCAGCCAAGCTGTGGATTGCCTGTGTTCTCCAGCCAGGCATGCTACACAGCTTGAGCCAGCCTCACACTTCACTGTCATCGTCTGCAGAACTGGGAAGATACCTGGGAATTCTTAAAGGGTGGAAATGGTTATAAAAAAAAAACAAATTTAAAAAAGAGAGAAGAGGTTTTTTACCCCCCAAGATAAAAATGGGAAACATTATGATGCATGGAGTTAGGTCTCTGTATAGTTCTGCAATGAATGGTCTGAAAATTGAACAATTAAATGAAGGGATAATTAATTAACTTAGCTGGGATTGATATAATGTCAATTATCATTTAAGCAATTCTTATTTTATCCCCCAAAAGTTGTTTGATATCAGTGCCAAATACGAAAAATTGACTGATAAGATAAAATCTCTATAAAGACAGACTAATGGAATTAAGAAAAATATTCACACACTGACAGAGGAGTTTAGAGCAGAAGTTATGACACCATGGCATTATGAAACTGAAGGGAAGCGGCCGAAGGTTATTAGAAAATAACCTTTATTTATCCAGTTACCATTCAAGAACAACTACCGATGATAGGCATCCCCTAGGCTATTCAGAAGTTAATTGGGAACCCCTAGAAATGTTAGATTGAAGAGATTTAAGGAAGCAATAGTTTCATATGGTATGCATTCACCTTTTGTGTAGCAGATATTAAATTCATGGTCCACTTAGAACAGAATTATTCCATAAGACTGGAAAGATTTAAATACAGCAATATTGGAATCTGGTCCTCAGTTACAGTGGACTACATGGTGAAGAGATGAAGCTAGGGCCATCAAACAGCAAGGCAGAGTTAAAGGTTATGAGATTTCCCAAGATCAAATCCTTGGGGAGGGCCGTTATGCTAATGTGGAAAGACAGGTTACATTTGATGATCACATCTTATCCCCGTGCTGTACAACAGCTTTGAATGCTTAGGACAAGGTTGAACAAGCAGGAAAGAGAACTGAGCTATTTACTAAAATTATACAAGGCCCAAAAGAAGCCTTCACCAGTTTTTTTTTTAAAATAAAGATTGAGCCAGGCGGTGGTGGCACACGCCTTTAATCCCAGCACTCGGGAGGCAGAGGCAGGCGGATCTTTATGAGTTCGAGACCAGCCTGGTCTACAGAGCAAGATCCAGCAAAGGTGCAAAGCTACACAGAGAAATCCTGTCTCAAAAAACAAAACAACAAAAATAATAAATAAATAAATAAATAAAGGTTGACTTCAGCTGTAAATAGAATGCCATCAGATCCAGAAGTTAGAAGAATATTAATTGAATTGTTCTTTGGCTTTTGAAAATGCTAATTCAGAGTGTAAAAAAGGGTGATCAGGCTTTTAAAGCCAAGATCAGCATCCACAGATGAATGGATTAGAAATACAGCTGATACTGGATCTCACGCTTATATGATACTTGGAGAGGAGAAGTGACTTCTAAAAACTTTAAGGTTGGATGTTTTAATTGTGGTAAACCAGGTCATCTGAAAAGGGTTTGTAGGCAAGGTGTTCCCAGGAACAATGTTTTTTTTTCTATAGAGATTGTAAACAGAAGGCCCTAACCTTCTAGAATACGAAGAAGGTGTGGCAAAGGCTGACATTGGGCCAATAAATGCAGATCAACAAGGGACAGGCAAGGTAACCCATCGCACTAGGGGCCTCTTGAAGTCCCCTGTATCAAATGTGGTTCAGTCATTCCCTGTCAGCACTGGGGAAACTCTTCCGGAGAGCAACTAGAAGACTTAATGCCTGTTATGAAAAACTATACTGCTCTGAATGACAGAACATCTTTAGAAGATAAAACAAAATTTTCAGGAGAAACCATAGAGCAAATATTTTGGCAAACTTCTATAAATGATCAAAGACCAATGTAAAAATATGAATAAATGGCATTGTAATTGAGAGTTTGGTAGACATAGGGACAAATGTAACAACAATTGCACCAAGATCTTGGCATCCAAATCAGCCACTTCAGAGGTAAATGTTCACCTATAAGGGACTGGAACTTTATCTCAAGTAAAACAAAGCACAAGATGGGTTGAATGTATAGGGCTGGAAAGACAGGAAAATTAAAGCCATATGTGGCGAACAAAGCAATGAATTTATGGTACATGATTGTTACAGCAATGGAAAACCCAGATTAACATTCCTCCAGTCTCAGAAACAAACCATAAACTAACATGCTTCTGAGGAAAATATTAAAAGGTATTATAGGGCTGGAGAGATGGCTCAGCAGTTAAGGACACTGGCTGTTCTTCCAGAGGTCTTGAGTTCAATTCCCAGCAACCACATGGTGGCTCACAACCATCTGTAATGAGATCTGGTGCCCTCTTCTGGCCTGCAAGGATACACACAGACATTACACTGTATATATAATAAATAAATAAATCTTTTAAAAAAAAAGTTATTATAAAGAACAGTCACCGACAATTCAGATTGTATATAAACAGGGCACAACAGCTGCTGATCTTTCAGAGGTACCAAAAATTGTTAACTGACAAATCTGTCTGGGTGGAACAATGGCCTTTGACATCAGAAAAATTACAGGCCTTAGAACAGCTGGTATAGGAACAGCTAAATGCTCAACACATTGAAGAATCCACTGGTCCTTGTAATTCTCCTGTATTTGTCATTAAAAAGAAATTTGGGCCGGGCGGTGGTGGCGCACGCCTTTAATCCCAGCACTCGGGAGGCAGAGCCAGGCGGATCTCTGTGAGTTCGAGGCCAGCCTGGGCTACCAAGTGAACTCCAGGAAAAGGCGCAAAGCTACACAGAGAAACCCTGTCTCGAAAAACCAAAACAAAAAACAAAAAACAAACAAACAAAAAAAAAAAAAAAATTTGGAAAATGGAGAACGGTAATAGATCCAAGAGCTATGAATAAGGTGATTCAGCCAAGGAGCTCTTTACAGCCTAGAATTCTCCTGCTTTTTCTATTTCCTAAAGGATGGCCTATTATAGTTAATAATTTAAAAGATTGCTTTTTTTTGGGGGGGGGGTTGAAGAGACGGCTCAGTGGTTAAGAGCACAGGCTGTTCTTCCAGAGGTCCTGAGTTCAATTCCCTGCACCCACATGGTGTCTCACAACAATCTGTAATGAGACCTGGTACCCTCTTCTGGCCTGCAGGCATACATGCAGACAGAATACTATATACATAATAAATAAATCTTAAAAAAAAATTGCTTTTTTAAACTATACCTTTGCAAGAACAGGATAGAGAAAATTTTGCCTTACAATAATTCCCAGCCTGCTAAAAGATATCTGTGGAAAATTCTCCCACAAGGAATGTTAAATAGTCCTACCTTGTGTCAATATTTTGTACAACAGCCACTAGAAATGGCTGTTTCTTCAATCTATAATTTCACATTATATGGATGATATCTTACTAGCTGATTCAGATGCAAATACCTTAGATAAAATGAAGAAGTAAAGACAATTTTGCCTTGTTGCTCCTGAAACAAATTGCTCCTGAAAAAGTACAAAGAGGAGATTCTATTAGTTACCTAGGATATAAGGTAAGTTTATAAAAAAAAACCTCAACCACAGAAAGCACAAATCAGGAGAAATCAATTACGAGATCTTAATGATTTTCAAAAATTGCTGGGAGATATTAACTGGCCATGGCCCACAATTGGATTGACAACTCAAGAACTAAGTAATTTATTCCAAACCTTACAAGGTAATAACGACTTAAATAGTCCAAGAAGATTATCAGCTGAGGCTGAGAGAGAAGTGGTTTTGGTAGCAAAGAAATTATAGGATGCACATGTGGATCATCTGGATCCACTGCTTGACTGTATTCTGGTTATTTTACCTTCTATACATTACCCTCCTGGAATTCAGATGCAGAGAGAAGACAATATCTTAGAATGGATATTTTTACCACACAGAGTAAAACATTAAAGATCTATGTAGAAAAGGTTTCTGAGTTGATTCTGAAATGAAAACTATGATTTCATCAATTAGCAGGAATTTTACTAACACTGAAATTTCCTCATTACGGACAAAAACTGAACACTGGCAAAGAGCTTGCAGTAATTTTTTTTGAGAAGAAATTAACAACAAATATCCCCAAAGCAAGAGACTTCAGTTTACAAAGAGAACTGCCAGTGGCCATGAGGAGCAGCAGGTGGCAATTGAAGTTCAAGGTGTCAGCCCACTAGAAGGCTGTGGTGATATTTTGTGAATGCTCTAACAAATGAAGCTTGCCTGAAGATCAGAGGGCAAGGCCAGCCACTAGCTAGCCATAGAGGCCAGGCAATTGTGGCACACATCTTTAATCCTAGCTCTTGGGAGACACACACACCTTTAATCCTAGCACTAGGGAGGTTGAGACAGGAAGTGATATGGGCAGGTGGAGAAATGTAAATTTCTAGTCCTTGAAAGTTATTATTACAAACTATTTAGGATAACAAAGAAATGCAGTTCAGTAGTTAGTCACTTATTACAATCAAACTTATAGTCATGTTAGGTATGTTTTCAAAGTCAGAGACATATTTTAGGTAGACAGGTGGTCTTCAAACATCTCAGAGACCTACAGAATATGGCATTTAAGATGTTTTAATAACATAAGTTTTTTTTAATTATTTTTATTTTATTTTATTTTTTTTTATTTATGATGAGACATGTCTGCTCCTGGCAGCACTAATCTACTTCAGAGAAGATGATGGACATCAAAGAAACTCCATATGGAGTTTACTTTCTTTGTGGCAAAAGTTAGTCACTGGGCAAGAAATTGTTCTTGCTTTGATTGGTGTCCAAACTGGACAAGCAGGACACAAAAGAAAGTGACTGCTGAACTCCGCCAAGACAAGGTGGGACAGTCCTTCAAAATTCCTGCTTCACAGAAAAGTCTGTTAGATATTCTAGGACTATAGGCTGAAGATGGATGCCCCAAAGTTATAGTTATGTGCCTTGGGTGACTGTCGAGACAGCCAGCTGTTTCTGTCATTTCTTAGATTTGGAAGATGTTTGCTCTGCACCTTCTCTTTACTCAGGTAATATTATATCCTTCTTAGGTCTCTGATGGAGTTGAAGACTAGATAGTTATAGTATTTTCTTGTTACCAAATTCAGTAAAGAAACTCAGAAAAGAGGTGTAGAGTGTATAAAGTTGAGACATAAAAAGATAGTTTTGGCTTGGTAATACAAGTTAGGATAGAAAACAAATTAGGCACAACACATTGGACTCACCAAAATAGGATAATGGAGCATTTTCTCTGAATCTGTCATATTCAAATGGACTGGACATTTTTAATGTAATTCTTACCTGTATATATTTGTATAAAGTTATTGTACTTATTATATATAGTTCTACTATGTTAGTTTAGTTTTTTTTAGACAAAAAGGGAGAAAAATTCTGTGATATTCTAAGTGTTCTGACAAATAAAAGTTGCTTGGAGTCTGAGGGCAGAGCTAGCCACTAAATGACCAAAATTAGCCACAGAGGTTTTGGAGGAATACGGACAGATAGTAGTGGTAGCAAGGCAGGGCAGAGAGGGATCAGTCATTTTGGAGGAAGGAACAGAGCAGGTAGGAGAGGCCTGGTGGCTTCTCTGACCCTTCAGGTCTTACCCTGATGTCGGACTCCTGAATTTTTATTGATAAAGAATAATTAGGATAACGCTTCACCCCAGGTCAGCTACATGAATCTTAGGGCCTGGCCCAGGAAGCGGAACTGACGGGACAGCACCTAGGACTAGTAATGTGGGCTGTGGCTCTCTCCAGGGAAAGTGACTCTTCCGTTGGATTCTTCCCACCCCTGGGAAGCTGAGACACTGCTGTCCTGGAGGTTCTGTGACCTTGACCCCTGAAGTCAGGCAGAGGCCTATTACCCATCCCTTACTGGACGATGTGAGTAGAAAGGTTTATGGCCAGTGTGACATATTCAAGGAGCTGGCAAAAACAGGAGTGGCAAAAGCTTCTACCTCAGGAGCCAAGTCTGATCATGATCCAAATACAAACCCGAAGTTTTGCTTTTATAAAGATTGTGAATCTGGGAAGGTTAGAGATTAGTATGTAGGTAGGGAAAAAAATAGACAGCCAGAGCTTATCCTCTGTCTAACAAATGGGCAAAACCGAAGGCTAGGAATCTCAGAACAGTGAGAACACGAGAGAAGAGACTATTAGGTCTCTTGTACCTTCTCTGGGACTATCAACGAAATGGACATAAATAACATACTCTAGGGGGTAAAAAAATATGTAATCATTTGTCAATTAACAATGGGATGAGTCCAGAATATGTGGCCTTGTTACTATGACTATCACACAATTTACTTACACAAATCCAATCATGACATTAAAAGGTGATTGAATCTTAAGGGATCACCAATATACAAACAGACTAAAATGTGTTTTGTGGCAAGTGACTGTATTAGTTTAGTATCCAGCTCTTCCAAATCTGTTCTCTATGGTCCTGCCACCATATATATTATATATACTTTGCCTTGGATAACTGAGTTGGGATTGAAACCTGTGAAGTTCCCTGGAAAAGCACACATATGCAAACTGAGTAGAACTTGCATTAATATGAAGACTTGGAATGCAGCAGATGGAGAGCCCAAATCATCTTGTGTCATTTTTTGTCTTGTAATAGCCATTTGTCACCCACCTCTGCATCTGACCTAAGTTCTTTGAGAATTTATCAATTTAGGAGACTATTATCGTCTACCAACTTAGAAGCTAAGTATGTCACCAGATAGTATCTAAAACCTATAGCATGGGTAAGATGGCTCAGTGATTTTAAGAGAGCATGCTCTTCTTACAAAAGACCAAACTTTGGTTGGTTCTGAGCACCCACGCAGGGTAGCTCACATACCTTTAACTGTAGCTTTCTTCTGACTTCAGGGAGAGTTCATGCACATACATACCCAAACACATAAATAAAAATAAATCTTAAACCAAAAACGAGTCTTCCCATCCTCTTTGCTTACAGGTTTTTCTCATCTGCTACCTTTATGTTAGGTCATACTGTTTTTGGACACAAGGTCTCATGTAGCAGAAAGCTGTCCTCAACTTGTTACCTGGATCATGGTGGCTACTAACATGATACAATAACTTGTTTCTTACTTTTTTGTTTTGTTTTGAAACAAACAAAAAAACCAACTGTTACTCTGAGGCTGGAAGACTGGTAGGGGTGATAATCTTGGCTCCCCCCTCCCCCTTGAAATTCACTTTGTAAACTAGGCTGACCTCTGACTCAGAGATCCAGAGTACTGGGATTAAAGGCATCACCACCATTGCCCCGACATCTTCAATCATCCTTAATAGTCATTTATCTCTCACCTCTGTATCTAACAGCCTTTGAAAGACATTAACTATACCATTAACTTCCACTAACCTGAAAGCCAAGACTATAATAATCACATAGCCTCTAAAACTTACAGCAGGTATCTCCCCAATTCTGCCGTAGCCTGCCTACATCTCACGTTACCTTTGGGGAGTTTCGTTTTATGTTGACAAACCTGCTTAGAGGGAGCAGAAAGGCAAGCATCCAAATTCTGCTTCTTCCATGACTAATTATGCGACCTTGAGGACAGGACTTAGGTTACCTGTACCTACAGCCTGGGATAACTCAATACAGGAAACCATGATAGTTTTCTACGAAAAGAGAAAGGTCAAAGCAGTCATTACCCTGAGAACTCAAGTCGTGAAGCACTCGCGACTTACTCTTCAGGGCCGTCCTTATTTAAGCAGACCCTGACTCGGGGGCTTACTGGCCGACGGCTATCCCACTGCAGCCTGCCAGGTCTTTCTGGCTTTCCCGTTCGGCCCCCGGAACCCTTTCCCACCGCGTAGGCGCACGCGGCCCTTCCTTAGCCACAGGCGTGCGCCCGTGCCCCCCCACCCCCCGAGTGACGCGAAACTGCGGGGCGCGGAAGCACTGAAGCCACACGGCGCGCAGCACCCGCTTCCTCGGGTCTCCTGAGGCCGTCCCTTCAGGCCCGAGGCTGTCGGCGCCCCGTGACCCGCTCCGTCGGGCGGACGACTCTGCGGGCGCGCGGCCGGACAGCACGGCCGTCTTAAGCGGCCTGCGCAGGCGCACTGGCCCGCCGCGCCTGCGCCGTTCGTCGCCCTCCGGTCCGGCCGCTCGACCCCGGGTTGACGGGAGGCGGCGGCCGTCGAGGGTCGCGGCCCCGCCCGCCCTGCCTTGAGGCCCTCAGTCCCCTCACCAGTCGCCGGAGGGCCGCTCCGAGCCGCGTTCACTTCAACGCGCTGCGGACGGTGCTGGGCTCGGAGTGCGGAGGAAGGGGCGGGTGCGGCGTGGGGGCGGGGCCAGAAGACAGCGTGCTGATTGGCCTGCTCTGCCCGCAGGGTCACCCCTTCGCTGTCGCTGGTTGCTGGTGCAACGATCCCGCGCAAGCGCACTATTGATCTGACCGGGCTGAGTTGGAAGTTCACGTAGAGCGCCGACCTGGCGATAGGGTCACCTGCTATGCTCAACTAACCTGCCTCCCCTTTTGGATGTCCACACGTGGGCCTCTTCCTGCCACTCAGAGGAAAGAGCGCCATTCCCAGGGCTACATGGAGACGGGTCAGGGCCCGAGTAGGTTACCTGAGGGAGGCCGATCGCCCCAATCCGCTCCCAAGGTAGTGTCTTCCTATACGGTGAGGCCAGACCGGATGTCCACTATCTTGATTAATCTTCCCCATAGATGAATGGCATGCCCAAGAGCACTAACAGGGACAGCGGTACTCCTGTTCTGCTGGCCAGCTGCCTCAGGTTGAGACTAGGGTAAGTGGAGATGGCTCCCAACACTTCAGAGCAAGGGCGTCCAACCCGCGAATGCACGGGACGCCTAGGAACGCGGCTCAATCCCAAAACGTAAACCTGCTGGGGAATTAGCTCAGTTGGCAGACTAGCCAAGGCCGGGAGTTTATTTACCAGCACCACATAAAACAGATTGGTGTTACGCAGACTTGAAAATCCAAGCACACCAAAAGTGGACGCAGGAGGATCAGAATTCAGTCATCCCTTGCCTCCGCAATTCCTAGCCAGCATAGACTACCTGACACTGTGTGATGGTTAGTTTTGTCAGTTCGATAGGATGTAACATCACCTGAGAAGACAGTCTCAACTAGGAATTACATGGATTGGGTTGACCTGTGGGCAAACCTGTGAGACATTTTCACCATTTCATGGATTGGGTTCTGCACTGTACAAGTGTTGAGAGGCGACTTAGAGAAAGCAAGAGGCATCCATTCACTTTGTTCATGGCTGGATGTAGGTTAACTAGCTGCCTTAAGTTCCTGCTGCTGTGACTCCTCCGCCATAGCAGACTATAACCTAGAGTTGTATGCTAAAATAAAATCTTGCTCCGTTTAGTTGCTCTTTGTCAGGGTGTTTTACTAAAGCATCAGACATGAAACTAGGAAAGACCCTGTGTTGAAATAACAAAAGTGTAGCTTTTTTTTTTTTTTTTTTTTTCTTCAGACAGGGTTTCTCTGTGTAGCTTTGCTCCTTTCCTGGAACTCACTTGATAGCCCAGGCTGGCCTCGAACTCACAGAGATCCTCCTGGCTCTGCTTCCCGAGTGCTGGGATTAAAGGCGTGCGCCACCACCGCCCGGCTAACAAAAGTGTAGCTTAAAAGCTGTTCTTGTGTGTGACTTACTTTATAATGACTTCACAGTTTACTCTTTAGACAACAAAGATTGAAATGTCACACAAAATAAAAATATGACTTTGTATGTATGGGCTCAGTATTATGGTGGTTTCCAGAGTGTTATCTTTCAGGTACAGACAGTGAAACTGGCACCACTGGATGTTACATATGCTTGGAGTGACTTGAGTGAAAGGCAGCGATTATTGAGGTGTTAGCCTATTATTGCAGAACAGGTGTGTTTTATTTGGGGATGGTCTCAGTATGTAGCCCTGGCTGGCCTGGAACTGGCAATGTAGACCAGTGTGGCTCCAAACTCACAAGAGATCTACCTGCCTCTGCCACAGCAAAGTAAGTAAAGATTAAACAGAACTCCAGAGACAGACTGCATATGAACAATGGCTGTTCAGCCAAACATGGACAGACAGATGACTACATTTTTGTTGAGGCATTCTGCTTAATTTGCAGGGAATTCGTGCAAGTTTCCTAAGACTATGACTTGAAAGATATTATATGCAAAGACACACTGCCAAATTAGGTGCTTATCAAGGGTTGTATTGTAAGGAAAAACAGAACTGGAAAACTTCATTTTGGTCCACCTTGTCTCTTTTCAGTTACTACATTACCTGCCATTTTTTCCAATGGAATGCAGAGTTGCAATCTGACATTCAAGTCAAAGGAAAATTTGGTCATGTCTGACTTTTATAGGTTTTATCTTCCTAGATACACATATCACTCACCTTAGGATCAAACCTTATTCACGCCAGCAGCTACATTTGAGCAACTAGTTTCAAGCACGAAGTACAATTAAGAGTAAAGTTAGAACCAAAATCTGACGAACACCTGAGTGTTGCTCGAATTTTAAAATGGTCTTATATAAAAAAAAAAAAAACCCCGGAGCCAGATACTAGGGTAAATGCTGAAAGATCAGAGAGACAAAAGAACAAGCCACTGCCACATCTCACCTCACCAACTCGACAAATCCCGTTTGAAGCCTCTGAGTCCTCAGCCAAAAGGGGTCCAGTTGAAAAGGCAATCCTTTAGTTCCTGTCTCCGCACACTTTACATACTTTTCTCTGCCCAGCCATATTACTTCCTTCCTAGTGCTGGGATTAAAGGCCTGTGTGCTTCCCAAAATATTGCTAGCAAAGGTATGAGATCTCAAGTACTGGGATTAAAGGTGTGTGCCACCACTGCCTGACTCTGTTTCTCTCCTAGACTGAATCAGTCTCATGTAGTCCAAGGTCGCTTTGAAATGGCAGAGATCTTTAATCTTCCTGACTGCTAGGATTAAAGGTGTATGCCACCACTGCCTGGCCTCTATGTTTAATTTAGTGGCTGGTTCTGTCCTCTGATCCTCAGGCAAATTTTATTAGGGTACAACAAAATATCACACCTGAGAACTGAAACTACTTCACTGAACCAGATATTGTGTATTAGGTGTTCAATATCCCACTATGCTTTAATTATTAGTGATTGCAAATCTGGGACCTGCCAATGATTTTAAGACTCTGAACAGAGTGCTGCATAATTAGAACCATTATGCAAAACTTGTTTATATATGCTAGCAGAGGTCATCAAAATTGCACATGGACACCCCCCTTTTTTGCTAGTGTTATGTATTTACTGAGTGGCCCCAAATGATAGTTCTTGTCTAATGTGGACCAGAGAAGACAAAAGGTTAGATACCAGATATTGAGCATGCTGAGTGGAGCAGGGCAAGAGTTGTAGGAAGTGGAGTGGGTAAAGATTTTGGGCGAGTTAACAAATCATAGGATCCCTCTTTTCTAGTAGGCTGAGATGGGAACCCAGACCCTTAAATATGCTTGGCAAATGGTCTATCACAGAGCTACATGCTCAACTTTTCAGAAGTTTTTACTGGTGCCAAGGTGTCTGCAGATGGCTGGCTAATGGAATATAAATAGAACATCACATGCCCTATCCCATACCCAAGAGTGTGAGCATCTCTCACTGGGGATGGCAGAAGCAGCTGCATCACATGAGCCCTGTGAATGTAAAAGGCTTGCTGTTACTACTGTGTAAGGGTGGATGGAGTCCAGTTTCATTCATCATGTTACTATATCACTGAATGTTTTCCATTATGTGTTTCAATTTCAGTTCCACATGCGAAACATGTCTGCCTCCTGCTTCTAATTCTTTCCCGAATAACTTTATAGTGGTCAGCTGAGTTTCCAGCGGTGGGAAGGACCAAGTACAGCAAAGTGAAATGTAACAATTTAGAACTAGAACAGAAAGACTGGGTTAACTAAGTCCTGAATTGCAGACCTCAGTTTTTTACAGAATGGTTTTAATTAATCTCATTATTAATGGGAAAGCACATCAAAATAGGTTTCAGGACATTAAAGAAGCAAAAACTTACAAATAACATCAACAATACAAGTGATTCTAATGGTTTGACAATTATCTTTTAAAACATTAAGTTAGACAGGAGCCATTTAAAAAATATTTATTTTTAACTATGTCTAAGTGTGTGGGTATGCGTATGTACGCTGACTCCCCTAAAGCTGTACTTGTGAGCTTCCTGACATGCTTCACTAGGAACTGAATTCATTCTGGAATAGCCATCTCTCCAGCTCTAAGATAATAATAATAGAAAAATGATTGGGGTTCCTGCTGCTTACAAGGTTTGGTCAACTTCAAGGTGTCAAGCACTTATTCCAACAGAAAGACTAATGTTTCTTTTCTAACACTTTGGTAAGTGAACTAACTGTGAAGAACCATCAATAAACCAGACAGGTAAACGCCATGAATTTGGTACAGTGCGATAATGTAACGCTGGTAAGGTATTTAAAGATCAGTCCTTCTGGAAACAAACTTCACTAGTTCATGTTGGCTTAGTCTTTAAGGATGAAATTAAGCAAATAATAAAGTTAGGGGGAAAATTGTGTCCCAAACTAATGTATACAGCAGTGCTTACAAAGCTGAGGCAGGGGGTCATGGCAGTTCCAGGCCTGGAGTACAGTGAAACCATCTCAAAACATTCCCAGCAACCTGCTGCTGCGGCTGCCAGCCCTCTGGGGTCCTTTTTGCTGCCTCTGGCCTGACGCAGTTATGCCCCTCCTTCTCTCTTTAATGCTTTTAAACTTTTTTTAATTAAAAAAAAAAGTCTATATGCATGTGCACCACATGCACTCAGAGCCCACAGAGACCAGAAAAGGGTGTCAGATCCCCTAGAATTGGAGTTACAGATAGTTGTGAGCCACATGTGGCTTCTGGGAATTGGAGTCCTCTCAAAGAACAAATCAAGGGGTCAGGCTAGCACATCAATGCCTTTATCCATTGGGCCTCTCACCAGCCCAGACCTTTGTTGTTATCTTTTATTTCCCTTACAACATACCCTAAACTATCTTCATTAAAAACTAGTTTTTTGCCAGGCATGGTAGCTTATGCCTTTAAACCCAGCACTTGGGGAGGGAGCAGAGGCAGGCCGATCTCTGTGAGTTCCAGGGCAGCCATAGCTACAAAGTGAGACCCTGTCTCAAAATAATAATAATAACAATAACAACTACTTTTTCTTGGGCTGGAGAAATGGCTCCGTGGTTAAGAGCACTTGCTCTTGTAGAGGACCTGAATTTAGTACCCAGTACCCACATGATGGCTCGCAACATCCCTACCTCCAGTTCTAGGAGAGCCAATGTCTTCTTTTGACCTCCAAGGGCACCAGGCACGCATATGGTACACATACATACATGCATGTAAAATACTCCTACACATAAAATAAACAAAATCTGAAAAGAATTTTAAAACTAAAACTTCCAACTTTTGTAGTGCTAGGGACTGAACTCAGAACCTAGGGCCTTCCACACGTAGACAAGTGCTGTGCCACTGAGCTGTATTCCCACACGCCACTCTTACTTTTTTCTGGAGACAGTATCACACTGTCGCCCAGTGTGGCAATCTTCCCGCTTTAGTCTGCTTCAGCGCTGGGATCACAGGCGTGTACAACTAACTTAGTTCTTTCTTCTTACATTTGTGTGTATACTCGAATGTGCCGACTCACACAGTCCGTTTTCTCCTCCACCGTCTGGGTCCCAGGCATCCAACTCAGGTTGTCAAGTTTGGCAGAAGGGGCCTTTTAACTGCTGAGCTATCTCCCAGTCCATACCTTTTTACATTTTATTCCTGAAGGGGTGTGTGTGTGTGTGTGTGTGTGTGTGTGTGTGTGTTAGGGTTGAATCAAGGGTCTAGAGCACACTAAGCAAATCTCCATCAGCGGATTACACGCCCAACTCTTAAGCTGTCATTTACAAGGTTAGGATGGAAGGAGAGAATTGAGAACTGAAGAACTTTTGGCAGCTTCCATCCAAACTTCTGTACTTCAGAGATAACCAAATCTGCCCAGGCAGTGGTGGCACACGCCTTTAATCCCAGCACTTGGGAGGCAAAGGCAGATGGATCTCTCTGAGTTCGAAGGCAGCTTGGTTGACAGAGTGTCCTAGAGGACATCCAGGGCTACACAGAGAAACACTGGAGGGAGGGAGGAAGGAGAGGAGGAGAGGAGAGGAGAGGAGAGAGACAGAGACAGAGAACACAGCAAATCCCACCATGGTTCTAGCACCAACAGTCCTGGCCCTAGGATGGCCCAGGCCTTTACATTCCACTGAAGTGCCTGTTTGAGAAAGCGCAATGCTGCCAGGAGAACAAACTGTTCATTTTGGGCAACACCTGGTTGCCAACAACAAGCTCCCAACTTACTTTTCTTAAAGACTGACTAAAAAGGGCCTAGAATTTTGAGTCCTTCTTTTGTCTCTTTATGGTAGTGTTCGTATTTCTTACACTTTAGGAGTGTCCTTCTCAAAGAACCAAGGACCATACATATCTTTGCAGTGTAGTTATTAGGAAAGACAGGGCCTCCATCTCCTAGTCTTGGAGACATGTAAAAGATTCTTCGGTCTAACTTTAGACGGGCCTCTGTACACTATCTTGTAAAACCTAGTTTTAATAAAGAACTTTGTGAAGTCAGTTTACCAAGACCACTCCTCTACCTGTCCTTCATGTCAGGCTCCTCCGTACAGACAGAAGCCTTCCAGGGTTGTCTTCACCAAGAATCCAGCTAGGCTGGCTTAACCAGTCCCGTTTTACCTTACTTTTTCCTCTTATCAGTTTTCCGTCCACTGACCCCAACATCGATCTTTGGCTATACATTTCCCTTTGTTCACGCTGGAGTGAGTCCGATCTCTCCCCCCACTGTACTGGCCCCTATATCTCGTTCTACAATCCTTATACAGTCTTCTTTATCGTTCTTTAACAAACCACGGAATACTTTTTAACACGGAGCAGCATCCTAACGTCACTGCACTGCTCTGTAATTCCTTTCACTTCTCTGACTACAGAACCCCCGTTCTCCCTCCTCATCCACATTCTCCTTAAAATACCTAAAGACCCTTACACAAATAGGAATGCAGCTCTCGACTAAACAAAATCTCTTCTTAACCGCTTTACCAAACACGGGCTGTGTTTGACAGAACCCAAAGGGAACTCGGCCCAGGTGCGGGCTTCATCTCCAGGGAAAAGCCTGTCCGGGATGACGCAGTCAGGCTAGTGTACCGACCAAACACCCCGCCTTGCAACCCTTAGCCTCGGTCCTTCTTGCCTAAGTAGCAGGGACACCCATTTACGGAGTAGGGAGTGATGCACTGGGCGAAGTTCGAGCCTCCTCGTCCTCCTCCTGAAAGCGAGCAAACTCTGGAGATCCTCGACATCCACGGCGTAGCTGGCGTCCAGTGAGGCTCGCTACCTAGCGGGAGCGATGGCGCCGGCTACAGGTATCGGGAGAGGTTCGCTCACTTTCCCTGACCCAGAGCCCGCCGGTTTCACCGAATCGAGAGAAAGCACCTTTGGACAACGACTATTGTTTTCAGTAGCGATCCCCAAATCCGAAAGAGCTGAGGCCACCGAAGCCGGAAGTCCACAACACCACTTCCAGTTCACGCCTGGAAATGACTGTCCACAGCCACCGTCTCTATGCCGTAAAGCAAGATGGCCGCTCTCTCTTACGACACTACGGCGAGCACTTCCCTAGTCGGGAGGGACTATAGGTCTCCATCACCCGCTGTAGTTTCCCTAGGAATCTATTATTCATGCATTCATTTCACTTAGGCTCGGTGGGGGTGAACTGGAAGCTAGGAAAGGCAACGTTGGATATAGAGCGGCGCCATCTTGTACGGACGCTGAAGCCCAGCCCTCCGGGCGTTGAGCCCGCACAGGGCAAGGCTTGTCAGTGAGGAAGGGAGGGATAGCGTTGTTACGTGATGGCGTATTTCCGTTTCCTCGCCGCCGGGGCGTTTCTGGTTGGACAGTCTTGTTGCGGGGAGGGAGGGGGAAGATTGTTTGCTCCCTAGACGCTCCCCGCACAACAAGGTAAACTGAGGTAAAGCCGGGAAGGGGGATTTTTGCTCTTGGTTTTATGTGGGGTGTCTGGGACTCAGACCTTGGGACTGCGGGAGAGTGTGGGGCTGGAGCCCGGGGGCTCAGATGGTCTGCAGGACTGGTGAGGCGAGGTGGAGGGTTAGAAGGTGAGTGGCTAAGCCGGAGAGGGTGATGGTGGGGGGACCGGCTGAATAGAAAGAGAGTGCGGATGAGAGGGTGGGGGGCTCAGAGGGACGTCTGGAGAGTGCTGGCTAGGGAGGGGCTGGAGTGACGAACAGGGGCCGGAGCAGAGTCGGACCTAAAGTCCTTGAGGCCGGAGCAAAGAAGTTGAGGTGGGGACCGGTCGGACCGCACAAGTGTGTGCGGAGGGTAGAGTGGTGTCTTTGGGAGACCCCGGACCTGGAGAAGGCTGCTGGCCAAGGTCCTGATGCTGACATCATCTGTAACTTGGCCTTTGTTCCTCCTGCAGCTCCCCAGAGGCTCATCCCTTAGCCTCTGCTCGGACTTAGCCTTCTCTCCTCCATCTGCCACCACGGCCTGGAGGCCTTTGCCTCCCCCCTCCCGAATGGTGCTCCTCTTCGCAGGCCTCGGCCCAGGATCCAGGCCCCCTTTGCTCCTTGATTTGGGGCTGTTGTTGCTGGGGTCTCTTGGTGGACTCCCCGTGGTGGGGTGTGAAGAACTTTTGGACAGACGAGGCTTTAGTTATAGGGACCTCACCAACACTTTGACTCTCAGCCCCTAGCCGAGCGCGAGGTGCCTCCCGTGCCCACTGTTTTTTCTGCCTTTGAGAAGAGAAACCCTTCTCTTGGACATCCAAAGCCCAGGAAGCCTCAAGCTGGGGCCCTGGTCCCAGCATGCCAGCCCTCTCCTGTGCATAGGGCTCTGCCCTCTTCCAGCCAGCATGGCTGATTTCAAAAAGGCTCCGGGGGGCCGAGAGACGCCACAGGGGGAACTGCGGCCCGAGATGGTAGAGGATGAAGTCCCTAGGAGCCCCGTCGCTGAGGAGCCTGGAGGAGGCGGGGGCAACGGCAGCGAGACCAAATTGTCCCCCAGAGAGGAGGAAGAACTGGACCCGAGGATACAGGTGAGAGGACCCGGTGGGAGGAGGGGAGGGAGCCCAGATTCCAGACTCGCTGAAGAGATGTCAGAGAAATGAGGCCTTACACCTACTCTCTCTCTCAGTGGACTGGGAGGGAGAAGGAAACAAGTATGTCCACAAAACATTGCGGTTTATCGTGACAAGTGCCATGGGAGAGTGGGGACCCTGCCAGGGTGCTTGAGGTATGCTGGATGATGGTACCCTTTAGGGCACAGAACCGTTGTCCTCCTTTCTGAATAAGCAGAGGGACTGGTTGCCCAGATAGCTTTGCATGTACTGGAGGCAAGAGGAGGTGACTGAGATTGGGAGGCAGTTTTGAGGCTGAGTGGGGAGATCTCTTCACTTTTTCTGCAGTTTAGTTGGTAAGACAGGGAGATGGTTGTGTAAGAGACAGCAGGGACGTGGCTGTGAGGGAGACTGGGATTGTGGGGGAGAGATGGCTGGCTAGGTAAAGCTGAGTTATCTGTAGTGTTTCAGGCTACTGTCTAAGGCGGACTCTACGGGGAAGTTTCTCGGGCAGATCACGGCCAGCATGTGCCCAGGAATGCTATTTGTGTAGGCTGCATCTCTGAAGTTCTGTTACTTGGAGAAATGATTGATCTCCTTCTGGAGATAGCCAGAGCATCCTAGAGCTTGAGTTCTTGGGCCTCTCTGTCAACAAACCTTACTGGGTAATGCCAATGAGTTGTGAAGAAAGCAAAGCTGGTCCTGGTGTGTGGGTCTGAGGGTGTGTGTGTGTGTGTGTGTGTGTGTGTGTGTGTGTGGTGAGGCTCCTCTTGGGCTAATGGAGCATTGGTGAGCTATTCTTTTCTGGCATGAGTCAGTAATTTATTGCTGCTGTGCTTCTTGGGGCTGAATTGAAAACAACTTAGCTTCTCTTGCTCATTCTGAAGACTTGTCCTCCACTGAGAAAATACATTTAAAAAAAAAATCAGGATAGACATTCAAGCCACCAGCCCCACGATCTGTGATTTTTTTTTAGAAGGTTAACATCTTTGAGCTTCAGTTTCTCTGTAAAGTGAGGGATTTGATTTGTCTGAGTTGCACAGCTCCCATTCACCGTACACAGAAGTCTAGAGTTCTTTTCTTTTACAAAGACATTTGCTTGTTTCTGTGTGGTAGCGTTTATAGATGGTTAAGAAGGAGCCCTCTCTGTTCCTTGAGGAGAAGGGCATATAATGCACCTCTTATACCTTCCTGAAATATCCCCTGTTCTGCCCTGGAAAATCCTCCTCTCCTGGCTTCTTCCACCAGCCTCTCGTTCTGTGTACTTTTCTGGGACCCATGTAGGCAAAGGCAGTAGAATGAAGAGATGCACTTGCGCTGCGCTGCCCAGGAGGTGCCACCAGAGTCCCTGTGTAAATAGAGTCAGATAAAATAAAAACTGAAGTTCTCTGCTGTGGTCATGGTGCTGATGGGAAATTTCTGCCGTCACCGTTCTGACTGATGAGCTCTGGAGTGTTGGGATGCCCTGAGGATGCACAAGGTCTACTTTGCCTCCAGTGAGCTTGCACTGTGGTACTGGAGGGGCAAACTAGACCCTTGTTTCTCTTGCTGAGCTGTGTGAGCTGCATACTTGGTAGATTGTGGTAGGCTGCCCGGGGAGGGAAGGTCTTCCCTTCTGCCTCGTTGAATGGCACAAGCACAGATAGGTCAGCTCTTCAGCCTCACCAGGGGTTCAGAGTTCGCCGTATGGAAAAAGCAGCCTGATGTGAGGAATACCACAGTTTTGAGGTGGAGGCCACAACATTCTGCCCTTCTGTATTTGCATTCTTCTGGGTGCTGAGGAGGTGAGACAGTGTGTGTTCGGAGTTTGTTTTAGTGTTGATGGTGGTCTGTATCACATGCCTTGGAAATGTGCTTCAGCTCTTTCAGGGAGTGTCTGTTTTTCTAGAGTCTCAACGCATTTAATGTGTCTCCATTAACAGATCCATCAAAATCCACTAGGGAGTTTTAAAAACATTTCATTTACTCTGCTGAATAGGATAAGATATGAAATTAAAGCACACCCAGGGCTGAGTCCAATAGGCAAGGGGTGGCCCAGAGGCAGGCCTCTGATCTGTTTTGGAATTTTTAAAATTTCTTGGAAATGCCTATCCCTGGGTGAGGCTCCCTAATGTGGGGCTGTTTTTCCATGGCTGACAGGCAGGTAGCTCATGTGTATCATCTGGTGGGATGTCTCCGGAAGTAGACTGGAGACTAGCCTGTACCTGCCTGTAGTATGTGTTTACCTCTTGAGAAGAGGCTGTCTCCATCAAGGTTTCATTGGATCATTGTAGTTCCTCACGTCCTCCAGATTTTGGAAAGAGGGTCTTAGTAGACAGAAGTGGGTTAGTGCTAGTATGGGCCTGGCCTCCACTCTGGTTTTCTCTGTCTCTTTTATTTATTTATTTATTTATTTATTTATTTATTTATTTATTTATTTATTATTTTTCTTTTTATGAGATAGGGTTTCATGTAATCTAGGATGGTCTTGAACTCACTATATAGCTCATGCTGACTTTGAAGTCCTGATCCTTTTGCCTCTGCATCCTGAGTGCTGGGATTATAGGTATGTGCTACCATGTTTGTCTCTACTTCCTTTTCAATAGATACATTTTTTTTTAAAGATATGTGGACACATTTGCTTTACTCCCAATTCTTCAGGGTGACTTTGCAACCCCGTGTCCTCATCCTCAAGTGTTGTTGGTTTAACTCTCAAAGTACAGTCATCATCACCCTGGCCCTATTTACTTATCATCAGCCTGGGCCTTTGGTGGTTTGCGGAAGAGGACCAGGAGCATCCAAGGGTGGAGCAGAAGTATTTGTAGTCAAGCACCCATGCTTTGACTCAGTGGCCTGGCATTCTGGGAATGCACCCAGAGTGCCCCAAGAAGGTCATCCTCCTGCTGGCTGCTGGCTGCTGGCTTTCTGACAGATGATGCATGCTGACTCAGACCCTGTCCTCCCTGAATTCCATTTTCGCTGAGTGCCGGGAGTTCCTGGTGGAACAGGCCAAATGGAATGTGTTGCTGACTGTCCACAACAGCACTTAGCACTTTGGGTGCTCAGCGGCTTCCCACTGTGCTTTGCCATGATGCTTCAGCTTGACTATTTCTCCCTGCTTACCACAGCCGTCTGTCTGTGGGGAGCTTCTCTTTGTTCTGTTTGAGCGTTGTGAGCACTAGTTAGACCTATTAGCAGGCTTTTTCTTTTCTTTCTTTCCTTTCTTTTGGGGGTGGGGTGGGGTGGGGTTTGAGACAGGGTTTGTCTATGTAGCTCTGGCTGTCTTAGAACTTGCTCTGTGGACCAGGCTAGCCTTGAACTTTTAAGACAGGCTTTACCCTATAGTTCAGGCTGACCTTGAACTTAGGATCTCTTGGCCTCAGCTTTCCAAGTGTTAGGGTTACAGATGGGTGCCAGTGTAGCTGGCAGCAGGTATTTAACTTTTTTCTTTTTAATTGCAAGGGGTGCCATTGATTTGCTAGTTCCTACATTTGAGCTCACAGATACCTGTCTGCCTCTGCCTTCCAAATGCTGGAATTAAAAGCACAAGCCACCATGCCCAGCCCTGTTTTTCTTCTTAAAGGTGATGTTGATAGCTGAGTGTGGTGGTGGACATTTTTAATCTCAGCACTAGGGATCCTGAGCCAGGAGGATCAAGAGTTTTAAAACATAGCTTTTGGAAAATGAACCATTCCATGTGAGTTCACAGCATTGTTCTGTGAGTGGCTCTGTCAAGGACAGTCAGCTAGATTCATGGCTCTTTGGAGGTAGGCTGTGCACAGTTTCATGTCCTTGTTCCTAGTTCCACTGTAGGTCTCTGCATTGTGTTATTCTTTTTATTTCAGTGGATGTATGGGAGCAATTCCCTGTACTTTTAGTTTTTCAGTATTCTTTCAAAGTGTGCACGTGTGTGTCTGTATTATAGAAATAAGTGAGCTCTTTCATTCCAGCCCAACCCCCCTCCCTGGGTTTCTGGAAGGGCCAAATGAGGTGAATGGTAGCCGACATCACATCTGTGCAGATGGGGCAAGATGGTGGGGTTGCTGTCTAATGCCTGTCATGGATAGGCAGCAGGCAGACTGCATGGGCTGGTGGAGTCAGAGCCTGGAGCTGATCACCTGCCCTGTAGAACCTGTAGCTAAGTACCCGGCATTTCCAGATGTAGAGTCCTTGGCACAGCCCAGCACTCTAGGGAGTAGCTTCAGATCACCAGGATCTGGGATTAGATGTGTTTTCTTAGGCAAGGGAGAATGATTTGTGGCCAGCACTTTCCCAGCTCCCTACCACATCACTGAAAGATCTAGGGTGATTCCATGCTTTTCTCTCGGGCCCAGGGACCAGTGAGACATTCAAACTACTAGATCTAGTGATTTTTCCCTGAGATTCCTCCTTGCCACTACAAGATCATTGTACTGGGGGCTTCTGAGATGACTTAGTGGTTAAGAGCATGTACTGCTTTTACAGGGACCTGAGTTAAGTTCCCAGCACCCATGTTGGGTGGCTCATAACCACCTGTAATCCAGGGGAATTTGATGCCTCGGGCCTCTGCAGACATCTGCACTCACATGCATACCCCTTCCCCCATACTCATAATTTAAAAAAAATAGATAAGAAAAGTTGTACTGTATTGGATGGGATCCGGTCAAAAAACCTTAGAACCCTTGGGTCTTGCTCATCCAACAAGCCCCGTGTTTCTGTGTCCTGCATTTCCTTGGGGTCTTTTCCTCTTCTTCCACTGTAACACAGCAAATAGCTTTTACTTGTTTCTGTGGTCCCTCCAAGCTTCCCTTCCATTGCTCCGACCTGCCATCTTACATCATAGACTGAGTGGCCCCAGGCTCTGGGGACTCGCTTTGCCGTTGGGCCTCTATTTTCTGCTCTTCCTATGGCACCCCATCTCACTGGTCTTTCTTCCTGCCTCTCAGCTTGTCTCCCTGGAGCACTTGCTCTCCTTTGCCTTCTTGCTGGGAAGAGGTGCCTCAGGCGTCTTGCCCTGGGCTGCCTTCTGCTCAGGTGGGTGTGCCTGCTGCCTAGGGGGCACCTGTGACGGTTCCCACACAGGTTTACTGTTGCCAAGAGCCTTTTGCTCACTACTGTGAGTCACCACCTCTGTGTGCGCTGTGTTCTACATTCTTTTTAAAGATTTGTTTATTTTGTGTGTGTGTTTTGCCTGCATATATGTATGTGGACCATGTTCATGCAATGCCCTTGGAGGCCAGAAGAGGACACTGGATCCCCTGGAGCTGGAATTGCAGATGGTTGTGCACTACCGTGTGGGTGCTGGGAACTGAACCTGGTACCTCTGCAAGAGCAACAAGTAGTCTTAAACCCTGAGCCGTCTCTCCGGGCCCTGTGTTCCACATTTTTCTCAAAGTACTGAGCAGTAAGTATGCAGTAAGCATGTGCTGAGTGGCCCTCCTGGCCCAGGGAGGAGAATCCTTCATCTCCATCAAGAGGAAGTGGTGCATTCTGGTGACCAGTGAGGCTCACTGCTACCTGCTCTGTGTGTGTTAGCACTGCATTCCCTGCACTGGGTTCCTCATCCTTGCAATGGGGGTCTGACTACTCAGTTAAGTGGAACTGTGAAGGTTTCATGAGACTGTCCTCTGGCCTGGACAGGTGCTGTTGGAACAGTCCCTCCTGCATTTCTAAGTGAGTCCCTTTTCCAAGTGACTCACTTCACTCCCCAGTCTGCTGGGACTTTCTCTCTGTTTTTCCTCCTGCCTAGTGTAGTTCACTTGATGCTACTTGCATCTGTTCTAACCTGTACCCTTCTTTGGCAGGAGGAGCTGGAGCATCTGAACCAGGCTAGTGAGGAGATCAACCAGGTGGAGCTACAGCTAGACGTGAGTGCCTCATTCCTCACGCCCTTGGGCCGGTGTCTGGAGAGGTCTCTATCTGTGTTTCCCTGGATCGAGACGGTGGTAGAGGAGCGGGTGTGTCTGAGAAATGAGGTTCTGAGACCTATATGCCTGCTTTCTATCTTCCCGTCCAGGAGGCCAGGACCACTTATCGGAGGATCCTGCAGGAGTCTGCAAGAAAGCTTAACACACAGGGCTCTCACTTGGGGAGCTGTATTGAGAAGGCCCGGCCCTACTATGAGGCACGACGGCTGGCGAAGGAGGTGTGTCCGTGTTTCTGTTACTGTTACAAATACTATAAGACCTCAGAGGAGGAAAGGGTTTATGTGACTTCCGGTCACAGTCATCATTGATGGAAGTCAGGGCAGCAACCCAAGCAAGAACTGGGACAGAACCATGAGGAACCCTGCTTGCCGGCTCACTTGAAGGCTTATACTCAGCTAGCTTTCTTATATAGTCCAGGACCACCTGCTCAGGATGTACCACCCGTAGTGGGCTGGGCCTTTTTACATCAATTAACAACCAAGATAATGCCTTATAGACATGCCCACAGGCCAATCTGATCTGGGCAATTCCTCAGCTGAGATTCCCTTTTCAGGTGACTCTAGGCTGTGTGTCTAGTTGATGTAACTAAGTGATAGGGCAGTTTGAGCTACAATCAGGGAGGGCTTCCTACAGGGTGTGTCTCTGGACTCTTCAGTCTCTGTTTGGAATGGAGAATAAAGCACCGTACTTAAGGGCATGGCATGCTCTGAATAGCCTGTGAGTTGAGGAGGTTCTTACAGTTGTAGGGAATGGGTTCACGGGGCCAGTGAGATGGCTAAAGGCACCTCCTGCCGAGCCTGATGCCCCGAGTTCTCGCCGGGATCCACATGGTGAAAGGCGAGAACGGGCTCCTGTGTGTTGTCCTCTGACCTCCACATGCACGGTGTGCATCTGTGCTGACACACACACATACATGCACATATAAATACATAAAACGTAAGAAAATGGGCTGCTCGTGGTCAAGGAATGGTTGTGTGGAGGTACTGGGTCTTGTCCAGAAAACTGTGTTCAGTCTCACCAATGGCTTCATTCTTTCTATCCTTCCCTCTCCCTTCTCTTCTCTTCCTCTTCACTCCCCTCCCCTGCCCTCCCCTCCCTTCTTTGTTTCCTTGGGCTGGGATCAAACCCAGGGTCTTGGAAATACCAGCCAAGAACACCCACCAGTCCACCTGCTGGTGTTTAGATGTCTTCTGTGTTGAAGTAGTTAGGATTCAGGGTGTAGTTAGGATATCCACTCTGACATCCTACTGTTTTTCTTTGTTTCTCTCTGTCTCGTCCTTCCCTCCCTCCCCTCCCCCTCCCCCCTCCTATACCCTTCCCTCCTCCCCCCCCTTCCCCTCCCTCCTCCCTCCCTTCCCTCCCTCCCTCCCTCCCTCCCTCCCTCCCTCCCTCCCTTCCTTCCTTCCTTCCTTCCTTCCTTCCTTCCTTCGAGATAGGGTGTCTCTGTGTACCTCTGGCTGTTCTGGAATTCTCTGTAGACCAGACTGGTCTTAAACTCAGAGAGATTTACTTGCCTCTGCCTCCTGAGTGTTGGGATTAAAAGTGTGGGCCACCACACCTGGCTCAATAATTCTACTGTTTTTTTGTCATTTATTATATTAATATTTATTATTATTAATGGGAATAGATCTTTGTTTATCACAAAATATGTGTCCAATATGGTATCTGCACTATATTATCCACTTAGGTATATATTATCACCATACTATTGTCTGTAATTCAAATTTCATTACCACATTTTATCCAACCTACTCATTTTACACTTAGATTTTGCATATGAGAGCCACTTCTTAGTAACTTGCATTTTTCAGAGTTTTGTTTTTGAACCAAATTTAAATTTGAGGACACAAGAGAACTTCTAATTATGTGTGAATTAAACAAAATATAGAAATAGTAGTAAGGGGGAAAGCCGATGTTCTCCTTCTACTTCTCTCAGCCTATTTTCTGCCCTCCAGATAGTTCTTAAATTTGCATATATGATAGATTTAGCAATATAAAATGATAATTAACATTCATTTGAAAACAAACACATGAACAAACTCTTTGCTCAGAAATTTTTACAATTATTTCTTCTTGAGTTTGTACAACATTATTGATACTGCCAAATTTGGTAAGTTGTCTTTTTACAATAATACTATTTATAAATCTCCTTTATTCTACAACCTAGAGCAAAATGTTTGACTTGGTAATTTATGCCATTCACTTTGTGAAATGTGCAATCTACTCCTGTTTTTAGAGAAGTGCAGGAGATTGATGGGGTTGTATGAGAAGTCTGATTTTTGTTTGTTTTTTTGAGACAGGGTTTTTCTGTGTAGCTTTGGAGCCTGTCCTGGAACTCACTTGGTAGCCCAGGCTGGCCTCAAACTCAGATCCACCTGCCTCTGCCTCCTGAGTGTGGGGACTAAAGGCATTCGCCACTACCGCCTGGTGTGAGAAGTCTGATTTTTTTTTAAGTATATATGTGCAGCATTTGAAGAGCTGAAATCCTTGAACTGGCTCCTGGACTCATGTGGCTGCTTCACCCTGTTTGTGCCCAGTGTGTGCCATTCCAGCTCTAACAGCCAATCAGTTGCTATGAACTGTGTTTTTTTGTGTGCTATAAGCAACTAAACATGCTTTCTTGCCTTTACTATTACTTCTGTAGTATGCTTTTTTTTTTGTTTTAAAAACTACTTTGTTGTATATTTTACAAAAATGCAGTCATATAGTATGTGCTGTCTTTGTTCCTTCATCTTATCTGTGTCACTGTGTTGTGACATAATACCAAAGCTGTGGACCGCACCTTCTGAGGATGAAGTGCTTTGTAGGGCTGAAGAAATGGCTCAGTTCTCAAGAAGTGTGTTGCTGCTGCACCACACCCTAGCCTGTGTCACACATTATTTATACGCTCAATAGCTATCTTCTTTCTTGTTTTGGTTTTGAGACAGGATCTCTCCATGTAGTCCTGGCTGTCCTGGAGCTTATTATGTAGCCCAGGCTGGCCTCAATCTTGATCTCACAGAGATCTGCCTGCCTCTGTCCTCTGAGGACTAGGAGTAAAGGGGTGAGTGACCACAGCCTCTGAGAGCCACGGCCAGCTGTGCTGTTTCCATTTGTAAGACATGCTCTTTTACTCTGTTTCTTGTAAACCTGGAAGCTTGGGTTTGCTTCCAGGTCTTTGCTTGGCTAGTATTGGGTGAATATCCCTTGTCTTAATTTTGAATAAGATGTATCAGATGTTAAACTGGTAACAGATGCTTTGTTTGATCTTAGCCAGTGAGGTGAGAAGCAGTCTTTATCTTAATTTGGGGCTAAGAAGTATTTTAGTTTTTTTTTCCAGATTTTGGAATATGTGCCTATATATAATGATATACCTTGGAGATGGCAATCAAACTCAAACAGGGAATTCATGTAAATTTGATAAGCATCCTATACATATATCCTATACATCCTATAACCTGATATATGCAAATGTTTTTATTTAAAGTAATCTGTAGAAGGTTGCTTTGATGGCATCTGTCCTGAGTGTGGTTTGGGAAATGAAGCTGACATTATAAGTGGGCCTTCCTCTTTCTCTTGTCCTCACCCCTTTGGGGGGGGTATCATGGGTGACTGGGCTCCTTCATGGCTCCCCATCCTGATGGCCATGTCCCCACAGGCCCAGCAGGAGACCCAGAAGGCAGCATTGCGCTATGAGCGGGCTGTGAGCATGCACAACGCTGCACGGGAGATGGTCTTTGTGGCTGAGCAGGGGGTCATGGCTGACAAAAATCGACTGGACCCTACATGGCAGGAGATGCTCAACCATGCTACCTGTAAGGTGAGGGGCTGCTGGGAGGTCCCCTTCACTGCTCCCCTCCTCACGCCTTCCTCTCACTTTCCCACTCCAGCCTTCCCTCAGCTTTGGTTTCATTTAGGGCGGAACCTGTCCTACCTCTGCCCTGCTTAGCCTCCAGTGCTTCGATGATAACATTTCTCTTTAGAATGCCTTCTCTGCTCTCCTGTTTCCTCCGGGGTGTGGCTGATTCATGAGCTGCTTCCAGGCAGTGGCTCTGGATTTAGTACTTACATGTTAGGTTCAGCCTTGTGACTCCCTGTTCCTGTTTCCAGGAAGTTTCCCTTCACTGGTCTTATGCTCTGCCAGTGTATCTTGGAGATTTATTTGTGTACCATTTCTAGGCTCCTAAAGTAGACTGGGGATGGGGGCACCCTGGCATGGGCTCATTCTGCCTCCTGCAGCTTGTTCATGGCATGTATCAGCTCCTGGGTAGTGACTGGGTCTTCCAGTTTTTGGAATGCATAGAGAAGGCACTTTGTCCAGTTGTGGGCCTCATGAGTGAGTGTAGGTGTGTTGGGTAGCCGTAGGGATGGGAGCACCTATGAGGTTGGCTGGTTCTAGGAGACAAGATAGCTGAAGCCTTCACCTGCCTCCTGGTTACACGCTGTTCTGGGCTACACACAGGTAGGGAGGGTGGAAACTAGGAGAACCCAACATGCCTCTGGCTTTCCACAGGCAGTGCCTCAGGATTGTTTGGCTGCACAATTGCAGTGTGCTTGAGGGTGTTCGCCAGGGTGTTCGGCCACGCTTAGGGAACGAGCTGGCTGTAGCGCCCGCCCATGGTGTCAGCCAAGCTGAGTGGAGGTCATATAGATGATGACAGGCAAAGACAGTAGGGAGAAGTGTTTACAGAGGCATGCGCTTGAGAGCTGTGTCCAAAAGAGATGGTAAGAAGCTCTAGCTGTCCCTGAACCCCTATCCGTCTCACTTTGTAGACAGCGAGGGTGGGGGAGCAGTTTGCAGGCATCTCTGTCCAGGTGCCCCCAGGTCAATGTGCATGTATTGGCAGCCTAGGGCTGATCCCAGGGATGTATGTGTGCCAGCTCATTGATGGGTGTCCCCATCCCAACCTGGGCTAGGTAAACGAGGCAGAGGAAGAGCGTCTTCGAGGTGAACGGGAACATCAGCGTGTGACTCGGCTATGCCAGCAGGCTGAGGCCCGGGTCCAGGCCCTGCAGAAGACCCTCCGACGGGCCATTGGCAAGAGCCGCCCCTACTTTGAGCTCAAGGCCCAGTTCAGCCAAATCCTGGAGGTAGCCAAGTGGGGAGAATGGGCAGGGGGAGGGAGTGCGGTGTGCTTCTTTGGTCAGTGCTGGGGACGGATGGGGGTAAAACCTTGCCAGACCGACCAATACTCTAGCATGTGCTCAAAATGACCCTGCAGGAGTGGGAGGCCGGGGCGAGCGGTTTGTGCTGGTAGAGAACACTGATCAAGAGGCACAGGTAAATGAGGAAAGTAAGAATTGATGGAAGCTGGGAACGGGGGCAAACCAGCCAGATGGAGAGGAAGAATGGAGAGGAAGGGAGGGGGAAGAGCCAGTGGGGTGAAGCCCTGGGAGAAAGGCTGGGTGAAGCTCAGGTCAAGAGGGACATTCAGAGGGTGTAGTCGGGCTGGAGAAAGCGTTGCTGTTCAGAGGTGTTGAGGGCATCGGGGCCAGGATAGGAGGCCTGACCTTAGGGAAGAGTGCTGAGTGGGTTCAGAAGCCATCTTACATACAGGTCACTTGTCCCCTCCACAGGAGCACAAGGCCAAGGTGACAGAGCTGGAGCAGCAGGTGGCACAGGCCAAGACCCGTTACTCGGTGGCCCTGCGTAACCTGGAACAGATCAGCGAGCAGATTCACGCCCGGCGCCGGGGCTTGCCTCCTCACCCCCTGGGCCCACGGCGATCCTCCCCTGTGGGGGCTGAAGCTGGGCTGGAGAGCATTGAGGATGGGGACAGTGGGATTGAAGGGGCAGAGGGCGGGGGCCTGGAGGAGGGCAGCAGCCTCGGACCTGGTCCAGGCCCAGATACAGACACGCTCAGCCTGCTAAGCCTGCGCACCGTGGCCTCTGACCTGCAGAAGTGTGACTCAGTGGAGCACCTGCGTGGCCTCTCAGACCATGCCAGTCTAGATGGCCAGGAGCTGGGACCCCAGAGCCGGGGACGCCGGGGAAGTGACGGTGGAGTCCGAGGGGGCCGGCACCAGCGCAGTGTCAGCCTGTAGCTTTGTGGCCAGTGTGCTGGCTTGACTTCTACTCTGGGCAATCGGGGCCCCACAGGCCTTTTTCTCCTCGAGTCCTGTCTGCCCCAGAGCTGGTCTGCAGCCTTCCCTGGGCAAGGTCAGCCGTGTCTCAGTCCTGTCTCCCTAGCTTTCTCACTGTTCCTTCTCTCAGGAGGCAGCTCTCTCTTTGCCTTACCCACCCAGAAGGCTTGCGCTCTGGCCCGGCTCCTCTTCCCTCTTGGCACCTGAGTCTCTGTGATCTCCTCTTCTGACCCGACTTCTATCTGTCCGGCTTTTCCCCTCAGGGAACTTAGTCTAGAAGACACAGGAAGGTCACAGGAGAACACGTGTCCTGCCCAAGTGGTTGGACAGGCCCTCACCTGTTGGTTCCTGGCTCTGTCTGCCCAGAAGGCAGCTCCCCAGGGTGCCCTAGATATGCTGCTGAGTCCCGGCAGCCTGTGCTCTTGTCCTGTCCCAGCCTGCCTGTGAGCAGTGTGTAAATGTCCACGTGCCTCTGGAAGACACCACCTTCTGTCAATGCACTCCTTGTGACCTTAGCGGCTATGCTGTGTGTCTGTAATTGCGTGTCAGGTCAGGGAGCCAAACCCTGTTATCAACGCAGCGATTAGGACCAACTCCAAATGCCCCCTGTCTGTGTGGTTTGTCTCCAGTTGGGCTGGGCCCTTCTCATTGCCAAGGTGCTAGTAGGCCCCCCGATGGGGTCTATGCTGGAGGGTAGAGATGTGAGAGTCTCAAGGCTGAGACCTTGCCACCCCCACCCGCTCCCTCATGTGTGGCTCTGGGCTTGCTTTTTCTTGGTGGAGGTTGAACTGGAGCTTGGCACCCTCCTGCAGGGTGGCATCAGGGAATTTGGTGCTCACTCGCTCTCTGTCGCTCTTCCTCACACCAGATAGTACCTACTCCAGGAACCTTTGGGGAGCGCTCTAAGCATGGCTGCAAAGCCTCCCTTCTTGTGTGGGAGGAGTTGACCTGAAGTGAGGGGTCCCAGCCTCAAAGAGTGGCTCTGGGTGCTGGTGCTCTTGGCTTGTGTGAAGGGAAACCACACCAGATCTGGGGCCTTGGAAGAGCTGACCTCCTGCCCCACCAGGAGGATGGGGAGAGTGCTTGCCCGGGGCTGGGAGAAGAGCGCCCACGTCTGGAATGGGCTCTCCCAGGTTTCAGGTTTGAGGATGGTCACAATGAGAACCTGCGGGGTTTGAGGTGGCTGTTGAGGAAGAGCAGAGATGAGGACGTGAGTGCGCGAGTACGCGAGGACATGTGCTGGTGTGTGTGGGAAAGGGTCAGTCCTGGTTTTATTTAAATAAAATAGTTTATGTAACCGTGATGATCACCGTCTGTTGAAGGAGAAGTGAGGGTGACATGGAGGGAGGGCTCTTGAGGCCAGTCAAGGAGTCAAGGTTGCACACACCACCGGACAAGAGGGAAGCAGGTGCCAGCTTTGGGGTGGTCACACACAGGCTGGGTGGACAAGGCTCAGGGGGCCAGTGCCCAGAAGACTGTGTTGTGCAGTAGTGAGTGCCGGGGGTGGGCTTGCTGCAGAGGGCCTGCAGGGTTGGAGTGGCCAGTGTCGAGGCTAAGACTCTAGAGGGCTGGCCTGGCACATAGTCTCTTGGCTGTGTCTGCACATAAGCGTTAAGGGAGCGGGGGATCAAAGTAGGGACACTTGATTATTAAATGTGGCATGGCACTGGATCTGGAGTTTCCAGTAGACAGTGGTTCCTGTCCACTGTGATATCATGACACATTCACATAGATAGTGACTCCTGAGTTGGAGCATGCCTGGTTATAGGTGGGAGAGGTCTGAGTGTACTTACACAAGGATGGGAGACACCTGTGAAACACCCAGGAAGTCGGGTCCACAAGGAGCCTCGGAGGTGAAGATTGGGCTGGAGCTGAGCCTGGCCACTCCCCAGTGCCTTGTGACAGATGTTGCCCACATTTGCAGTCCCGTCATTTAGGAGAAGGAAGGAGAATCAGAAGTTCAAAGTCACCTTCAGCTACATAGTAAGTTCGAGGCCAGCCTATGCTACATGAGACCCTGTCTCAAAAACAAAGCCATGATCAAAAGGTTTTGGTCTCAATTACAGCTGGGGCATGCTCGTCTTTAGAGCTGGATTGAGGTGATGGGTCAGCCCAGGAGAGAAAGAACTGCCAGTGTGGCGGGGTTTTAGATGGCGGGGAAGGGCAGGGTGGAGGCCAGAGGTGAGAGGTACAAGCAGAATAGTGATCCTGTGGACACTGGGTACCCAGGGCCATTGGGAACCAGCACAACTGAGCACTCACGGTACTTTTTTTTTTTTTTTTTTTTTTTTTTTTTGCGGAGCTGAGGACCAAACCCAGGGTCTTGTGCTTGCTAGGCAAGCGCTCTACCACTGAGCTAAATCCCCAACCCCTCACAGTACTTTTTGACAAGCACTGTTCAGGCCTTCCTTTGAGGCCACCTTCCCTGATCTGTCAGGAGTACCGTGAGTGCATGGCTTGCATCTTTGGGTTGACAGACTTAAAAATTGGTTGTCTACATTCAAGTGTGGCATGGGATGTTCTGCTGGATATAGTGAAATAGTTACTATAGTGAAGCTTAATGGAGTGTTTGTATGGTTATATTCTCTTTTATGTTTTAAAAAAAAAAAAACAGAACACCTAAAACAACTCTCAGCAAACTTAGTATAATTATAGTTCTCAGGAGTGAGCTTTTGAAGTGCTGGCCAGTCCCTGGGGACAGGCAGGGTCCTTAAGTCTCCTGGTGCATTGGAGCCTCAGAGGAGAATGCTTGGATTGTTTCCATGCAGTTTGTCCTTGACTTAGTCACATGCCAGACAAGGTAAGTGAGCAGAAACCAGGAAGGTCAGAAAATGGTGTTTCCTACAAATGAAAAGACCAGCCTCTTCTGAGGTGCACCCCCACAGCAAGCCTCCATAACAGCGTGCTCTCATTTTGCTAACAACGGTGATTTTTACTTAACCAGTTTATCTCTGACCAGGCACACATGCCCATTTGTGAGGTCCCCTCATTTCCACACTGTCATACCACATGTTCCCCAGGGGGAGCGGGGGAGTTCTATACGGCGTCTTCTCTGTTGAAGGGCTGGGGCTTCGGTCTCCCCTGTGCTCAGCACACACCTTGTTCCTGGTAATCTGTGAAGATGTTTTTGCTGTGTGTCCCTCCTGCAGCCCAGACCTGCAGCAGCCAACTTGATCTTTACAGTGGTCAAGAGATCAATACTGAGCAGTACAAAGCCCCAGAGTCAAATCTTCACAGTCTTTTGGGGAAATCTCAAAATTTTATCACAGTGCAGCTGTGGGTAGCATGGATGCTACAGTGACTATTAGCCATGACTCTTGTTGAGTCTCTGCAGCTTCAGATGTTTAAATCCAGGCACCTGCCCTTGTGCGTGACAAGAAAACGTTATAGAGGGATTGCATTGTCTTCTCTCGTGTGTAGTGGACAGCTTAATAACTGTAACTCGGAGCAGGAGGCCGCTTCTCCGGCTGTCAGTCATGCCGTATAAGCAACAAGCAGAAGCCAGTCTTGCATACTGAACATGACTCTGCCCTGATGGTCTGTGGGCACATGGGCGAGTCACTCGGCTCCCAGTTCCCATTCCTGTGTGCAGGGAGATGACTGGACTAGGTAGCAAACCTCAGGTAATCTAAGGCACCCAAGTGAAGACCAGGTCTTGTGGGGCGTTTGGTGGGTGACGTAGTGAATGTGGTCATACGGAAAATGGGGGCGGGGAGGGGTGTGAACTGGGAAAACAGAGAAAGTCCAGCGTGGAGCAGCAGTGGCTGCTGAAGGTTCAGCTTTCTGAGGGAGGCAATGCCTGTTGGTGTTGTGTTTCTGGAGGGCTTCTCTCCAGGTTCCCCAAGCCCCGCAGCCCCACAATCCACTTATAAAATAATCACTCAGACGCTTATATCACTTATAAACTGTATGGCCGTGGCAGGCTTCTTGCTAACTGTTCTTTTATCTTAAATTAACCCATTTCTATAAATCTATACCTTGCCACGTGGCTGGTGGCTTACCAGCGTCTTCACATGCTGCTTGTCCTGGCGGTGGCTGCTGTGTCCCTCCTCAGCCTTCCGCTTCCCAGAATTCTCCTCTCTCCTTGTCCCACCTACTTCCTGCCTGGCAACCTACTTCCTGCCTGGTCACTGGCCATCAGTGTTTTATTTATATAGAGCAATATCCACAGCAGTGTTGTGTTTCTTTCCCTGGGGTCGACAGGTGGTGCTCACCACACAGCATGAAACAAACAAACAAACAAACAAACAAACAAACAAAACCAGACTTCCAGTTGATAGAGTGAAGTATAACTTGGAGGAAGGGGTTGTCAAGATGAGTTCCTTTCCTAAATAGGAAAGAACATTCTAGACCTAGGATGCACTGAAGGAGCAGGGCCCGGGGTTGAGAGAAGGGAGACTCACCTGCTGCCTTTTTACTCTTTTGAAAACAGACACATTTATCTTGAAACAAGAAGATATTGCTTACTAGTTGGAAAAAAATACCACATAAATATTTTTCATCCATAGAGCTTGAAAAACATTCAAATTGCATATTGCTACTAAAAGGGCCAACTTCCTGGCTACCTTGGATTAAAAATAGAGCTGAAAGAAAAATAGTTTTGCAGTCATTTGAATATTCTTTTTTATAGCACTAGGTACTGAATCCACTGAATTCATGGTCTACTACTGAGCTCACCACTGATGTGCACCCTACCTCACCACTGATGTACACCCCACCCCACCACTGATGTACACCCCACCCCACCACTGATGTACACCCCACCCCACCACTGATGTACACCCCACCCCACCACTGAATGTACACCCCACCCCCACCACTGATGTACACCCCACCCCACCACTGATGTACACCCCACCCCACCACTGATGTGCACCCCACCCCACCACTGATGTGCACCCCACCACTGATGTGCACCCCACCCCACCACTGATGTACACCCCACCACTGAAGTACACCCCACCCCACCACTGATGTACACTCCCCCACTGATGTACACCCCACCCCACCACTGATGTGCACCCCACCCCACCACTGATGTACACCCCACCCCCACCACTGATGTACACCCCACCCCACCACTGAAGTACACCCCACCCCACCACTGATGTGCACCCCACCCCACCACTGATGTGCACCCCACCCCACCACTGATGTACACCTCACTCCCCACACTGATGTACACCCCACCCCCACCACTGATGTACACCCCACCCCCACCACTGAAGTACACCCCACCCCCACCACTGATGTGCACCCCACCCCACATGATGTACATCTCACTCCCACCACTGAAGTACACCCACCCCCACTGATGTACATCTCACTCCCCACCACTGATGTACACCCCACCCCACCACTGATGTGCACCCCACCCCACCACTGATGTGCACCCCACCCCACCACTGATGTGCACCCCACCCCACCACTGATGTGCACCCCACCCCCACCGATGTACACCCCACCCCACCACTGAAGTACACTCCGCCCCACCACTGAAGTACACCCCACCCCACCACTGATGTGCACCCCACCCACCACTGATGTACATCTCACTCCTCACCACTGATGTACACTCCATGCCCTATTGTTGAGCTATACCCACATTCTGTCTAAGCCTTTATGTTAGTAAAATACTAGGAATTCAGATTACAACAGTAACAACTGCTTAAAAATATCCAAACAGGACAAAAGGAAATAAAGAGTGAAACACCCATGAGTCTCCTCTGTGACCCATCTCTCATTCTCCCAAAAAGCCATGTCTTTGTGTGGTTTATTTGGGTCCTGTCTTTCCAGATCTTCTCTACAGATGCAAAACTCGCCTCGATTTGGCTCATATCACACAGTTTTGTAACCTGCAGTTACACTTCATGTATCTTTGACATCGTTACCTGGTGGTTGGACAGTAGTCTGTCCTTAGACATCCCTTTAAGGTTGAGTGTGAGATCCCCGTACTGAAACTGAAGCAGGAGGATCAGAGTTCAAGATCAGCATGGGCTACATAGTGAGTTAGAGGTCAACCTGAGCTGCAGGAGAACTTGTCTTAAAAAAACCAAAACCTGGCTAGAAAGATGGTGTAGTGGTAAAGAGCACTGGCTACTCTTGCAGAGGACCCAAGTTTGGATCCCAGCATGACAGCTCAAACTGGAACTTACAGACATAAAATATAAATGAATAAATCTTCAAAAAACAAAAAACAAAAAACAAGGGGGCTGGAGAGATGGCTCTGAGGCTAAGAGCACTGGCTGCTCTTCCAGAGGTCCTGAGTTTAATTCCCAACAACCATATACTATAACGAGATCTGGTGCCCTCTTCTGGCCTGCAGGCAGACATGCAGGCAGAACACTGTATACATAATAAATAAATAAATCTTTAAAACAAACAAAACAAAACCCAAAACCAGGGGCTGAAAAGATGGCTCAGCAGTAAGAGCACTGAATGAGTTGTGCGTGCGTGCGTGCTTATGTATGTGTGTGTGTGTGTGTGTGTGTGTGTGTGTGAGATTGTGTTGGGAGTGGGGTGGGGAAGCAGCATACATGCCACAGCCTGTGTGGGGAGTCAGAGGGCAACCTGTAGGAGTGGGCTATCTCCTTCTACCATGTGGATCCAGTATATTGAACGCAGGTCTTCAGGTTTGGCGGCCAGTGTCTAACTGCCGAGCCATCTCACTGGCCCTCCTGGTAGGATGCTAATATACCTATATGCATCTAGTCTCAGTCATCTTGAGACTGGCAATTTGTAGGTGGCACCCCTTTTACTCCCAGGAATAATAAGTCATTTATTAGCCTGTGCCATGTGGGTGGAGCTGGACAGATGGCTTCGTTGCTCAGTGCATCCTAGAATGGAATCAAAAGCTACTTACCCTCTCCGGGCAAAGCACAGCCAGAAAAAACTTTTACACTATATGGAGTGACTTACAGCAGGACACAGCCCAAAGTTAACACAGAAGATTTTTTGTGAGATTGCCAGAAATGGTCTGGGAGTGGTGAGACCTGCCTGACCTGAGGTCATACATATTCTGGCCTTAAGCCTAGTTGATGGTTCTTTGGCATTCTTACTTGAAAGTATTTTCATAGAAGAGAAATATTAACTCTATGCCTTCAACTTCATGGTGAATGTTAATTGTGCTGCTGTTTTAGGAGGCTTCAACCAGATTCTAGAGTGAAGGGTTCTTTTTCTTCCCCATATCCCTAGATGGGATACATTTCCCTGTCTTTCTTTCCTGTCTTAGTGTCTTAGCTAGGATTACTATTGCTGTAATGAAACACCATGACCAAAGAAACTTGGGGAGGAAAAGTTTGGTTCGGCTTACGCTTTCATATCACAGTTCATCATCAAAGGAAGTCAGGACAGCAACTCGAGTGTAGGAGGGACCTGGAGACCCTAGCGGATGTAGAAGCCATGGAAGAATGCTGTTTACTGACTTGTAACTCATGACTTGCTCAGCCTGCATTCTTATCGAACCCAGGACCCAGGGATGGCCCCATCCACAATGGCTGGGCCATCCCCCATCAATCACTAATCAAGAAAATGCCCTACAGCTCCATCTTGTGGAGGCATTTTCTTGCTTGAGGTTCCCTCCTCTCAGAGGATTTTAACTTCTGTCAAATCAACATCAAATCAACATAAATCTATGTGTACACTTAGCTTATCTAATTTTTTTTGTTTATGTGTGTGCCCGAGGAGGCCAGAAGAGGGCGCCAGATCTCCTGGAACTGAAGTTACAGGTAATTGTGAGCTGCCCTGCGTGGGTGCTGGGAATTGAACTCACATCCTCTGGGAGAGCAGCATACACTCTTAACTGCTGAGCCGTCTCTTTAGCCCCACATTTGTCTTTTAAAATGACATATTGAGTTTGGGTGGCAGAGCCTAGCTTGTTGAGGCTGTCAGGTTCAGGCTTGATCGAACTCTAAAAATAAACAAAAAACTCTGGTAACAATCTAAGAAAATACAGAGTATGTCTGCGCAGCAGCGGGAAGGAAGTGAGCCCCAGGATATGTGTGATTAGCTTGTGGAAGGCTCCTTAGGGAAACTCCTAGTGACTTATAGCATAAATGGTGCACAGAGGTGCCAGTACTGTACACAGCCATACTAGCTTTATTGCCCTCGCTTATCTTGGCTTGCCTTAGGTGTGGGGCTGTTCCTAGGGCTCACTGAATTCTTCAGCTGTTGACAGACAAGAGGTTTATGGATCTGGTGTCAGGGAAATCACTGATAAATGGAGTTTTAGACAGGCCCCACCCTCTGCTGGCTCCAGTGGTGTTTGATGTCTAATACTGTAGCAGGAAGCCAGACCCCACGAGGGAAATAGAGTATGCAAGAAGACCCCACGAGGGAAATAGAGTATGCAAGAAGACCCCACGAGGGAAATGGAGTATGCAAGAAGGCAAGAGGGAGAGGAGTCACATTCCTGGAGCATCTTTAAAAATTTCCCTGGAGGGGCTGGAGAGACGGCTCAGCGGTTAAGAACATTGGCTGCTTTTCCAGAGGACCCGCGTTCAATTCCCAGCACCCATATGGCAGCTCACAAATGTCTGTAACTCCTGTTCCAGGGGATCTGACACCTTCACACCAGTGTACATAAAATAAAGTTAAATAGATTATTTTAAAAAAAGAAATAAGAATTCTTGTTTATACTCTTAGGGCTTTTATAAAAATAGATTGCCCAAAATTAAAAGAAAAATTTTTCCTGGAAAGAACTCTCTTTTGGAAGAGGACCAGGAGAATGTGCCTGAGGATCTGCCTGTGAATTCCACAAGTCACATGCCTGGAACTCAGCTGGCTTGAAACATGCCATTTGCTAGTCAAAATGCAGTTGCTTGGTATGGAACTTTCATGTTTTGTGGATTTTTTATTTTATTAACTATTTTATGTGTCTTTTGTCTGCATGTATATCTGTGCACCACGTGTGAGCAGTGCTTCTGAGGCCAGGCCAGAAGAGGGTGTTGGATCCCCTGGAATTGGAGTTACAGATAGTTGCTCCCATGCAGGTGATGGGAACTGAACTCAGGTCCTCTGCAAAAGCATCCAGAGCTCTTAACTGATGAGCTATCTCTCCTTCACTTATTTTTTTTGTTTAATTAAGAAAGATAGATGTGTGTGTGTGTGTGTGTCTGTCTGTCTGTCTGTGTCGGGTATTTGTACATGAATGTGGGTGCTTTCAGAGGCCAGAAGAAGGCATCGGATGTCCTGGAGCTAGAATTAGAGGCAGTTTCGAGGTGCCTGATAAGGGTGCTGAGGATCCAAGCAGGGTCCTCTGCAAGAACAGGTGATTTAACAACTGAACTGTTGTTGTTTTTTAATGGAATGTGTTGGATGTCTCCACAGTTATGTTCAGGTAACTGCAGAACCTGGAAAGTGCTGCTGTTATTGATGCAGAACATACTAATATTATTGGTATTTTAGCATATATACATATATACACATACATATATACACAGGCATATATTTTGAAGTTTTGGAAATTTGGCTGTGTGGTCATTGGTAAAAAAAGAAGAGTCTCCAGTCTTACTGTGTTGAGTTGATACTATAGAGAAAATAACAGCTGTATTGGTTTAGACACGTTCAATTTACTTTCCACCCCCACTTGTACAGAGCTAGTTCAAGGCACTAAATATGTAAGTTCTTATCTATGTGGGTTTGACTACAGAAGCTATTATTCTATTCTCTAAATGATGAAGAAAGCATTACTGCTCTCTGGAAGACTCTCAGGCTGTGAGACGTCTGTGCTGTGTGGGATGCGCTTTTTCAGGCTTGACTTCCAACGCCCATGGTGCAGTGAACACAGGAGAAGACCTATTTACCACCCAAATCTTAAACATGATTCAGAGTCTGCAGCCTAGAGGAGGAATGGAAATTTCCCCAAGAATCTCATGTTGGGAGAAGGAAAAGGCTGAAGCCTGGTGCCAGCCAGATGGGAGCTTGTCTCCTGCAAGAGCCCACACAGTTCTGAGGATTGTCAGACCACCTTGCAAGAGATAATGATGGGCAGGACCACACCATGATCAGGACATGTTAGCAATGCAGACCTCTGGCTCTCTAAACCTCAACCTCAGGTTAGGACTCCAAAGATGGACTCGAGGTGGTGGTGGTGGTGGTGGTGGTGGTGGTGGTGGTGGGTCACTGAATTTCTTTATTTGTTCTTCTTCCTGTTGTGAGAAAGAATTGCTCTTTCTCTGCTCTTCGCTCAGGGTGGGTAGCCCGGCCTGCCAGGCTCTGCCCTAAAAGCTCTGACCGCACACACCACAGCCCTCAGTTGGGAACCCCCAGGAACAGGGGCCCCACAAACTTGCCTGCACTCACTTGGAGTTGTTTTCATTGCCCCTGGGTATGGGATGAAACAAGTAGGGTTCACTCGAAGGGCTGCAGGTGCTTGCTGCCCTTACAATGTTCTAGAAGATTTTCTGGAACAAATACCTCTTCATCTGCACAATGTGTATGTTCAGAGATGGCTGTTTGGTTGTTGGTCAAAACAGTTTCCCCAGACTCAGCTGACCCGCCTTGGGAAGTGTGTGCACAGACTCCTGACACTGCCGTTGTACACATGAAGCCCGCCTTCGCAAACAGGGACTTTATCGGCGGCCGTGGAGTAGTTGTGCTGGGTGCTTCGGATTCCTTTCATCCTTATGAACGTTTTTGAGGACATTTGAACCACAAGATAACTGGAAAAGCCTTATGTAACAGTCCGCTCATGTTCTACACAAGCCAGATGGACAGATTTGAGACCAGAAAAAAAAGCCTTGAATTGGGTTGGAGTCACGCTGAAGCCAGGCTGAACTCTGGACAGATCAGCGGCTTTACTGGTTCTGGATCAAAGTGACAGCCTACAAACATCAGGTGTGAGAACCAGCTCTCTACTTCCTATGCCACCAACATCACATGGTGGTAGTTCACACATAGTTCCTAAAATAGAACCATAGTCCAGAGGAAGTTATCCAGTGCTTCAGAAGGTACTGGAAGCCTGGGGAGCAGGTACAGGAGAGTCCCTCCCTGTTTTCTGCCCTCACTGGTTTTTCTGTTTATTGTGTTTTTAGACTTGCTCGTCCTCCACAATTCTCCATTCTAGCTGTTGCCTTTACGACAAACCAAATAAAACAACAAAATGCCACATTTGTGGCTCCAAATAAAATTGTTGAACTGTTGTAAAGTTTCTAGATTTATTTTCTTCCTTCCTCTTTCTTGGTTTCCTTCCTTCCTTCCTTCCTTCCTTCCTTCCTTCCTTCCTTCCTTCCTTCCTTCCTTCCTTCCTTCCTCTTCTTTCTTCCTTTCTTCCTTCCTCTTCTTTCTTCCTTCCTTGCTTTCTTTCATTCTCTCCTTCCTTCCTTCTTTCTTTTTTCTTTTTCTTTTCTTTTTTTTTTGAGTCAGGGTTTAACTGTGTAACAGCCTCTGCAGAGGCAGTCGGATCTGAGTTCTAGATAGTCTGGTCTACAGAACAAGTTCCAGGACAGCCAAGGATGGGATTAAAGGCGTGTGCCACCATCCCTGGCTTTGGTTTTCTTTCCCAAAAATTATTTATATTCTCTCTCTCTCTCTCTCTCTCTCTCTCTCTCTCTCTCTCTCTCTCTCTCTCTCTCTCTTTCTCTCTCTCTCTCTCTGTGTGTGTGTGTGTGTGTGAGTGAGTGAAGAGTATTCACATCATCACAGCACAGTGTTCAGTGGTCAGAAGACAGCTTTCAGGAGTCAGTTTGGTTTTCTCTCCCACCTTTCTGAGCTACTGTGTTGTGTATTCCAGGCTCACTGACCTACAAGCTTCTGTGAGTTCCTCCTGTCTCTGCCTCCCACCTTGCCATAGGAATTCTGGGAGTACAGAAGCAAGGTGCATATCCAGCTTTGTATGTGGGTTCTTAGGAATGAACTCAGGTTGTCAGGCCTGCAGGACTAGCATTTTTACCCCCTAAACTATTTCTCAGGCTCTTTTTTCTCATGTAGACCAGGCTGCCTCAAATTCATTATTGGGAGAGGCTAGTCTTGAACTCCTGACCCTTCTACATCCACTCCCAGTGCTGAGTTCACCAACATTTCCTTTCCTTTCCTTTCCTTTCCTTTCCTTTCCTTTCCCTTTCCTTTCCTTTCCTTTCCTTTTCCTTTTCCTTTCCTTTCCTTTTCCTTTCCTTTTCCTTTCCTTTTCCTTTCCTTTCCTTTCCTTTCCTTTCCTTTCCTTTCCTTTCCTTTCCTTTCCTTTCCTTTCCTTTCCTTTCCTTTCCCTTTCCTCCTCCTCTTTCTCTCTCAGAATTTCTGTGTTGCCCAGGCTAACCTCAATTTCGCAACCCTCTAGCCTCTGCCCCTGAGATGGAATTACAGGCATGGGCCATGACATTTTTTTTCAATAATTATTTGTTTTATTTATTGTGTGTGTATTTGTGTGGGTGTGTACTTGAGTGCCAGAGCACATGTGTGGTGGTTAATGGATACCTTACAAGAGTCTATTTTCTCCTTCTGCCATGTGGGAACTAGGGATTGAACTCAGGTCATCAGGGTTGGCAGCAAGCACTTTTACCTGCTGAGCTATCTTGAGGGTCAATTATTATTTTATTTTAATATTCCTCTCATATGTTATATCCTAACTGCTGTTTCCCCTCCCTCCCCTCCCCCAGTCTCTCACCCTACCTCTTCTCTCCCCAGATCCACCCCCCTCCATCTCCCCTCAGAAAAGAGCAGGTCTCCCGTGGATATCAACCAAACACCGAATAATATGCTACTATAAGACCAGACACATAGCATCTCATCAAGGCTGCTCCATGCAACCCAGTAGGAGGAGAAGGGTCCCACAAGTAGACAACAGAGTCAGCGACTGTCCCCACTTGTACTGCTAGGAATTCCACAAGAACACCAAGCCACTCAGCCATAACATGTATGCCGAGGACATAGATCAGACCCCTGCAGACTCCCTGATCTCTGTGAGCCCCCATGCATCCCGGCCAGTTGATTCTGTGGGCAGTGTGCTCTTGGTGTTTGTGACGCCTCTGGTTCCTCCAATCCTCCCTCCCCCTAATGGTTGGCTGTGGGACTCTGCATCTGCTCCCATCAGTTGCTGGATGAAATCTCTCTGGTCCCTTTGATGAGGATTCTGCTAGGCTCTGGTCCCACCCAGAACACTCTGCAGGCCGGACAAACTGTAAGCCGAAGGTTTTGTGGCTGGGTTGGGGTCCTAATCTTTCCACTTGAGGCCTTGCCTGGTTACAGAAGATGGCTGGTTCAGGCTCCATGTCCTCCATTACTAGGAGTCTTTGCTAGGGTTTCTCTTGTAGATCCCACAGTTTCCCTTGCACTGGGTTTCCACCTTGTCCCTGAAATGCCCCCCAATTCCAGCTGTCCCAATTCCAGCTGTTTCTCCCAGTATTTACTTTCCCACCACTTGAGCCCTCCTGTTCCCAACCCCACCCATCCCCAGTCCACCCACGGAATCTATTCTATTTCCCCTTCCCAGGGAGATCCTCGAATCCTCCCTTAAGGCAGGTGGCTCTCTGAGTTCGAGGCCAGCCTGGTCTACAGAGAGAGTTCCAGGATAGCCAGGACTACACAGAGAAACCCTGTCTTGGGAAAAAAAAAGAGGGGAGGGGGCACTGTTTGAGGGCCAATTCCAAATTTCTTTTAAAGAAGTGTTGTTAAAGACAACACAAGTAAAAACAGCAATGCCGGAGCTGGAGAGATGGCTCAGTGGTTAAGAGCACTGACTGCTCTTCCAGAGGACCAGGTTCAATTCCCGGCACCCACATGGCAGCTCACAACAGTCTGTAACTGCAGGATCCAACACCCTCACACAGACATGCAGACAGGCAAAATACCAATAAACTTTAAAACAAAATAAAACAAAACAGCAATCAATAGGAAGGTAGTGTTGTGTTGCTGGGAGACAGACCAGGCTCACCCACCTGCCCTTGATGGCCTCAGCCCACGTGACTCCCACACCAGGTGGTACAGAGGCACAGGAGGAAGAGAGGACTCAGAGCTCTCCTTCCTCTTTCTCACCCTCTGCCTCTCCGTGCTCCTCCCTAGTTCCCTACCCCGACCTCCCTCTACGAAGTCTTCCTTCTTCCCTTCCTTCTTTTCACCGCCCAGGGAACCTCTGTGGCATCCTAAGGGACCGAGAGCCCTCCCCTCCACTTTTCTTCTAGAGTTTCTGATGCTTTGACCCTGGGATCCAGCCAGCTGCAAATGCAGCTGTTACCTGTCCACGCCTTCTGGGGTTGGAGGGTGGGTCTAGGTTGGGCTTCTCATCAGTGGGGCACACACTTCCTGGGAAGGGGAGGTGAGTACTTATGGTCTTCTTGGCATGCTGTTCACCCTCATGTGAGGAAAGCAAACTCTTCCGGTTCTTTGACTTTAACTGGACCCCACATGGGAAGATTGCTCTGACAGAACCAGGAGAGGATATTGGACTTCCTCCTGGGCTCGGCTCACATGTCTCATTTGTGAGGTATGTAGGTCTACCGGCAAATTGTTTCCTGGACTATTTCATAAATGAGTAGGGTGAGGCACATCTCATTTCCCCTAGGTAAGATAACTGATGTTGAAACTCACCATTTTTTTACAGATTATGAAGATGTGACTCATAGGGAAGGGAGCACACCGCTCATAAATGTGCGCACTGGATTCCAAACAAGCTATGGCTCTTTGCACACCGTCCTAACTTCTTGTAAAAAGAAGTGACACAGAGTATTAAAGAGGGCTCAGCAGGTATAAATATTGACCCTGTGGCATCCCAGCAAGCTGGTTTTCCCTTGTCAGTGCCCTGAGCAGAAAGCCTCCTCACCAATGGGACTTTTTAACATTTTATTTTATGTGTGTGCCTGAGAGTACATATGTGCAGCACATGTGTGTAGCTGTCCATAGAAGCCAGAAGAGGGCATCAAATCTCCTAGAACCAGAGTACACATTAATCATATCCACCCACAACTCACCCTTTCTTCCCCATAGACATCCCCTTGCCTCCTTTATGTCCTCCCTATTTATTTATGCATCCCCTTTTATGGCCTCTCATTTATTTGTTTATTTAACCCATAGTGCAGTGAGAACCTGTTGATGGATATTGTTGATCTGGTGTAGTTCTTGGGAACTAACCATAACTCTAGTGAGTTGATGAGTGTGACAGTTATACCATGTCCAGTGCTCCTCTCCATCTTTACTTTTATTTTTTAAAGATTTAATTACTTTTACTTTGTGTGTATGAGTGTTTGGTCTGCAAGTATGTATGAGTACTGTGTATACATCTGGTGTTCTTTGAGGCCAGAAGAGGACATTGGATCTCCTGGAACTGGAGCTATGGATGGTTGTGAGCCACTGTGTAGGTAGCTGGGAACTGCTGAGCCATCTCTCCAGCCCCATTTCCCCCTTATTTTTAATTTTAATGGACACAAAACAATAGTTAGTAATTTGTATCGTATGGCCATCATTCAGTACTTTTATGCAATGTGTAATGGTCCACTTAGGGTCATTGCAATATATCATTTTAAACATTTATCATCTCTTTGTGTTGGAACATTCAAGATCCTGCATAAGCCAGCCCTTGGTGTCGCTTATAAATTCCAGTACTCAGGACACTGAGGCAGGAGACTTGTGAGTTCTGAGCTAGCCTGAGCTACATAGCAAGATGAGACACTGTGTCAAAACAATTACAATAAAAAGAAATCCTCTCTATTATTCACTTAGTTGTAACCATAGTTATGCTCAGTATTATAATTCTTTTGGTAACCATGGTTATACTCCGTACTGTAGACTGTGGTAACCATGGTTGCACTCTGTACTAACTATATCCTGTTAGAAGTCATTCCTCCTGTTTTTTTTTCTCTTTCTTTGTGCCTAAAGATGTAATTGATAATGAAAGTGTAAAACCCTATGGGAAGCTCCATGGGTTCAGAAAGGTCATTCCGACTGTATAGAAAATGTTCACCAAGATGCATGGAGTTTGGGACTGGACAAGGGTTTGTTTGAGAAGCTGCCTTAATCCAGTCACATGATGCTTTGATTTGTGAGTTCACTAAAATACAGAGATTTATCTTGATAGGGGTCATCCTGAACCTATAGGTGGGTATAGTGGTCTTTCCTGTTCAGAAAAACCTCCCTGGATTTTTTTTTTTGGAATCCAGAGGTGAGTCTTCTAAGTGATTCTAAGCCCTGTCAAGCTGACAGTGAAGACTGACCATTCCAACAGGGTGACAAGCAATGGAAGTTTTTTTTCTCACAACCTGGGATCCTGGAAACTCCAGAGCAGGACGCCGGCACAGACAGTCTATAGTGAGGCCTTTTCCACGTTGTGAACCATCCACTTCCTGTTGTGTGTCTACCCACGGGAAGAGTGCTCATCATGGGTTGCTTTTGTAATGGTTCCACATTCATGACCTAAATACCTTTCAAGGACCCTACCTCCAAATACTATCACATTGGGGTTCCAATATGTCAATTTGAGGTGATTATCTGCCATGGATCTACTACCAGTTTGCTTACCAATGACTTTTCTCTACAACCTGCTCTGTTCCCCTGTCCATCTTTAGAGCATTCTTAAGCTCAACCATCTTTCAACTCTGCATGTAAGAGAAGTCTGTACTTTGGAGGAACACCCACCTTCTGTTCCAAAAGGGTCTGACTCTGTTTCTATGGTTGGAGTATTTCTCCTGTCTCTAGGACACATGAATGGGATTCCAGAGTTTGGTAGAGAGGCCTGGAGGTCAATGAGTACTCCTTTTCTCGTTTAGTTCCCAGCACCCATGGGGCAGCTCACAACCACCTGTACTAAACTCAGGTCCTCTTCAAGCTATTCCCTCAAGTCCTGCTACCTTTTATTTATATTTTTATTTACAGGCTCATCCTTTCCTGAAAATTTCCACATTTCCTCCACTCCCCGGCTTCTTCTTCTTCTACTGGTTTACAAAAGGTCATTTGCATGCAAGTATATATAATGTACTTTGAGCATATTCTCCACACACCTCAGTGTCCTCCCCTTCTTATTCCACCCTACCTTTTTTTTTGAGATATAATTGAGTTCCCCACCCCACCCCACCCTGCTCCACCTCACCATGTGTGTGCTTGTGTGGGAGCTGGGAAGCTCTTTCTGGAAATGTGAATCGGTGAGTGGAAAACACAGCTTTGGGGCAAGAGATGAGGCAACTGGAATGACCTCCCCCTCAGCCCTTCCTTTCAGGTCCCCAAGGCACCTGCATCCTCTCTCCAGAGTTTCCTTGAGGGGTCACTTCAAGGAAACTGCCTGGTGTTGCCAATCCTGTCATGCCCCGGAACCATGGTCTCCCCAGGTCACCTTCAGTGATGTCCTGCATGATGCATCAGGTCTGCAGCTTCACAGTCCATCACCAGGCTGCCTCTCAATCCGACTCTCCACACTGCGATTAGCAACTTCAGTTCTTCGGATGCACTTTGGTCCTGATCTCTATGCTGTGGCACTCTCTGAGGCTCAGGTTTAGGCTCCCTAGACTTTGTTTGGTGGCTTTCCTCATCCAACAACCATGTCTTCATTTTTCAGGTTCTTGACAATGGACTTCCACAGTGGTTTGTGGGCCCAGCTGAGTCTCGTGCATCTTCCCGGCCTCAGACGAGCCCTGACAGATCAATCAGAAGCTCCACAGAAGCACTTGATAGGAACAGAGTTGAGGCAGAAGCAGCTAGAACTGGTCCAGAATGAATTATACCATATCTGGTCCTACCCATATGCATTCTGGAACTAGAGTTCATGTAAGAAAATCACACGCTTTTATCTTCCCCTGTCTGGGCTTTTTTTTTTTTTTTTTTTTTTTTTTTTTTTTTTTTTAAGATTTATTTATTTATCTTGTATACAGCATGTATGACTACAGGTCAGAAGAGGACACCAGATCTCATTACAGGTGGTTGTGAGCCACCATGTGGTTGCTGGGAATTGAACTCAGGACCTCTGGAAGAATAGTCAGTGCTCCTAACCTCTGAGCCATCTCTCCAGCCCCCCTGTCTGGGCTCTTTTAAGTAGCTCCATGGGTCTGGCAAGCCCTCGGGGCTCCTGAAGCCAGGAGAAAGCCATACAGTTGATTGCTTATTCTCTGATGGGCCACACCAGGGCTTTGTCTCCCATCTAGCTCAGCTCTCTCACTTCCAGGCCCTCACACTCTGGCTCATTTTTTTTTTTCCAGGCTATTTTGTATGTCCAGGAAGGACAGATTCAGATGGCTTGGTTGGCTGTCAGGCATATGACTAGGTGTCATAAAGAGGGATTGAATGTTTGCACAGTCTTATTTCCTCTTCCATCTTTGCACGACACAGGTCTGTCCTTGAGAGATGCCACCTGTCCCTTATCCTTGTGAGACCTTAGACACCTCAAAAGATCTTGTTCTGCTGGGTGTCAGGCTGCTGTGAGCTGTAAAAGTGGTGAGTGAGCTGGGCGGTGATGGTGCACGCCCAGCACATGGGAGGCAGAGGCAGGTGGATTTCTATGAGTTTGAGGCCAGCCTGGTCTACAGACCGAGATCCAGGACAGGCACCAAAACTACAGAGAAAACCTGTCTCAAAACAAACAAACAAACAAACAAACAAACAAACAAACAAAGTGGTGAGTGAGTCTAGCCAGGCCAGTGAGACGCCAGCACAGCTCTGCATTTCATTGGCCGGTGTCTATCTGCATAGTATCAGGAGTGGGCACCAACAATGGTCCTCACTCAGGAGGACGATAATTAAGACTTTCAACCAATGTCTTTTCCTCTGTCCACTTCTCTTAAGGATGAGGAAGTTGGCTGTGCCTCCCTTCACTTGACTAACCCATGTCAAAAGGGCTCCCTCCTTAAGAAAAGCCTTCCTTCATAGCCCAGGGCACCAGGCCCTTGGCTCATGGCCCACACCGGCGAGTGCAGTTATGCCGCTGTCCTCTGCCTCTGCTTTTTAGCTCTTTCCACCTCAGGTCTGCATCCTGTGTCTTGAGGTTTTTGAATATAGAAACGCATCTCTTCCCTTTGCCTAAGGCAGGTGCAATATTATGGACCCTTCATGGCTGTTGCCAGCAGTGTGGATAGCAAGGGGGAGACCATAGCTGTGTTATTCTGTGTATCAGTCATCATAGGTTATGTGAAGGTGCTATAACAAGTCATCCCAAGGTACTAGAAGTTACAACATCAGAGATTTTTTTTTTCTTGTTCACGTTATCTGAGCTTATTGCATTTCTGTCCCATGTCATCTCAACCTAGATTAAGGGAAGAGATTCTAGACTGAGGACAGTGATGTATTATGCCTCTAATCCTGGCACATGAGAGTCAGAGGTAGGAGGATTGTTGCAAGTTCAAGGCCAGCATGCTTTACACCGTGAATTCCAAGCCAGCCAGTATAGTAAAATCCTGTTTCAAAACCTCAACCAACCAAAATTAAAAAAAACAAAAAGGGAGAAGGAAGGAAAAAAATATTTGACATGAAGAATTATTGAAAGCCAGGCGGTGGTGGCGAATGCCTTTAATCCCAGCACTCAGGAGGCAGAGGCAGGTGGATCTCTAAATTCGAGACCAGTCTGGCCTACAGTGTGAGTTCCAGGACAGATAGGGCTATGTAGAGAGATCCTGTCTCGGAAAACAAACAAGCAAACAAACAAATGACAAAAACCAACCAAACAAAAAACTACCAAACAACGTCAGCAAAAAAGAATTGTTGATTGCCATGGAGGAGAAAAAAAGAGCAATGTAAGAGGCCTGACAGAAATGAAGGTTTTCTAAAGAGACCCTTGTGTCCTTCAATCTATGAGACTATTGAAATAATAGAACCCCCAGAAATAGTGATCACCCTAGGAATTTCATCCTGGGAGAAACAAAAGGTGCCGGCCAGAGAGGGAACTCATCTTCCAGAAGGATATCTCACTGGGCACCACCTTGTCCGGCCACCTTACAGGATGAGACTGCAGCCCAGATGGCAGTGGGTCAGGGGTGGGCAGAACCACACCGTGACAGGGACTGTTTAGGTGTGCATATCCTTGGCTGTCTACTTCAATTTTAATTTTACTCTAGGACCTAAGAAGACAGATTTGAGGACTTCATTAGATCTCTTTGTCCCTCTTTCCAGTGTGGCCACATTGAATAAATCTCCTTTTTCAGCCTTTCACTTCTAATTTGGCCCTTTTCATTCACTTATTGAGGACAGGCAGCCCGACCTGATTTGGAGCACATGTTATGATCCCCAAATTCAATAACAGCATGAGAATCTGTCACTGGTGCTTTTATATATCGTATTATAACTTCTGCTAATATTTCATTGGCCGAAGCAGATCATTAGACCAAGTTTGACATCAGCGAGACAGAACTGTACAATGTGCCCCAGGAAGGACCTCTGACTCTGGAAGCATGGTTCCTTGCTCTCAGCCTCTGCCTGGATCTGAGAGTATGATATTCCTCTAGGAACTAGGAAGTGGATCTGGAGCAAGGGTCACACTAGACCTTCTCTGAATCTTCTGATGTTGACAGGAGCTGGTGGGAAAAAATGGGTAAATGAGAGAATCAGAAAACCTGGGTCTTTTCCAGAGTTGCCAGGGTCAGAGGCTGGGCCCTGTAGTCCCAACATGTGAGAATTGACCATCCATCCTTAACAGGTCAATAAAGACACAAATCATAGTGACAAGCAGAGAAAAGATATTCAGTCAATGTGGCCATATGGGGAAGAACAGAGATGTCAAGATATTGTATTCTGATATGAGGCTGAAGTTTAAATAGAGGGCAAAGGGTGTGTATAGCTAAGCAGTGTTGGTCAAGGTATGGTCCCGTCCATCACTGACCCATCATTGCCTCAGCTCCTGCAAGCTGGTCTGACAAATCAGAACTATGTGAAACCTCTTTCTGGGGGACAGGTCCCACTCTGACTGGCACCAGAATTCATTTTTTCCTTTCTTCTAGCATGAGACTCCTGGAGACACTCCAATTTCTTGAGTCCGTTGTTTCAATAATCTGATAGCCAAAGGGAGGGTATAAGCTACTCTGTAACATGAATCTTAAAGAGTCTTACTAATAAAACAAACCCGGGCCAGGTATTGGGGTGAACTGGAAGATCAGAGAACCAGAACAGCTAACCTCACCTGGCCAACTTCTCAGCTGATCTTGTTTCCTCAGACTGGAAGCCTCTGTGTCCTCATATCCAAATGGCTCTCAGCTGAACTGTGCTGCTCAAAACCTAAAAGCTTAACCAACCAAATGCTTCTAGTTTCTGGTCCTCACGCCTTATATACCTTTCTGCTTTCTACCAACACTCCCTGGGATTAAAGGCGTGAGTCACCATGCTTGGCTGTATTCTTGAACACATGGATTTCTGCCTCTGGAATGCTAGGATTAAAGGCGTGTGCTACCACTGCCTCACTAAGTATCTAGCGGCTGTTCTGTTCTCTGACCCCAGATAAGTTTATTAGGGTACACAATATTTTGGGGAACACAATACCACCACACAACTCTTTCGTGCTATCTTCATGCCTTCAAGTAGATTCTCACTTTGCTTCAGTCAAGCTTTGCATCTTCTCTGAACCTCTGACTCCTTATCCTCAAAGAGGGGCTTGAACTATACAAGGGATGAGGTTGGTACTGGCTGGAGGTGATGATAGCTCCGTGGACACCCTTGACCTGTAAGGAAAGTGAGTCATGCATGTGTCCCAAGACCAGAATATCACAGAGGAGATGCAAGTCTTTTCTCCAGGCTCTCACCAGACATGACTTGGAGACCCAATCCCTAGAATCTGCAATTTCAATTTCCTTGTATTGTTTTAAATTTGGCTCTGCCCCCTCCAATGTTGTCCCCTTGTTCTCTGCTTCCTGGAAACCTGATTTTATTTTCCTCAGATTTCCCATATCAGGAGTAGTATCTTAGAGTTCAAACTTGACTTCCCCATCACCAGTGACCTTCCTGAAAGTTGTGTCTACATTTTCAAGGGGTTTCTTAAGTTACCTACCCTGTTTCTTCCCACCTCCTACCATAAAGTCTAGCTCAATTGCAGACTGAAAGCAACAACCACTACTCAAATACCTTCTCATTAAATTAGATACTGTATCTCCCAAGATAACATCTGTTTCATAGGTTTTCTGTCAATCCAATAGAACACCAAACATTTAGTATGGGCATGGAGTGATCAATAAACATTGACATGATACCTCAAGTGGTAAATTCAATTCCACATTTGATCTCTCAGGGGTCAGTGTTCATGAATCTCTGTTTCACGCAGAATTATGAAAAAATGCAGAATGCTGCCTAAGTGTACCTAATGTACCTAATTGTACAAAATGTGTACGAAACATAAGGACATTTTGTATTTAGAATCAGGCCCCATTTCTAAGGTGTCTCATTATATTTGTGAATCTTCAAAAAAGGAAGAAATCCAAAATATGAAACCCTTCTGGTCTGAGCACTCCCCAGGAAGGCTTTAGGGGTTGATAAATGTATTTCAAAGTCCTTATAAGTATTGACCGTGGCAGTGGTGAGCCATGACATTTTGTGGACAGGGGACAGGAATGCTGAAAACTCTGCTCATCAGCTTTCTGCCACTATGACAAAATACCCAAGAGAAATAATTAACAAGAAGCAGAATAGGTGCACTCTGGCTCAAGGTCTCAGAGACACAGTCACTTGGCTCTGTTGTTTTGGGCCTATGGAGGGGGAGCATTGGAGTGAAAGCTGTGGTTGAGCAAAGCTCACTCCATTGAGGACATAATCAGAAGGACTGCAAGAACAGGGTGCTAGGAACAAAGTGTACCCTTCAAAAGCATGTCCCTAGTGACCCACTTCCTCCAAGGTCTCACCAGGTAATGATCGATCTGCTCAGTTATGAATTCATGAATGTGTTAACCCATAGGTGTGGTCAGAGCTCTCATGATCCAGTCACTTCTCAAGGAGCTACTCCTGAGCTCTGATGTACTGTTTACCAACGCGAGAACCCTTACGTGGTGGTTTGATGCTCTGTTTGAGCACTGGCTTCAGAAAGTCTAAACTGGAGACCCTGGCGACAGTATGCTTGACTCTACAGCCACATTCCTCCTGGTCAAGCCTCCTCTTGGAACAGGTGCATGTGACTGACTCACCTCTTAGACTGCAGTCAGAGTTTACCCCAGCACATCTTTGCCCTCCTCCAGGCTGGGCTTGGTGATGGGCTGCATTGACCCACAATACACAGTGAGAGTGATTCAAGAGGATGGAGCAGTCAACAGGTATGTGGAGGTCTCAAGTGGAGGCACAGACAGTAGGAAGAGATGACTTGGAAAGCCCTTCAGTGGAAGGATTCTTCAGTTTTGTCCTTAGTTATTTTTTTTATTGTGTTTGTCTTAACTTGCCTCTTAGCTTATTGGAAATGTGTAGCAAGCTGGTTGAGATGCCCCCCTAGAGGGCTTAGTCGACTAGCTGCATCCTTGTGTGTGTTTATGTGATGGTTTATTGCAGGACACAGACAACAAAACCCACCCAAGAACAGCCTTGATATGCCATGAGAGCTGGCAGTCTCTTACCTACCCTCACCCATTACCACACCTTTCCATGATGAAACACCATTTCACTTAGGGTATCATAACTAGATTGCAGGGCTCTTGCTGGGAATTTCCAAAGGTGGCTCTCCACATGCTGGAGCCCTTGGTTACTATAGTAACTACATTATAAATCTAGAGAGAAATACAGTTAGTGATTAACCTCTTCTGTCAGTCCTTGCAATTGACTGTAAGCAAGTGCCACTCATATAGAAATTAGGGGTGGGAGGGCTTGGGAGCATGGTATACTTCTTAAGCTTAAGCCTGTGGACTATGCCCTGAGTTGTTGGCACGTATGTTGGGGCCACTGTAAAAAATCTTGAGGACCCAAGCTGGGTCTGTCCATCGTGTAGTAGTGTTGATGGGTGTTGGTGGGCAAGGGTTGTGGTGTGCAAGGCTGTTGTGTGCAGACTGTGATGTTCAGGGCTGTGATGTTCAGGTTGACTACAGTCTGAACCCCATTCAACTTGGAGAATGCAGGGCTGTGGTATTTAGTTTGTAGTGTGTAGCTGTGGTGTGCAGGTCAGTGGTGTTCAGGCTGTGGTGTGCAGGTCAGTGGTGTTCAGGTTGTGATGTTCAGGCTGTGATGTTCAGGTTGTGGTGTCCAGGGTTGTGGTGTGCAGGGCTGTGGTGTGCAGGTCAGTGGTGGCTTGGAGTCAGAATCCTTGATTAGTTTTTGAAGATTAGTTTTTGAAGTTCTTACTCTTGATTTTTTATGTACAAAGTCTAGCATGACCTCTTTCACTGGGTAGATGGTCTGGAATAAACTGTTTAAGGAAGGTCTCTCATCTAACCTAGTGATACTCACGTCCTTGCTGTAAACCCTGGAAATACTGCCTGCACAAGTTCAGCCTGTGTTTCCAGGTCAGGCCATGAGCAGATGTGGCCAGAGTGAGAACCCGACTGAGCTTCTGCAGGTGACTCCAGTAGAGCTGCTAGTGACTCGCCTTCTCCTTAGATAGCCAAAGAGGGCAAAGGAAAATCCTTGAAAGGACAGTGGTTTGGGGCTACCAGTCGCCAAACAGTCTTTCCGGATGAGCACTGGGTAACTGCGTGATGCCCTCAGGCAGGGAATGGGGAGGGTTCTTCCTGAGGATGAGCCTGGACACGTGAAGCCATGGGATTTGGCCAGCATCTATGACACCATGAAGGCTCTTGGAGGAGGGGGTGGTGAGTCCTAGGACACAGCATCTTCCCTTCTCCAGATTCCTGCTGCAGAGCAAAGATTTGAGGACAAATTAAAGGAATTGAGTGTCCACGTATGTTGTGATAATTTTTGTAAAGACTTAACTTTTAAAAAGATATATTTTTAAGTGTTGTGTGCTTGCCTGTCTGTCTCTATCTCTGTCTGTCTCTTTCTGTCTTTCTGCTTCTCTCTGTTCTTTCTGCTTCTCTCTGTCTCTGTCTCTGTCTCTGTCTCTCTCTTTGTGTGTGTGTGTGTGTGTGTGTGTGTGTGTGTGTGCGCGCACGCGCGCAGGTACTCATAGAGGCCAGAAGTAGGTGTCAGATGCCCTGGGGCTGGAGCTACAGGTAGTTTTGACCCACCTAACATACTCAGCCAGTGAGTCATCTCTCTATTCCCAGGAGCTGGTGCATGAAAAAACATCAAGCTTATGGCCCGTAGGTCTGAAAATCAGGCTGGCTTTTAAGGACCACTGTTGCCCCAACCCATGCTGCCCAGATCTCCATCCTCATTACCTTTTGACCTCTGACAATGCCTGTTCTTTTCCTGCTCCAAGAAGAACCTGCCTTTGAGGAGTTGCCAAGGGCCATTTAAAGCTGGTGGCAGGGTGGAGGAGCACCTCGTTCTTCCTTGAGAGAGAAATGAAACTAGTTTTCCTTCCGTTTCCCATGCCACAGAGACTGTCCCCACCCTGCCTCTTCTTGGGACTCTAGAATCTTCCAATCCCCCTGTCTTACAGAGAGAAGGAAAAGTGTAACATTGTGTGCCACACTTCGTACCTTCTGGAGTTCCTGAGTGGGGGCAGTTCTGTCATTCGTGAAATTTCATTCATGCTACATGACACCTGTGTCACTAACATATCAAACAACTGGCCCAGTATGGCATCAAGGATCCTCCAAGTACCTGTGCATACATTTAATAAATGACTGACCCCAAATATGTGAGCATAAGTTGTAAAATTAACAAAACACCTCCAAATACCTCCCAAGAATCCCCAGGCAAACTGGAAAATCCCCATTAGATACTGAGCCCGCCCCCTCCACACACAGCGCACAGGGAAGGAAGGCCTTAAGCCTGGTAGCAGAGCCTGGTAGCGTGTGGGTGGAAATGTTTCCACCAGGTCCCAGGTCCCACACATGATAGATGACCATTTCCTGTTTTGTCTTTGTTATAGTTTTACCATTTCTTAGGGTTTGCCTGCCTTGGGTCTTAGAATTTCACTCTTCTCTGTAGTTCCGTGAAGTTTTCCATGTGGCCACAGCACCCTGCCATCCACGGTCCTGCATCCTGGTGGCTGGCTCAAAACTTCCTTTCTTTAGGTGACCACTACTAGACAAGTTCGTGAGACTTCACAATCCACCCATCTCGTGGGATCCGTGAGCTTCATCTTCCCTAATATTGCTATTCGGCGTCTAACTAGATCCCAAAGCCCGGAGTCCCGACCTGTCCGTGTATAAATGCCCAACCTCCTCTTCAGTTGTTTGTTACAATCAGCGGCGACTGTGTGGGGGGGGTGTTGTTGGCAGGAGTTGGGGTGTGAAGCCTGCAGGGGCAGCTCTTAGTCTCTGATACACTGTAGGAACCATAATGGGGTGAGAGCTGAATCAACCTCAATGTACACAGAGATGCTCATGTTTGAATCAAGTGCGTTTCCTTTTAGGAGGTATGGGGTTGGGTTCGGTGGTGGTTTCAATGAGAGTGGCGCCCATGGGCTCATGCATTTGATTGCTTAGGCATCAGGGAGTGGCCCTATTGGAGGAGGATTAGAAGGATCAGGAGGTATGGCCTTGTTTGAGTAGGTGTGGCCTTGTTGGAGGAAGAGGATAGCTGGGCTTTGAGGTTTCAAAAGCTCACACCAGCCCCAGCACCTCTGTCTCTCTCTTGGCCTGTGGATGAGGATGCAGCTTTCAGGTCCTTCTCCAGCACCGTGATGAAAATGGACGGCATCTCTGCACTGTAAGCAAGCCCCCAGTTAAATGCTTTTTAAAATAAGAGTTGCCTTGGTCATGGTGTCTTTTCATAGCAATAGAAACATGACTAACACATAAATATCTGTAGGTGTGGGAGTTATATTGTTACTACTCCCTCTCAAATTTATGACCTCTTCTTTATTACTGCTATTCTCATGCCCTGCCCATGTGTGTGTGTGTGTGCAGCACACACACACACACACACACACACACACACACACCCACACACACACTCATAATACATATATGGAGGTCAGAGAACAAATTGCCAGAGTTGGTTTTCTCCTTTTGCCATGTGGGTCTCAGGGATTGAACTCAGGTTGTCAGGTTTGGCAGTCCACGCCTTTACTGGCTGAGCCATCTTAAAGATTTATTTCTAAGTGTATGCTTTCAATGCATGCATGTATGTGCACCATGTGTGTGCCTGGAGGGCAGAAGAGGGTGTTGGATGCAGCTGATTCCACTGGATGAGCCACCCAGCATGGGTACTGGGAACCAAACCAGGTCCTCTGCAAGAGTAGCAAGTGCTCTTAACTACCGACTCATCTCTCCAGGCCTTCCCTGAGCCGTCTTGCTGACCCTAGTCTGTGCCTCTTGATTGGTGTGTTTAATTCATTCATCCACACATCGTTCTGGACACAGGTGGTATGCACGTGGAAGAAGGGAGTGTCTTGTTTGCACTTCTCTGGAATTCAGCTTCTGCAGTGTGGGATGGGCTACATCTTCTGGTCCACAACTAGGTTGGATCTGGCGAAGCAGCAGCTGTCTTGGCTGTGTCCGCCTGGAGTCAGGCTTCTAGCATGCAGAGAATGAGAAGGAGCCTGGGTGAGGTGGGGGTGGGCTCAAGGCTGCAGGCACTGCTGCTCTTACAATGTTTTGTCAGACCTTCTTGAATAAATATTTTTTAAAAATTAATTGATTGATTGTGTATGTGTGTATGCTTGAGTGTATGTGTGTGTACCATCTGTGTGCAGGAGCCTGTCTGTGATACCCAGAAGGTGTCAGAATCCCTTGGAACTGGAGTCAAGAACAGTTGTGGATGCTGGGAACTGAACCCCAGTCCTCTGTAAGAGCAATACGTGCTCTTAATCACTAAGCTATCTCTCTGTCCTTAATAAATACTTGTTCATTATAGAATTTTGCTTGGCTGGTTTTCAAAATGGTTTTCAGTAGTTTGATTATTTCACAGGGAGTCTGTGCATTGATTCCTAAGACTACTGCTTCAGAAAGGGAATCCACTTTCTAAAATATTGGCTTCGTTTGGAAATTGAATGTTTTATTATTTTATTGTACTGGGTTATATAAGGTGTGTTGGTCACAGTTATCTAAAGGAACAGAACTGATAGAATGAATACATATATATTTGATGGGTGATATTGCTCTGTATGCTGTGAACATGTTGCTCTGATTGGTTGATAAATAAAATGCTGATTGGCCAGTAGCCAGGTAGGAAGTATAGGCAGGGTAAGCAGACAAGCATAATTCTGGAAAGAAGAAGGCTGAGTCAGGAGTCAGCCAGACACAGAGGAAGCAAGATGTGAAGGCAGAACTGAGAAAAGGTACCAAGCCATGTGGCTAAACATAAATAAGAATTATGGGTTAATTTAAGTGTAAGAGCTAGTCAGTAATAAGCTTGAGCTAATGGCCATACAGTTCGTAAATAATATAAGCCTCTGTGTGTTTATTTGGGTCCAAGCGCCTGCAGGACCAGCGGGTCGGGTGAGAGAGATTTGTCCTGATCATAGGCCAGGTGGGACACAGGAAAACTTCAGCTACATATATTAAAAGGGGATTTATTAGGTTGGCTATATGATGGGACCCAGAGAGCCCAACAATGGCTGTCTCATGCTGGAGAGGCAATTGCTCAGTTCACGAGGCCAGATGTTTCCACACTCCCAATCTGACACTGAGACTGGAGGATTCCCAGAGAGATGCTGGACTTCAGTTTACTTTGGAGCTGATGAGGATGGTTCTAACATTGGCGGAGTAATGCAGCAGTAACAGAGTAGATGGACTTGCCAGCAAGAGTGAAGAGAAGCAGGCAAAAAGCAAGGTTTCCATGTCTTTTATTCTGGCCTGCACAAGAGGCCCTGATTTAGTGTGGCTCTTCCTGCTTGAAATAATCTGACCAAGAAAATCCCCACAGGCATGCTCAGTGGCTTGGTCATATCCAGTCAAACTGACAACTGTGATTAGCCAACACATAGGCCATTTTCACAAAAGTATATGAAGTACTTTGTGCATACAACACCCTTACCATTACCTCCCTCTCTCATTTCTCTCCCCTCTCCTTAGGCCCCCTGTTCCCTAGACAGTCTCCTTTCCACTTTGATGTGATGTGTACACACATGATTTTATGTAAAATCTAGGATCCACAAATGAGAAAATGCACGTGATATTCATTTTTTTGAGACAGATGTAACTCGATCAGTATGGAGGTTCTTCAAGTAACTAAAAGTAGATGTATGTGACCTGTCTACAGTACTGCTGCTGTATCTACCCTAAGGACCTCAAGTCAACATCACTGGCACCTGCACATCAATATTTACTGTAGCGCTATCCACAACAGCTTTGTTACAGAACCAACCTAGGTGTCCAGAGCAAAGGAATGGGTAAAGAAAAGGTGTGTATGCACACAATTGAGGCTTTTCCAGCCATAAAGAAGAATGAAGTTATGTTGTTTGTAGGAAAACAGACACAACTGGAGATGATCAAATTAAATGTTATCTATCTATCTATCTATCTATCTATCTATCTATCTATCTATCTATCTATCTATCTATCTATCTATCATCTATGTATTTTACCTTTGTTTTTTCTCTGCGGACATTTCAAGAACCTTTAAACTCACTAAACAGTTTTGAAAGGCTTTACACACTGGTGTCATGCATGTATGGTCTACACAAAGCCAATATCCAAATTCAGTGGCCATATTTGGGTTCAGAAGAGAGACGAATGAATGACTGAAATGTCAAAGGAGGTGCTGGCTCTGCTGGAATAACATACCTAGACTAATAAAACCAGCAGCACCATTGGTCATCGCCCTCAGAGAGGCTGGGGCAGTGTCTTGCTCTGAGACAGATCAGGCTGTGTACCTGCCTCTGATGTGGTACCCATGTGGCTCCCATCCATGGTGAGATGGGGTAGGGCTCAGAGCCACCCTTCTTCCTTCTCATCCTCTGTCTCTCCTTGCCCATTCCAGGCTTTCTTGCCTCTATCTCATTCTATGAAGCCTTCATTCTTCTCTTCCTTCTTTCCACTTCCCCAGGAACCCATATGCCATCCCAAGTAACCCAGAACTCTGTCCATCACTTCCTTCTGGAGCCTCTGATGCCTTGACTCTGGGGGTATGGCCAGGTGCCAGTGAAGGCTGTCCTCTGTCCTCTGTCTTTGGCTTCTGCGTCTGGAGGGTGGAGGGTGAGTTAGAGAACAGCTGGATACAGACTGTCTCCTTGGCAGTGAGGAGTTCCTCACCTGGGAAGATTGTTCTTGACACACCATGAAAGGATGTTAGACTCCTGGGCCTGGCTCACATGTCCCATTGGTGAGGTTTGGTGGAGTCTGTGGCCAACTGATTGTTTTCCAATCCACTTCATTCATAAAGGGTGATGAGCTACTACATGTTTTCTCTCATAGATACATTTTTTTGATCTTACTTTTTCTCTTCCTCTTTATTATTGCTAATTGACACATAATAGCTATACATATTTATTGGTACAAATTGAGATTTTGCTGTATGTATATAAAGTGTAATAATCAAAGGAAGGCAATTATTATGCCCATTAACTCAAACATTTATTATTTATTTCGTTATTGTTATTTAATTTATGTGTTTGTTAGTATCTGTCTGCCGTGTGATACTCTCAGAGGCAAGAAGAGGGTGGTCAGATGCCCTGGAGATGGAGTTACAAGTGGTTGTGAATTACCATACTACTACTGGGAACTGAACCCATGTTCTCTGGAAGAACAGCAAGTGCTCTTAAGCACTAAAGCTACCTCTTCAGCTCTGATCATTTCTTTGTTTTGGGAACCTTTAAAACTCATTTGTTTAGCGATTTTGAGATATACAATAATTATGAACTCCAATATTCCCAGATGCCACCATGCTCCAGGACTGATTAGATACCTAGCTGGAGTTTTGTAGGTACAAACTGACTTTTCTAGTCTTACCTCCTTCATCCCCTTTCTAGCCTCAGTAACCCATATTCTTGTAGATGTATTTCTAAATGGTCTTATTAAAATAAAAAGCACAGAGCCAAATATAGGGGTGAAAGCCTTAGATCAGGGAAATAGGGAGAGCCACCAGCCAGCCTTACCTCACCAACTCTGCAGCTTCCAGATGCGAGTTACTTCCTGTCTACCCATGCCTTTATTGCCTTGCTGTTCTGCCCTCTCATTGGCTATCTTAGCCCAGCTACCTCACTTCTTCCTATACAGCTCTGTCACTTTTGGTCTGTCTGTACAGACCTCCAGGCCTCTATGGTTGGTACTGGAATTAAAAGCATGTGTCCCCACGCTTGGCTCTGTTCCCTAGTATGGCCTTGAACACACAGAGATCCTGCCTGCTAAGAGATTAAGGGTGTGTGCTGCCTGACTTCTTGTTTACTTAAAATGGCTTGCTATTTCCTCTGAAATCTCCAGGCAAACTTTATTAAAGCACAAATAAAATATCACCACATATTCTACTCTGTATTTCCTTTATTTTTTCCTAAATAGCCAGTATGTTTATTTTTATTTATTTATTTATTTCCCCAACATAATTTTTTGTCGTTGTTTCGTTTTTAGAGACAGGGTTTCTCTGTGTAGCCTTGGCTGTCCTGGAACTCACTCTGTAAACCAGGTTCAGGCTGGCCTTGAACTTATAGAGATTTGCCTACCTCTGCCTCCTGAGTGCTGGGATTAAAGGCATGCACCACCACCACCTGGCCCAACACAATATTTTTATTGGTTATTTGGGAACTTCACAAATTGCACCCTGACCACATTTGCTTCCCAATCTTCCCAGGCTCACCCTTCCACCCTTTTCCCCCCAAAAGAGAAAAAAAAATTGCCAAGTCCGAGTTGTATTGCCCTTTGCTCATAAACTCACTGGAGTGCGGCCAGACTCTCAGTGGCCAGCCCCTTAAAGATAACTGAGTCCTCCACTCACCAGAAGCCACCACCTGTGAAGAGCTACACTTCAGCATCTCTATCACGATTTTCAAGAAATGGCTTCTTTTCAATGGCTTCCTGTCTAGACTGTTTCTTTTTGCGGGGTGGGGTGGGATGGGGAGAGATTGTCACAGATGTCTTCAATGCCTCTCATTCTCAACTATGAGTCTGCCGTCATTGAAAGCACTGTGAAAGAAGCTGCCTTGCCTACAAAAGCCAGCAGCAGCACAGATTGTGGACTTCCACGTGGTTTCCAGTAGCATCACAGACCACAGACATTCACATGGCCTCTGGCTGCAGCAAGGACCACAAACCTCAATGTGGTCCCCAGTGGCAGCATGGATCATGGACATCAGTATGGCCTTGTGCTACTCTGGTTTCAATGAAACCAATTTGATAAGCTCCCATGCATGCATGAGTGAGAACATGTAGTGCTTCTTTTGCTTAGTACAATATCCTCCATCTAGGTTGCCACAAATACCAGAATTCTGTTCTTTTTCATGGCTGACTATCATTCCATTGTGTATATACACCACCTTTTCCAAATCCATTCAACCATGAGTGACCACTGGTGGGGACTCTGTCTACTGGCTGAACAGTGCTGCAATGAGTATGAATGACCTGGCATTTTGTTTCCATGGCAGATGTACCTGGGGGCAAGACAGTGGGGATACACGGCGGTTTTATTTCTCGTTTTCCCAGGAGCCTCCGTGCAGTTTTCCATACTTACCGCATTAATGTATGAGTTTTCCAGCTCCTCATGGTGGGCAGCATTTGCTATCTGTCTTATTATTTATTTATTACTTACATGTTTTGTTACTTGTTATTAGCATTTGCTGTCTTTCATTCCATGCCAGATGGGGTGAGGCGATATCTCATTGTGGTTTTGATTTGCATTTCCTCAGTTGGTCATGCTGATGGTGTTTTTTTTTTTTTTATTTAAAGATTTATTTTATTCATTATGTATACAGTGTTCTGCCTGCATGTGTCCCTGCAAGCCAGAAGAGGGCACCAGATCTCATTACAAGTGGCTGTGAGCCACCATGTGGTTGCTGGGAATTGAACTCAGGACCTCTGGAAGAGCAGTTGGTGCTCCCAACCACTGAGCCATCTCTCCAGCCCCTGCTGATGGTGTTTTATAAATAATTCTTCACGGCTGTTTATACAGCATTTTTGGGAAAAGGGCACTCAGGTCGTTTGCCTGATTTTGGCTGGATTAGTTTTTCAGCTGTTGACCTTTTAGTCCCTGTGTATTCTGGACACCAGTTCTTTCTCAGATGAACAAAGTACATCTTTCCCTTGTGTAAACTGTCTTCTCATTCTTCCTTTTCTTTGCTGACTAGACACTTTCCAGTTTGAAATAATTCGTCAATCTTTTAATTTTTACTTTATTTTTTGTCTTTATTTTCTTCTTTTACTTTTATTTATTTATTTTTACTTTCTTTCTTTTTTTCTACATCAGACTGGTATTGTTCCGATGTGCTAACAAGGTTTGTGGGAGACACATGCCACACACACACACACACACACACACACACACACACACACACACACACACTACATAAATGCAGTAAGAAGTTGCCTTTGCTAACGTCCTGGAGCTACCATTGGTAGCTTTGAGTTGAGTGGAGACAAGGCCTCCTTTCATTGTCTATGGATATCCAGCTTTCCTATCACTACTTACTGAAGAGATCATCCCTTCTCCGGTACATATTTTGGCAATTGATCAGTTTTCAGGGGTAGATGCATGGGCTATTTCTAAGGTTTCAGTCATGCTCTATTGATCTGTATGTTGATGTTTATGCTAGTGGTATTTTGGTTTTTATAGCTTTGCCCTAAGTTTTAAAATCAAATGCTCTGATTCTTCCAGACTTTGTTTCTGCCCAAGACTTACTTGGCTCTTTGGAGTCTGTTAGGCCTGAATATGAATGTTAGTATTATCTTCTCGAGCTCTGAGAAGCTGCATTGGTATTTTGATGGGGACTGCATTTTGCATCACATCTGGAGTTGTTTTGAATCATGGCATTTTACCAATATCAGCTCCTCCAACTCAGGATCACCCATTCCTCGGGCTTCTTTTAGTTTCTTTCATTGGTATTTCATAGTTGTATTATAGGGGTCTGGATTAGTTACTTTCTTCACTACTGTGGCAAATGTCTGACAAAAGCCACTTAAGAGGTAAAGGTTCTCTTTCGGCTCACTGTTCGAGGGTACAGTCCATCATAATGGGACAGTCATGCTGGCAGGGCCTTGGAATGTCTCAGAAGAAAATGGATCACAGGACTATATGTAAGACATGAAGCTTCTAGAAGAAAATATGGGGGGACTCCTTCAAGCATCAGCAGGGGCAGTCAGGAAGCAGAAGGAGAGAGAGAGAGAGAGAAGGAGAGAGAGGGAAAGAGAGGGGGAGAGAAGACAAGAGAGGGAAAGGGAGAGAGAGAGAGGGTGCCACCCACATTTAGGGTTGACTTTCGCACCTTAGTTAACTCAGACTATAAACTCCCACACTGACATGCCCAGAGGCCTGCCTATTAGATGATTCTAGAACCTGTCAAGTTGACAGCAAATATCAACCACCACAGAGTTCTTTACTCACTTGGTAAACTTTATCCTTAAGTATATTATCATTTTTTTTGGTGGCATAAGAATCCAATTTCTTAAGTCTTCTTCTGTGTATGCTTATTATTGGTGTGTAAAGATGCCAATTCTAAAACACACCATTTTATGGAGAAGGAAATTGTAACCTTGAATGGAACATTGACTCACAGACCATAAATTGCTCTAGTATATTGCAAGCACCTCAGATACTCTTTGCCCATAATCTAAGGTGCTTACGAGGAGGGAGAACATAGAATATTAAAATGAGCTCAGGAGGAAGGTGTGAGCACAGCCCTGTAAATTCTCCATGAACTGGTTTCTTTCGTGAACTGGTAATCTTGTAGTAAACTTGGTTCAATTCCTTAAGCAAGACACATTGTTCCAAAGCCAACTAGACTTTTTGGGTCCATCTTGCCTTTCTAACTCCCTCCCTGGTTTCTTCTCAGTTCTCGGAAGGGTCTTCCTTGCTGGAATGCTGTGTGTCTGCGGAGTTGGCCCTGTTGCTTCCTGTGTTTGCTCCATTTTAATTCTATGACAATGCTGTAATTTTCATTGATCTGTACATGTCTGTCTGCTTGTAGTTGTTTTCACTAGATTTTTAAAAAGCTAGGGAGGGCAGGGAATTGATTTGTCTTCTTTGACTTTCTGTTAGTGCCTTGTTGAATGAGTGAGTAAATTTGAAACTTGGTGGTGGGGATGTGTGGGGAAAAAAATAAAGGTTAATGGTTAGAGGAAAGGAAGGAAGGAGGGAGGGAGCTGCCACCTCTGAAATGCAAACTTTTATTTATGCGTATGCGTGTGTCTGTGTGGGTGTATGGCATATGTGTGCAGGAGCCCTAAGAGGCCAGAAGATGCTGTCAAATCCTTGGGGCTGGGGGTGGCTGTGAGCTAACCTAACATGGGTGCTGGGATCTGGGCCTTCTGGAAGATCAGTGTGTGCTCGTAATAGCCGAGCCATCAGTCCGACGGTCTTGTTCACAGGTTTTGATTATACTGAGATTTTCCTGCAACCGTTGGCTGATTTGCTCCCAGACACATGCTCACCAGAAAGGGCCCCGTTGGTGGGTTTGCCTGGGTCACTGACAGCACTGTGACAGTTTCCTCGGGCCAGCCTTATAGTCTTCTGTGTCTTGTGCAAAGATCATCACATGTTTCTCTCTTTACCTTTTGTTTGTTTGTTTTGCTTTTGATACTACTTTATTTTATTTGAAGTTGGACTGGTGCAAAGGACCTGACATCAGTGAGCACTTTGGCACAACTTGTAGAAATGATAAAGATAACTCCCAAATCTCTTGATCTTTACAACCAATCAGACATTGCAGCTTCCGTTTTCCTCTCAGGTGAAGAACCAGAGATTCAAATAGTGTGCAAGCTTCTAAGCTTGCTTGACTGGTAGATGGCAGGGTGTACTCTGAGGCTGGCCTTCACCCAGATCATTATACTGTGTGGCCTTGTGTGTCCCTCCAGTGTGAGCTCATGGCTACAGAGCTAGCCACTGCTTCTGTGGCCCCTATGACCTGTATGTATGTATGCCAGTGCTACTTGAACTACGTGAGATGCAGGGAAAACTGGCTTAAGGTTTAGAGGAAAGACCTCTTTGGGCCTCAGTTTCCTCATCTGTCCAAGGAAATGTGGTACCCATCTGTACTATTCAGGACATCAAAGGCACTAAACCCAGGGTGGTGATGAGTGGTACAGAGCTGTATCTGAATCTAGGGGTTGCTGTTGCCTTCAGTGTTGACACCGATGAGGACGCATGTTCCATGGTCAAGATCATCTGTGTAACTCCAAAGGCTCAACCCCCTCCAACATTCCTGATGTATGGCCTTGGAGAACTTGGTGGAATGACATGTGAGTTTCAGGAACAATAACCAGCAGCTCTTTTATTAGGGCTATTGCTGGGATTTCACACAGTGAGCTCAGATGGTGAACAAGGTTAATAAGTAACTTATGTGACATGAGGTGCAAAGTCTGGATTCAGACCATATCTTTTTGGTTGCTTTTGTCTCTCTAGCCTGGGTATCTGAGTCTCTTGAGGAGACTTGGCTTTGGTCCGTCTAGTTTTCCTGTACTCATCTTCATTATAATACTGGATGAGGCTTCCCAGTACTATCAAACAAATTCATGGGCACTTCAAGGTCTTCTATGTGCAGTTGGGGCAACTACATGCTTGGGACTCCTCATCTGCCCTCATCCCTGATCATTCTCCTGTATCCACCACCCCATCTCCTGCACCCTGCTAGCTAATTTTGTTGCATAAGTGGGAGTGTGGCTGGAAACAACAGGATTCTGTGAGACAGGGGACTGCTCTCATTCAGGGAACCTCCCTCATCAAACAGCTGGAAGAAGGGTGGGGCAGAGAGAAGAAGACTGGCCAGAGTCTCCGCTTAGAAACTTGCCTCAGGTTGTGCTTTCTCTGCTAGATGATTCTGATGCTTCTACTTAAAGATCAGTCCTACACTCCCGTTTGGTTGATGCATTGACCCTGGTCTTTTCGTCTATTTTGCATGTTTATCATATTTGCTTGTGTTCTGACTTCCTCTCTAGAGAACCGGAGAGTAAAGGTCACAGACCCTCCAAAATGCCTAGAACCAGCTTGACATATGGAGGGTGCTTCGGGAGTGTCTAGGGAATTGTGTGTGTGTGTGTGTGTGTGTGTGTGTGTGTGTGTGTGTGTGTGTGTATTATGTTGGTAGGACAACAGAAAGATGAGGAGAGCCACAGTATCACACCAGGGGGTGGGACGGGTCTCAGTGCACCTGACCTGGGCTCTAGTCAATGCTGGCTGCCCAGATTGATCACAGGAAGCTGCCCTGGTTGTCAGAGAAGGCAGTAATCCCTGATGGGGGCCCTGACCGCTGTGTAGAGCCACTGTGGGCAAGTTTCCCTTCACGGCCCACCCATCATCCCATGCAGCTGCACAATGAGTTTAGCTTTGTCTCAGCTGGATGACTCCGAAACTTAGCCAGGTGAAACCATTTGCCAGAGAGACCTGAGCCTCTTCTCAGAGTGGCGTGGTCCTCTTGTGATCTATCTGGCTCTGCCCAATGACCTGCCATGGGAAACCTGTTACATTTTTCATCTGTAGCTGGGGTCCTCATCTATAAATGGTGCTTTACCAGAACTGGGAAGTGGACTGTTTTTATCAAGCTACTATTGCAGAATACTATTTCCAGGCCATGGAAGTGAGTCTGTGCACTATGGCAGACACTGGGAGATGCCAGGAACACACTGTGTCCCCTCACTCATACACTGTGGGAAAGGCAGGTACTTCCAATTCCTGCAGGTCTCGGAGAGAACACCACCTACATAAGGATAAGGGTTAAGTAGTCTAGTCACTATGGTTGGGCAGGGCACTGTTTAACAGCCCTAAGCTGGGGCCTGGCTAACAAAGAGGCCCCTCCCCAGAAGGCAACTGGACTTTCGGAGCATACAGCCACCTGCTATATAAGGCCTCTCCCGACACCTTCTCCAACACATTGCCAGGACCCACCTTCCTAGGACAGTGTCCTTGACTGGACCCAGAAGGTAAGGGGACTGTGAGTCTGGAGCCTGATCCTGGGAGAAGCTGAATCCTGTGGTGTGGACTTGGGGGGACTCAGGCCTGCTCTGGCTAGTGTTCAGGATGTTCTTGAGGTTCTTGTCTGCCAATGCCACCCACTGCTGCCCTGTTCTCAGGATGGCCAGGCTGGAGTAGAGGTTGAGGCTGGCGGTGTGTTTGCTTGGCATTCTGTTGTCCATGTGGTACTGTGTCTCTGAGCTCTGGCTTCCCTGGCAGATGTCAGCAATTGTGGCCGCATGCTGCCAGGCTGCTGAAAGATTTAATAGTAGAATGTTGCAAGTTAGGGAGGAGACTGGAGATGTAGCTCAGTTGGCAGAGTGCTTGCCTAAGAAGCAGGAAGTGCTGGGTTCGATCCATAGTGCCTCATAACCTGGTATGGTATTTGTATAGGCTAGCAGCCTGGGCTACATGACATGAGACCTTTTTTTTTTTTTTTTTTTTTTTTTGCAAAAAGAAGTGATTAACAGGCCTCATGTCCCACCTCAGGATCATCTCTGCCTGTCTGCTGTCTACTAGCCAGGTCCTGACTTCTCTGCATCTGAGACTAAGACTCACCATCAGGCTGCTGGGAGCTGAGGTGATCTCCTGAGGTGGAGTGAATGTCCTTCTGTGATAGCTTCTCCCCTACATTTATCTCTCTCCTTTCTTACTTCACAGTAACAATTTTCTAGAAGTCTTTCCCAGAAGTTGGGGTTCCTGAGGAGGTGTCTTGTTATGGAGGAATATACAGTTGAGTGCAGAGCCCCTGTGCCATATACCCTGCACAGGGCATACTTGATTTGACCTGTGGGTTTTTAAACCATGTGGCCACTGGGAAAGCATATGGGTTCTTTGTCCCTTGACTGGGGTAGTTTCCCTCCTTTTTTTACTAGTCCTAGTAAGTCAACCAGGAGGCCATGCAGCTGTGTGTGCTGTGTGGTGGGAGGTGTGTTTGATCTGTGGTACGGGGTGGAGCAGGAAGAGGGAGGTTCTCCCTGAGAAAAGGTCAGCTCTGCTTCAGTCTGTGACCGCTGTCACGGGGCAGCCAAGCATCAGAGCGGGAAGCACCTGGAGTGTGTTCTGCTTTGGGCCTACTGGTGAGCCTGGCTGCTTCTGCTTCTGCCAGAAGTTGCATGTCTGTGGAGTGGAGGCACCAGCCTGTCTTGAGGCAGCACTGTTCACGGGGGCTCCACAGGATGTAAATGTTCTGTCTGCCATGGTTAGTAGCAGCTGCTCAGCACATGTGGCTGCTGACCGTCTGAACAGTGGTCCCCGTGCTGACGGACAGATGTGTCACCACCTGCCGTGACGGAGCTCACCCAAGGAGCCCCATTTGGCTATGGCTGCCATAAATAAGGTGATGATCAAGGAGGGTTCTGTGCAAATGTTTGCTTCCCGTGCTCCATTGCTACTCAGGCAAAGAGAAACTCCTTGAGTTTTGACTTAGCATCCTAACGAATGTGGCAAAAACCTACAAGAAAGATCTAAGTCAGATGGTTTGCAGGTAAGGAGTGCCAGGTACTGAGAAATGGGTGCCACTTTAATCTAACTCAGGAGCTTTGATGTGTTCAGGCTCTGGCTTCTGAGGTGTGTCACGTGAGCTGGATGGCCGAACGGAGTGGGAGTGAAGGGTCGGCATCGTATCCCAGCTCCGACACCTCTCAGGCGTGAGATCTTGATTTTTGAGTGCATCATCTCTCCCTTCTAGGGCTCGGTTTTGTCCAGGTGCTAAGACATTATTCAAATTAGTGCATGTAAAGGGCTTGGAGCCGAGCAGGGCTCACGGGTAATGCATAGGAGGCGGCAGCAAAGCCCTCCCCTCCCCCCCCCCAGCATCAAAGTGAATGGAGGAGACCCCTGCAGGGAGAGCAGACATTGCACTCTGGAGGGGTGGGGGTGGGGGACACAGATCCTGTGGCAGGGGAGTTGAGGCGACTACAGAACCTGAGGGAGGTGAGAAGAACGCAAAACCCAGGGCCATTCTTTTGTTTGTTTTGTTTTTCGAGACAAGGTTTCTCTGTGTAGCTTTGCGCCTTTTCCTGGAACTAGCTTTGTAGACCAGGCTGGCCTTGAACTCACAGAGATCTGCCTGCCTCTGCCTCCCGAGTGCTGGGATTAAAGGCGTGCGCCACCACCGCATGGCTGGGCCACTCTTTTTATCTGGGACTCTGTTAGGATTTGGATCTCAAATAGGCCACAAAAGCCCATGGCCTGGTCATCAGCCTGCAGCTCTATAGTGAGATGCTGGAACCTTTAGGAGGGTGGCCTGGGAAAAGGAAGTCAGCTCATAGAGGGAGACACTGGGACACTCTCCTCTTTCCTTGTCGTTCTCTGGCTGCCATTAGGTGAACAAACCTCCTTCATCATGAACTTCCACAAAGGGTCAAAATGACTGGCACCTTCGAATCCATGAGCCACAATTAATGAATCTTCTTTTCCTTGTAAATTGTTATCTCAGGTATTTTATCATAGTGACAGGAATCTGACAGACACATACCTTGGCCCCAGCAGACCTGGGTCTGCCCATTTGCACCTGAACTTAACCTTGAATCAGGACAGGACAGAGAAGAGTCACAGTTCCGTCCACCCATGCAGGACTGATTTTTCTCCCCCAGAAACAAGGACAGACCCAGTAGTAAGCATGTTTCAGTGTTTTTAAAACACTCTTGATGGTAGGTATCCCTCCAAGACTCCGGGCTGCCCTCTTCGTGTCTTTCCAGGTTTGAGGCTCCGTGGCCCCACCCTTGGGAGAAGCCAGGCCCAGCATCATGAAAGGCATCCTCATTGCTGGCGTCTTTGTGGCATTTGCCATTGCAGTTATAGGTGAGAGAAGCCCCCTTTTGGATAAAGTCTTCTTTTCCACCCCGTCAGAACGTCCTTGCTCTTGGCATCTTGGTACCCACCACCTGGCCTGGTGTGTTGCGTGAGACCCTTCAGAGAGACCACTCTGCTGCTGGCCAGGGTTGGCTCTTCCTCTTGGGGAATGGAGAATAATGGGGGAAACTAACGGGCATAGCTCCATGTCACAGCATCAGTTTGGGGATCTTTAGAGAACAGCTGGGCATCCACCCGCTCTGTTTTTGCTTCCCGGGGTGGGTGTGGTGCTCTGTGAAGTGGTGTTCACGTCTGCTGGTTGTTGACTTCCGTGAATCCTTTGTCCTCTTAGACTCTCTGAGCTGTCGACAGTGTTACTCACCCAATGAGAGCTGCAGCAACAGCGTCACTGAGTGTGTGGAAGGGAGCGTCAGTTGTGTGGAATCCTTGGTCAATTCCACTCTAGGTGAGTGGGGCTGCCTCCATCTCTGGGACTTGTGGCGGAGGGAGCTAAAGAGGGTGGGCACAAGAAGGACCCCTGAGCTGGGGCCGGGCTGCGCAGTGAGACTAGTGGGTTATGAAGACGACTCCCCTGTGACTGAGGTGAGCAGGAGCTGCCTGGCAATACAGGTACAGACTCAAACAAGAGGGTAAGCCCTGTGATGACTTGGAAATCAATCCCACTGATTAAAACCTCACTGTAGATACATTTTTTTTTTTGGTAGATGTAAACAGCAAGAGCATCTCAGAGCTAAATAAGAGGCAAACATTTTGCCCGGGACATGTGCTTTTTCAACCGTCTTGGCTCTCAGCCTCCTGGCTCCTTTCTCTTCTAGATCAAATATCTTTTCCTTGGTGAACTCCTCCCCAGGCATTCTGACTGACAGAAACCTCTGGGGGCACTTAGAGTTCTTTCATGCATATAAGCATGAAGGACCACAAACTGACATCTAAACTGTGACCTTGGTCAACAAGGGCCTCAGGAGATGGTCAGTCATTAAAATGCTTGACACACCAACATGAGGACCTGAGCTTGTCCCTCAGCATCTGCGTAAAAAGGCCAGGCATGGCATGCATGCCTGCAGTCTCAGCACCGTGGCAGCCAAGACAAGATGATTCCTGGAACTTGCCAGTCTAAAATTTGTGAGGTCCAGATCAGCTCAAGACGCTTTATCAAAAAACAAGTCGGAGAGCCATTGGGAAAGCCAGTGTTGATCTCTGCCTCTTCAATGCTGGGGTTACGATTATACGCCAACATGGCCAACTAAATTTATTTAACTTTTTGGTGTTTTTTTTTTTTTTTTTTTTGTGGTGCTGGGGATTACATCCAGGGCTTTGTATGCACCAGATAAGCACTCTACCACAGAGCCACACTCCCAGTCCCTTAATTTATTTTGACCAATCCACATTTAATGTAACAGCCACATATGTGGATGTCTCCATATTGGGTGGCTCTGACTGGATTCTCATGCAGTTTCTAGGAAGGAGCCCCAGCCAGTACTGTGATGTTGTATCATATACCAAACCCCACTGTGTCTGCTTTATTATATTTTGAGATGCTAAGAAAATTAGTGGTCTGGGAGGGCTGCATATGTGTTAGATTAAATCACCATTTTCTGGTATCCCTCCTGCCTGGCATTTGTACCCAACATTTTGACATTATTTACAACATTGTCACCCACAAAGTTCATGTTCAAGAACCAAGAGCTGTAGCCAACAAAAAGATTATGAAAACTTTTAATAATATGTTAAATAAGTTTACAACTTTGTGCTGGGTCTCATTTACATCTCTCCTGCCTGCATGTGACCACATGAGGCTCACAAGGTGTAGGTTAGCTAATGGCAGAGCTTAACCCATCTCTCTGCTAATCTGATGAAGGAAAGAGTTCTCTGATGGGGAAGGGTTTTCTTCTTGTTCTCCCCTCACATCCCCCCACACCAAGACAAGTTATCACTATGTAGCCTGGCTGTCCTGGAACTCACTTTGTAGACCAGGCTGGCCTGGAACTCACAGATATCTGCCTGCCTCTATGTTCCAAGTGCTGGAATTAAAGGTGTGCATCACTATGTCCCGCTGGGTTCTTCTTGTTTTAAGAAACCTGCAGTCTGTGGGGGACCTTTCCCCACTTTTCCCAGGTTCTCTTGAGGAGAGAGGGATAAGAAATATTAGGTAGAATGATAGGCCTCATTGATGAGAAGAAAGATGGAGAGACAGGATAGCTTCGGAAGGACCTGAGTCAATACCCAACGGCCCAGAACTTTATTCAAAAAGGCTTTTTATAGCAATGACAAGGGGCGAGGCAAAAGACCTCCCCCTTGCTAGATACAGCCAAGTACCGACCCTTCTAAACACCTGGTAACCACGCCCGTGGTCAAACCATTCCCTTATGCAGCCCTGCTGGGTAAAGGAAGCTCAGATTGTCTGACCTTGAGTAATTTGGGCCTCCACACCAGTCTCTCCCAAGCTGGGCTGAGCAGAGGTTCAAGTCAACTGCCCCTGTATGAATCACTGTTTCCTCACCCTGGAGCCTCTCCAGGCACTAATAGTCTGTGTTTGCCTTGATGTAGGAGGGTCCCACTATTTGTACCAGAACAGATCCTGCTCGGCAAATAATTGCATCAAGAACAGCGCCCAAGTGGCCTTCACAGTGCACGTGTTTGATGACCAAAGCTTCCATTTTGCAAGCCAGTGCTGCCAAGGAGAGGCATGCAACGACACCAACCACGGTTTGTACTGGGTCCAACAGCCTGTCCTGTGTCACACCTCCATGCTCCACCCTTGATTTTCTGTCTGGTTTGCTTGGCTGGGGGTGGATGTCTCAAGTCCGTGCACTTCAGCACACAGCTGGATGACGTTAGTAGTCCCACAAGAAACATGTGAGATGTTCAGCCAGCCCAATATCATGCTTTCTTTCCTCTTCTACAATGAAAATAGGGATCTCACGGTTCGTTTGTGTGGCCAGTGAAGCAAGTGCTCACTAGTCATTCTTAAACTTTGTGATCTCAGGGCATCAACTAAGAGTTTCTTTTAGACAATGTTTCCTGTGTTCAAGGCTCACCTCAAACTTGCTATGGAGCCAAGGATGACCTTTACTCAGTCCTCCTGCCTCTGCTTTCTGAGTGTTGGGATTATAGGTGTGTACCACCACACCTGGCAACATTCTAAGTCTCAAAACAAGTGATGACTCCCCAAATCTTTTGTTTATATGATCTCTACTTGCTAACATTTACAAGGTTGGGAAATAAAGCTAAGCAAATTCACAAATCTTAATTTTTTTACTCAAAAGCAAAAATATTTAGCTGGGCATGGTGGCACATGCCTTTAAATCCTAGAACTTTGATGTAGAAGAAGAGACAGGTAGATCTCTATTAGTTTGAGGCCAGCCTGGGCTACATAGTGAGATGCTGTCTCAGAAACAAAAAACAAATAAAAAGTTATGCATATTAATACTAATAGAGTTTTATATAAAATAACTTCCAAAAAACATTTAATGAAATGAATGGCATTGTTCCATATATATGTATATATGTACATATATGTATACATTTATTTATTTTTATTTTATGTGTGTGTGCTTGCATGTATGTGTACCATGCATGTGCAATGCCCACAGAGGCCAGAAGAGGGCATCAGATCCTCTGGAACTGGAGTTACAGAGGATTGTGATCTGCCATATGGTGGCTGGGAACTGAACCTGGGAATCGAGCCTGTGCTCTTAATCGCTCAGCCATCTCTCTAGCATCGCACCCTCAAATATATACTTTGATAGAGTGTTTTGACTTCTGGTTTAGCTGGAAGCTGGGATCTCATGTTTGCTTGTGTATTTAGTCTGTTTCAGTCTCACTCATTATGTGGGGCTTCTGGAAAATTCTGCTGCAAGCACACAAGGCAATAGGAGAAACAGGAGCAGATAAGACCTTGATGTTGTATAAAAATGGTTTTAGCCTCTTGGAATCCCTGCAGGGCCTCAGGGACCCAGGAGTTCCTGACCACAATTTGAGAGGTCGTCAAAGAGAAGTAATGTCAATCAGATACCTGATGGCTAATACTTCAAACAGCTGGCTGGTGTTGGCATTGGTTACAGCTTGGATTCTTTCCTTTCTTGCTCCTGTCTACCCCAGGGCACTGTGGACTGGCTGCCCCATAAGGGTGGCCTCAGGGGTTGTACATGGGAAAACTTTGGACAAAGCACGTGTCTTTGGGGCTAGATCTGAGGTTCCCTGATCACAGACTCTCCAGCCACTTCTCTGCTTGCCTGTCCCCTCTTCCCCAGGGCAGTGTGAGAACATGATTCTAAGCAATGGCTTTCCTTTACCCAGGAACACAGGCTCTCACCAACACCCAGTGCTCTGCTTGCTATAGCTACAACACAACAAACTGCGAGGAGAAAACCCGGCAGTGTTTCCAAGGAGAACGATGTGTTCACATCATTGCTGAGTTTGTAAACGGTAAGTCTGGGACTTCAGTTCCTTAACGAGGCTGGAGTGGAAACACATCGGGTCTTGATCCAAGTTCTGAGCTAAGAAGGGCAGAAGGGCTGGGGAGGGTGGAAGTAAGGGGGGATTAGCTCAGGATGCCTTTCAGCTAGAGACTTCCAGAGAGTCTTCTGCTGGTTGCTACTTGCTACATCCGCTCTTAGTCCAGGGCTACTTCTGGTTGCCTGTCTCCTACCCTCCTGTGGTTACACCCCAGTCTCACTTATTTGACTTCATGGCCCTCTGGCACTTGCTTTGGTCCTAGGCCGCCATTGCTCTATAAGTGTGGAGAGGCGTGACTTACTTGTTTTTATACCTATATATACACACACGTTTCTTCTACATCTTGAGAGGTGTTGGCTTGGGGCAGCTGGGGCCATCCGGTTATTTCTTTTTTTCCTACAAAAGTAAACTGACAGTGGCCATCATTTTGTCAGAGTATCCACCCTGCCTGATGGCAGCATGCAGAACACATTTGCTCCTTGCTAATGGAACAGCCCTGGGGCCTCTGCTGTCTGTAGCTCTGTCCTTATTTTCCTAGGACAGAGCAGACCTCGGCTGGTCCACTGTGGTGGGAGGTGGGGTTGGGGGTGGGTGGGTGGCAGAGGGCAGTGGGGCGAGGCTAGGGCCTTCTCAGCAGTCGGATCTGGAAGTAAATGTGCAGTGTCCTCCTACACTACACTGGGGAGAACCAATGTGTCCATCCTTGCTAAGGGAACCTTGGGAATGTGGTCTAGTGACTTCTAAGTAGGAAAAAAAGAGGTACAAACCAAAAATGAATAACCAGCCTGTCTCAGCTAATACATCGCTCAGACTAAAAGGGTTTAAGGCCTGCACCCAAATACAATTTCATTTCTTTTTTTTTTTTTTTCCTTTTTTTTTCTTTCTTTCTTTCTTTCTTTCTTTCTTTCTTTCTTTCTTTCTTTCTTTCTTTCTTTCTTCTTCTTCTTCTTCTTCTTCTTCTTCTTCTTCTTCTTCTTCTTCTTCTTCTTCTTCTTCTTCTTCTTCTTCTTCTTCTTCTTCTTCTTCTTTTTGCCTAACATCAACTTCAAAGCTTACCTATAATCCCGGAGTTTCCAGTGGATCCAAGCACCTTCTCTTTTAGGTGAAGTTAGAGACATAGATATTTCCCACGTACCCTTGCTGCCTGGGTCAAGTGTAATTGTCACCACTGTCAAAGTGCTCACCACAGTGGTAAGCCTACACAGGCACTCGTTGTCACCCAAGTCCGCAGTTCACCTCAGGGTTCACTCCTGATATAGTCCATTCCAGCAGGACGGTGTCACATAGAGGAGGCCTTCTGGGTCCCACCTGCTCGGGCTTTTCTTCTTCCCCACAAGACTCTGGCAACCACTGGTCTTTTACACTTCCTCTACACATTTTCTTATTCCGGTATATCGGCTCTCTCTCCCTCTCCCTTTCTGAGTCTCTCTGTGTTTCTCTGTCTCTCTTTCTACTCTATCACCTAATGGAGGATATACAATGTAGGCAAACACATACATTGTACCACTTTGGGAATGGTTGAGGTGCCCACACTGGCCTGGTTTTTAATTCTAAAATTGTGCTTAAAGGCAGCCCAAGACCTTCTCTGCTCATCTCATCCCCGTGTCTCCTGGTGTCATCTCATTGACACCGAAAGCCAGTCAGGCCACAAATGGACCCTTGCTTGCTTGCTTTGTCCAACGTCACTTTTAAAATCCCATTGAGGTGTACAAGCGCTTCCTGACTCAGGTTAGTTCGACTCTCAGCGCTGATACCTGGGATGAAGCAAGAGCAATCTTTTCTTCCTGGGGTCTGGAGGTCTCTTTCACACATTATGCTCTGACAGCACCAAGTCCCTTCACACCCTCGAGTCCCTTCAGTCCTCTGGGAGCTCCCTGCTTCCCAGGGATGCTGAAGTTGCAGCTGACAGACCCACAGGGGCACAACCACTCAGAAGTAGCTGCTATTATAACTACATCTTTGAAAGTGCTGAGGACCTTTTTTTTTTCCTACAACGGGAATCAGAAACTGTTTAAATAGACAGAGCTTTGAGTCAAGACAGAGATGCTGAGCATTTCCTGTATACTTTCTGTTGGCTTTTCTCTTTTTTTTCTCAAGGAAAATTCAGGCAGGAAGAAGTCAGATCCAGAGGAGTGAGATGTGAAAGAAAATGGGGCGGGAGTGGGTGGGTGGGTGGGTGGAGCCCAGGGCGCCTACTGATTTATTCCTTTCTGAATGCAGAGTTGAAAGATGTTAACTACACTTGCCCTTTTCTTCTCCTCCTCCTCCCCTTTCTCTCCCTGTTCCTTCTTTTCCCATTCCTCCCTCTCTGTGTTTTTCTTGGTTGAGTCTCGCTATGTAGCTGAGGGTAGCTTTGAACTCAGGATCTTCCTGCTACCGTCTCCCAAGCACTGGGCTTGCAGGGCTGCACCATCGCACCCAGTTTGTTTCTGGCGTTTTCATCTGACAGCTCCACAGGAACACAAGAGATGGGGCGTCCAAGACAACAGCTCCCATCCTTTCTTTAGGCCTGGGTTTATAACCCACCTTTCACAGCCTCAGTTGCTTTGGGGGTTGGGTGAGGAGGGGTCCGGCCTCTGACCTCCATAGCTCTTGTACTGCTGCTACAGTCTGGTACTCTTAATTCTGGACTTCTTCCTTAAGGTGGCTTTCAGAGGCAGAGGGGCTATTGTATGCTGCTCAACTGCCTGCAGATAAATAACTCTGTGTGGGCTGGGGCTTGGGCGGTAGGGTTGCCTAGAGTTCTGACTGTCTCCTGTGCATCTTCAGGCACTGAACGGAACCCGGTGGAGCTGAAAGGCTGTTCCGATATCAGCGAGTCTACTTGTGAAACCCTGGCTCCTGAGAACACAACAGTGGGAGAATTCTTTTTCAAGAGCGTCATATGCAAAAATGCAACCATAATCACAGACACCACCAAGACCCCTCCGACCAGCACAGGCATCAAAGCTTCCTTCACCTCCTCTGTCTTCGGCAGCCTCCTGCTTCTGAAGCTGCTGTTCTGAGGTCCCTGGGCTCTGCCCCACCCAGTGTCCCATGGGCGTTAACACCCTTTCTGTTCACATTCCTTCCAGTTTTATTGCTCAGTGGGTTGGGAGTCACAGGACTCCAGGCAATGCTAGCAGCCACATTATGCCCTTTATTAAAGTGTTGTTTGACTTCTAGACAGCCTGTCCTGATGTGTTTGGGGCTGGGTATGATTCAAGTCACTGCCCACCCCTTCTCATCCTGGGTGGAGGTAGGTGGGTCTTTGCTTTGGAGGTAGGAGCTTATTTGCCTCAGGACTCAAAGATGTCCCCTCTCGTGGTCCATCTTGCTTCTGAGAAGCTGAACCTGTGGCCTGGCTGGCACCTTCTACTTAGCATCCCTGTCCTCCAGCGTTCTACTTGCTGCTGCTTGTACAGTCACGTGCAGGAGGTCCCCCAGCCGAGCCCTGCCGAGCCCTGGGCTGCTCCTAGTACCAACACAGAAGTTCAGCAGCTTTTCAATCTGCTACGACATCTTGACATCTGGTTGTTCAACAGTTGTCCCGAGGCCCACAGCAAAGGAAGAAAAAAATTGTCATCCCAGAGGCCTGTCACTATGAAGGCCCAAGAAAGGCATGCGCAGGAGGACTGCCAAGGACCAGACCGCTCCCGCTGGCTGCATGATCAAGTCTCCAGGAAGAGAGAGGACAGAGGGGCTCAGAGCCTGAGATGAGCAGGTCTCCTGTAGCACTGTGCAGGATGGGGTGTGGCTGCAGAGCCCTGGTCCCTTCACTCAGAGAGTTGAACCTGGTCATGCATTCCACATCAGATAACCAAGGGGGCAAGACAGCCTGTCAGACCCAAACTTGCAGGGTTCAGGTTTAATAGTAAGGTGGGCACTGGGCTAGTTTTGGATAATTGGGGTTTTCTGTAATAAAGAAACCAAAAGGTGTAAGCCAGCAAGGGTCTTTATTGGGAAGGGCTGCTGACCGTGAAGCAAGGGCAAGGCACTACAAGGACTCAGATGGTGCACTGTATCACCGTGTTCACTCTGACTTACCTTAGCTCTTTAAAAAGCATTTATTCTCACTGTTTCTGTGCACATGGTGTGTGTGTGTGTGTGTGTGTGTGTGTGTGTGTGTGTGTGTGTTCACACAAGTACAGTGCTCACAGAGGCTAGAAGAGGGTGCCAGATCTTCTGAAGCTGGAGTTGTCGGTGATATTACAGCCTGATGTGGCTGCTGGGAAGGGAATCCAGGTCCTCTGCAAGAGCGGCAAGTACTCTTAAGCGCTGAGCCATCTCTCCAGCCCCCCTTAGCTCTTAATTTTCTGTTTCAGGTTTACTGAAAAGTTACAAAACCCGGAGTGTTTGAGAATGCCTTCACCCAATGCTCCAGTTTCATGTCTGCTGCTGTGATAACAGAATCACAAAAAACACAGCTTAGGAGACCAAGGGCTTTTTTCAGCTTGCTGTTCCAGGTTACAGTTCATCCCCCAGGAGAAGTCACAGCTGCAGGAGTATGATACAGCTGGTCACACGGCACCCACAGTTGAGAGTGGAGAGAAACATATGCGCATAGCATCACTTGCTCACCTTGATTTCTTCCCATACAGTTCAGGACCCCCTGCCCAGGGAATGGCACCACCCATAGTGGAATGGGTTTTCCTATATCAATTCCTTAATTAAGACAATCTCCCCCACCACAAGACATGCCTACAGGCCAACCTAATATAGACAAACCCTGACTGACACTCTTTCTAGGTGGTTCTAAGTCAAGTTGATAGTGAAGGCCAATCATCTTACCCCACCTCTTGTCAACTTGTTGACACAACACTTTTAAACCATAATCTTTCACTTTTTTTATTTTTATGTGTGTAGATGTTTTGCCTGCAAGCATGTCTGTGCACCATACGAATGCCCCCAAAGTCAGGGGAAGTCACTGGATTCTCTGGAACAGGAGTTATAGCTTCTTTGCTCCACTCTATACCTGCAGCTTTACATGGTCTTAGCATCTCCAGTACCCTGGGGTCTCCATGGCAACTGGACCACCTTCACAGCTCCACACAGGGACTGACTGACTCTGCCACACAATGCCAACCCTCAGCTCCTCTCCATGACCCCCTAAATCTTGCATCTTTTATGCTTTCAAACCCAGTACCATGTGGATAATACTTTTATCTACAAGCTCTGCTGTCAGCTGGAGATGCAGCCTGCCCCTCTTGGAGCACAGCTCTATCAGGATCTATGTGCTGACCCGAGGAAATACTTTCCTTTTGTCTCACTGAAGCTTAGAACTTCATCTCAGGGGTGTTGATCTCTCTGACAATCACAGCTGCTTCTTCTGCCCCAGCCCAATCAGCACACATAGATTCTTATCCAAAATGCCACACAGAATGACCCCATTGATAAAGTCTGATATTCTCTAAAACCTCGTGAGCTGGGTCTCAATAATCTATATTTCTTACAGATTTTTCTATCTTCCAAGCTCCCACTGGAATGTCCCCCTACTCCATTTCCAGCATCCAGTGGCTTTTCTAGCCCAAATGCTCTCATGTCCTTCCTATAATGTAGTCCAAAGTGTAAAATGCCATATGGCCATGTCTATCACAACAACAATGCCACTTCCGTCGTATCAATTTTTGTTCTAGCTTAATTTCTATTTCTGTGATAAAATACTCCAACGAAAAACAACTCAGGGGATAAAAAAATAGTTTTAGATCCAATTCTAAGTTACAGTCCATCATTGCAGGGCAGGAGCTTGAGGCGGCTGGTCACACCATGTGCACAATCAAGAACAGGGAGAAATGTATGCATACATCTCACTTTCTTGCTTGCTTGTACTCAGCTGAATTTCTCCACTCTCAGTTCAGGACTCCCTTCCTAGGGTATGGTGACACCCATGGTGGGATGGGTCCTCCCCCATGAATTGACTCAAGACAATCTCTCTTAGACACACTCCAAGGCCAACCCAGTATAGATGATCCCTTACTGACATTCTCTTTCCAAGTGAATCTGTGTTGTTCAAGTTGACAATTAAAGTTAACCATCATGCCTAGGTTCTCTTTAAATCCACCTCTCATATCACCTCAATACAGCCAGTGAAGGCAGGAAATGAACATTGAAACAGCATCATTGGCTAACATACTTCATTTGTATTTTATGAAGTTTCTCTAGTATCCCCTCTCTGGTCTACTTTCTAGTTCTTCGGAATCAATCCTCATATTTCCTCAGTTTCTTCCAATCTATGATAGTTCTGAGATCTTTCAAGACCTTAATAGTTAAATGTATTAGTCGGGGTCCTCTAGAGTCACAGAACCTATGTATTGAATCTCTGTCTGTCTCTGTCTGTCTGTCTGTCTCTCCCTCTCTCTTTCATATATACATGTATATATATGAATTTAATGGAATGACTCAGAGGCTGCAGTTCAACAATGGCTAGTTGTGAATGGAAAGTCCATGAATCTAGAGTTTCTCAGTCCCAAAAGGCTGGGGATCTCAGCTGGTCTTCTGCATATTCTGGAATCCCAAGAAGTAGGCTCCAATGGCAGTGAAGGAAATGGATGTGCTGACAAGGCCAGGGCAAGCAGGCAAAGGATGAACACACCCCTTTCCTTCTTCCATTGTCCTTCAGCAGAAGGTATGGCCTGGATTAAATGTGTGCCTTCCAACCTCAAGGTCTGGATTAAAGGCATGTTGTCTTCTTGCCTCAAGGTCCAGATCACAAGTGTGTCCTCCATTTCTGAATTATAGTTCATTTCAGATACAGTCAAGTTGACAACCAAGAATAGCCATCACATTAAGAATGTTATTGTCCAACTGTTTTCTAGACTGTCTCTCAGTTTGAGCTTGTCTCTGGATTTTCTTATAGAAGTTATGCATTTGGCAATGCTGTGCCTTTAAGGAGGCATTTGATGCCAATGAGTTGTGTTGCTGGTGATGTTATCCTTGGCCAGTTGGTGAAGGTGCTAACTACCTGTGTTTTGTGAAGTTACTACTATATTTTAAACAATAGGGTAAGTGTCGCTGATATAACAAATAGATATTAGTTACAAACACCATGCAATATTTGTTCATTTCTAAGTTACTTAAACTCTGTATGGATGGTCCTAGTTGGGCAGCTTCCCTGACCAGTTCTTCTCTGAGATTAAAGAGGGCAAGATCTTTTTATCCCATCATCCTCTGTGACTTTTAAAATACTCAACAAATGTTATGCATGTAGTTCTCTGGAGAGAAAGAGACAGAAAGACAGAGAGAAGAGAGAGATACAGAGAGAGACACACACACAGCAAGAGAGAGAGAGAGAGAGAGAGAGAGAGAGAGAGAGAGAGAGAGAGAGAGAGAGGACTCTAAGAGACCATGCAGTATGCCTGAGGAGACAAAGTTGGCAATAACATCTGTAATTTGTGCTTATAAATCATTGGCCAGAACCAAGTCACATGGGGCAGTAACATCCATAATGTGTGCTCATACCTCATTGGCAGAACCCAGTCTCATGGCCTGTGGGAGTTTACCCACGAGCTTCTCTTCAGGCTCGATGTCAGAGGCACTCTTGCTCAGTGGTGAAGCACAATCCTAATTAGTCTTAATAATAAAAACCCAGAGTCAGATATCAAGGGTGAAACCTGAAAGATCAGAGAGGCAAAGGAGCAGCCACAGTCACTTCTTACCTGTACGAATCCTCAGACCGAATGGGGCGCCGAGATCCTGTCTCCACCGGCCTTACGCTCCTGTCTCTACTGCCCTAGTGCTGGGATCAAGGTGTGTGCCACCACTGCCTGGCCTCTATGGTTAACTAGTGGCTGGCCTTGCCCTCTTATCTCCAGGCAAGCTTTATTTGTCAGAGCACAAACAAAATATACAACACAGTGGTCAGGGGCAGGACCTCTGTGATGGTTTGAATGGGTATGGCCTCCATAGACTCATGTGTTTGAATGCTTGGCCTGTAGAGAGTGACACTATTAGGCAGTATGGCCTTGTTGGAGTAAGTGTGGCATTGTTGGAGAAAGTGTGTCACTGTGGGGACAGGCTTTGAGGTCCCATATGCTCAAGCTACCCTCAGTGTGATATACAATCTCCTTCTGCTGCCTGTGGATCAAGATGCAGAACTTTCAGCTCCTTCTCCAGCATCATGTCTGCCTACATGCCACCATGCTTCTTGCCATGACAATAACGGACTAAACCTCTAAAGCCGTAAGTCAGCCCTAATTAAATGTTTTCCTTTATAAGAGTTGCTGCAGTCATGGTGTCTCTTCACAGCAATAGAAACTTTAACTAAGACAACCTCTAAAATCTGAAAGTACAGTTCCCAATTCCAAGCCTGGTTTAGGTGATCACCTCCTCAGGTCTTAGCTTTGCCACCTGTGCAGTGGGGACGATGGTCTTACCTGCTGCACTGGGTTAGTGGAGGTGTAGACGGTTCTTGTGATGTGTTGGATACCGGACTTGGCAAAGAATCAATGATAGTGGTTAGCAGAGGACTGCCATTTGGAAGCTGGTCCTCTCAAGGGCTTTCTTAGCATTTGTGATTATAAAATCAAAAGTATCAACTCTGAAAAATGTTGAAGATGGTACATGTCTTTCAGTACCAAATGTTCAGCCAAAATTTAATTCTTCATGTGAAAACTCTCAAGCACATCCACTTCTTAGGATGTAAATCTGCTTTCCTCATTAAGAAGCAGCAAACATTGCTTGGCGTTTTGACAGCATGAGCGGGTCTTTGCCGTTATTAAGGGAGAGTGCCGTGCGTGTATATCTGACAACTTGGGGAATATATCATCTCTTCTAGGTTTTCACACCTAAGTTAAATCTGCCAGACTTTCACTACAGTCTTGATGATTCATAAGCATCATCTGCAGGTCTTTATGATAGAAAAAAGGTCCAATTTTTTTATGTTAATCTTGGATCAAACATGAAAATCTTCTGTAAGCTTTACAGCTTCTGTGATTTGATGTCTCACTGATAAAATATTTTTCAAATTCTCATGTAATTATCATGATCTTTTACTATCTAAGCTCAGGCCTTCTTGTGTCTCTTTAGATCAGGCAGGTGGACTTTCAATCTTTGCACAAGCAGGATCCATGTCTCTCTTAAGCATGAAGAAGCCTTGGTGGACTGGAGAGATGGCTCAGCAGTTAAGAGCACTTGCTGCTTTTGTAGGTAACTGGAGTAGGTTCCTGGTACCCACATATAGGGGCTCACAACTGTCTGTGACTCCAGTTCCAGGAGATCTGATTCCCTCTTCTGAACTCTGTGGGTACCTGCAAAATATGACACACACACACACACACACACACACACACACACACACACACACACATAAACATACAAACATACACACAAATAAACATACAAACACATACACACACAAACACACATATATACACATACACATACACACATGCATACATACACACATACACGTAAATCTTTTTTTTAAAAGCCCCAGAACAAGGGAGTTTCAGCCATCATCAACCTTAAGATTAGGAATCCATGTCTCAGAAGGAGAAACTGAGGCAGTATAGAAAGACAGGGAAAACTAAGGGGATGTTGGAACAGGCTCTCATATATAAGATACAGACCACACTTACCATGAAAACATGTACCTTTACTTCCTTGTGACCTATGTACAGTAACAATGCTGTTGTTGACCTATGTTTTTATATCACCAGTCTATAAATCCATAGAATGCACCTCATAAACCCCGTGAGCTCATTTACTAACAGAATGTACTGTAGCTAAGAATAAGTCTACCAACACATTTTAATAGTCTAAGTCCTATAAACAGTGTACTTAAGAAGTCATGATGTAATATGTGTATAACTACTATTAAGGTGAGTCAGTACGACTTCCTTAGGCACCCACATCTATTATGGGTCACTGTGTGTCTTATAAAACTTTTCTTAATTAACTCTTTGCTTCAAAAAGCAAAGTAAGTTGGTGGGGAGTATGTAAAAACCATTCTTGGTCTGTTGGAGAAGCTGAAGATGAGTATCCTTCCTCCTCTCCTCCTCTTCCTTCATCCTTCCTCCCTCCCTCCCTCCCTCCCTCCCTCCCTCCCTCCCTCCCTCCCTCCCTCCTCTCACCTTGTCTCTCTTCCCTAATACCTTCTTTCTGGATTGTGTTTTTCAAAACACACCTCCACAACTATACCCTTCTGTTGATCACACTGAGTGAAACATCAATATGAGATCCAACAGACCTACCTGGACTTGGACATTTTCACACTTAGGACTGACTTGGTCTTTTTGGGCGGTGGCTTCAGCACAATCCCAGTCTCCCTTGCTTTCCCCCACGAGCTTTGCCTGTCACAAAGCACGTCACAAAGGATGGAGTGGGTCAGGGACAAGGCAATAGCAGATTTTGTCCTGAGATATGATGGTTTTCTGTTTTAGTTTACAGTTGTCTGCAGCCCTGGCTCCACCTGCCTTCAAGTCATGCTGCGGTCATCACCCTGTAAACGCAAGTTTTTCTTGTTCTTACATGGGTATGGACGAGTCACTGGGAGTCCTGCCTCTAGGGGGAGCTATTGAACATATCAGTGCCAGGATGCAGTTTTGTTCTGTTTCCCTTTTGTCTTCCATTTGTTTTTTATTTATTTATTTATTTATTTATTTATTTATTTATTTATTTATTTATTTATTTATTTTTGTCAGAGCTGAGGACCGAACCCAGGGCCTTGCGCTTGCTAGGCAAGTGCTCTACCACTGAGCTAAACCCCCAACTCCTCCATTTGTTTTTTAATGTTAACATTAAAGCCGTATTTTCCATATGAGAAATCAAGATATCCAGTCCCATGGTTCTTTGTGTGTGTGTGTGTGTGTACTTTCTGAGACAAGGTCTCATATAGCTCAGGCTTGTGGTGGTATTGTGTTCCCCAAAATATTGTGCACCCTAATAAACTTGTCTGGGGTCAGAGAACAGAACAGTCACTAGATAGACACAGAAAACAGAAAATGGTGGCACACACGCCTTTAATCCTATCGTTTGGGAGGCAGAGATCCATTCGGATTTCTGTGAGTTTAAAGCCATACTGGAAACAGCCAGGCATGGTGACACACACCTTTAATCCCAGGAAGTGATAGCAGAAAGCAGAAAGGTATTTAAGATATGAGGACCAGGAACTAGAGCTGGTTAAGCTTTTAGGCTTTTGAGCAGCAGTTCAGCTGAGATCCATTTGGATGAGGACTCAGAGGCTTCCAGTATGAGGAAACAGGATCAGTTGAGAAATTGGTGAGGTGAGGAAGCTGTGGCTTGTTCTGCTTCTCTGATCTTCCAGCATTCACCCCAATAACTGGCCTCAGGTTTGATTTTATTAATAAGACCTGTTAAGATTCATGCTACACAGGCTAGCCTCAGACTTATGTAGATCAGGGGGATGACCTTGAACTCTTGATCCTCCTACCTTTACTTCCTGAGTGCTGGGATCACGAATGTGCTCTACCATAGCCACTCTTCAGTGGGCTTTAAATACCATACGCCAAGATGTAAAGTGTTTCTGGACACCTTAGATAATGTTTTCATATGCTCTTCAGTGAATAATCAACTAAGATAGTCTTGATTTTTTTTTTTGTGGACACTGTATATTAGAGGGTACAGCCTTGAGCTATTGGCACTGGAGGCTGGATGCATCCCTGAGGTGCACACTATCTGGTGTGTTTTAGGACGTGGGCAACATCCCAGACCTTTCCTCTTTAGGTGCCAGACACACCCCTGGCTCTGACAACCTAAGGACAAAACCATCACCACAAGAGGGAGGACCACACAAGGTTTATCGGACATTGCTCTAACTTGCCTTCTATTTCCGTGATGAACACTGTGACCAAAAGCAACTTGGGGAAAAAGGGTTTGTTTCCTCTTACAGGTTAGAGTCTATTATTGAGGGAAATCAGGTAGGAGTTACAGCAGAGCAAGACTTGAAGCAGAACTTGTGGAGGAATGCTGCTTACTGGCTTGCTCCTCGTGGCTTGCTCTGCCTGCTTTTGTACACAACCCAGGTGGCATTGCTCACAGTGGCTGGGCCCTCCCATACAAATTGTATATCAAGAAAATGTACCACAGTCTTGACTACAGGTGAGTCTAATGAAAGTATTTTCTCAATTGAGGTTCCCTCTTCTTAGATGACTCCAGTTTGTGTAGAATTCTTCCTGAAGAGCAAAGTACCAATGTGCCCCTATAAAACAGAGTGTGAAGAACCCCATCATCGTCACATGATAGCTTCTAACAGATCACACATATACCCTGAGGTATAACTTCTCGGAAAATACCAGCTGGAGACACTGGGAGTGTGGTTCATGACTTTTCCTGAGGAGACCTGAACAATGTCTGTTCATCTCGAGAGTACAGTGATGACAGACTAAAGAAACAGACCCACCAAGTCTACCTGGGTGAACCAATGAGTTGATTGGGATTGCTCAATGTGGAACATGGGTGACTCAAAGACGTCACTGAAAACTTCACTGCAGAAGTAGTCACAGAATGAGAGCAAAGCAGAGTGTCCTCACTGAAAATGTCTGCTGTGGGTTCACAGGGTGACAAAGATGCCCATGAGCATTTGTGTTAGAGCCTGTAGAGCGTGTGTGTGTGTGTGTGTGTGTGTGTGTGTGTGTGTGTGTGTGTGTGAGAGAGAGAGAGAGAGAGAGAGAGAGAGAGAGAGAGAGAGAGAGAGAGCAAAAGGTATTCTATTTATCTATGGTGAAGTAGACCAGATCTGGGGTTGAGGAAATGGCTTGTTGGAGAAAAGTACTTGCTTCACAAGCATAAGGACCTGAGTCTGAATCCCCAGAACCTACATAAAAGCAGGACATGTATGGCACATGTATGCCTGCATATTCTCTATCTATCTATCTGTCTGTCTGTCTGTCTGTCTGTCTGTATTTGGTTTCTCAAGACAGGGTTTCTCTGTGTAGCTTTGGAGCCTGTGCTGAAACTCACTCTGTAGACCAGGCTAGCCTTGAACTCACAGAGATCCACCTGCCTCTGCCTCCCAAGTTCTGGGATTCAAGGCATACACCTTTAATTATATCACCACCACTTGGCTCAATATATATTTTAATCTATTCAGCAAAGATTCATTTACTTCACTGCAAGCTAATGATTAGCAATATCATTGATTTTGAATTTTATGGTATACAAATATGCTCACATACAGCACTCATCATTACCACAATGCTTAAAGAAAAAGTAAAATATATCTCAAATCACAATATGAAAATGAGACTCTGCTCAAATCCATTTTTCTTACTTCAAATTCCATTGCTAAATTGTAAAAATATTTAGCATGGAATCTCTCCTCAACAAATTCTCAGGTGTACATGCAGGATTATCAACAATGGACACTGCATTGTCTATCAGATCTCCAGAACACATTCATCTTGCAAAAGATTCAAAATCAGGGTCTCAGAGAGAAACCTTCCCTCCTGTGCTCAGTCAAGATGATTCCTAACAGTCGAGTGTTATCTGACTTTCCCTGGGGAGATGTGAACAATTCATGTCTAGGGAGTCCATTCATCCTAGACAGAAAATAATGACAGATGAAAGAAATGATTCCACACAAATCTGCCTTGTTGAACCAGTGAGTTTATTTGGGTTGCTTCCAGGCACCTGAATGAGGGATTGCTTATACCACTGGTTTTCAACCTTCCTATTGCTGTGACCCTTTAATACAGTTTCTCATGTTGTGGTGACCCTCATCTAAAATATTACTTTAGTTACTAATTTATAATTGTAACTTTCCTACTATTATGAATTGTGATGTAAATATCTGATATGCAGGATGTCAGATATGTGACCCACAGATTGAGAACCACTGGTTTACACCAATATGGGTGACTTAAAGGCAGCTGCATGGCTGAAAAACCCACCCTTGCATGGGTAGGGCAGAACTGATATTGTGAAGAGGATGAGATTACTGAATATAACATTTTAACATTCTTCATAGAACTAACGAAGACTCCTAACACAGATATGGAAGCACAAATGACCCGAACAGCCAAAGCATCCTGAGTAGAAAGCAATATTGGATATCAGAACACCCAGTCTCCATCGAAATGAAATCAACATGGTACTGTCACAAAACAGACATGTCAACTAATGGAATAGAATAGAAAGCCTGGAGTAAATGCACGTACTTACAACCACATAATTTTTTTTCCCAAGGCAGGGTCTCACTGTGTAACAGCCTTGGATGTCCTGAAACTAGCTCTGTAGATCAGGCTGACCTTGAACTCACAGAGATCCTCATGCCTCTGCCTCTTAAGATTAAAGATGTGTGCCACCATAGCCTGACTCAACCACATAATTTTTCACAAATCCTCAAAAGCACATATTGAAGAAAGACAGACTCTTTGACAAATGTTTTGGGGGAACATGGATTTCCATGTTGTCTCAGTCAATGTTCTGATGCTGTGAAGAGACGCCATGACCACAGCAAAGCATTTAACTAGGGCTTGTTTGCATTCAGAGGTTTTTAATTCATTATCATCACAGAAGGAAGCATGGTGGCATGTAGACAGACATGGTGCTGGAGAAGTAGCTGAGAGCTCTACATCCTGATCTACAGGCCACAGGAAGAGACAGAAAGCCACTGATCCTGGCTTGGGCTTCTGAAACCTCAAAACCCACCTCTAGCAACACACTTCTTCCAACAAGGCCATACCTCCTAATAGTGCCACTCCCTGGTAACCAAACATTCAAATCTATGAGTCTATGGGGTTCATTCTTATTCAAACTATCACACACGTGTAGATGAATGAAACTTGATCCATATCTCTGATCATACACATGCACATGCATGTGCTCATGCACACACACACAAATACACACACACACACACACACACACACACACACACATACACACTTCAAAATTGGTGAAAGACATTAAGATTAAAAACCCGAAACCTTGAAACTGATAGAGAAAAACACAGGAAAAACTTTCCAAGATACAGACATAGGCAGTTTCTGGAAAAAACTCTAACAGCCCAGGAACGAACCCAAAGATTTAACAAATGGGATGGCATGCCATTAAGAAGCTTATACATAGCAAAGGAAACTGTTGTGGAAGATTAGTTTAACTATGTGAAGGTGTGTTATATCTGTTTATGCTGCATTTGTTTAATAAAGATGTTTTTTTTTTTTTTACTTTGCCTGCCTAAGGCACCTGATTGGTCTAATAAAAAGCCAAATGGCCAATAGCTAGGGAGGAGAGGGACAGATGGGGCTGGTGGGCAGAGAGAATAAGTAAGAGGAGAGGAGGAGGAGGGAGAGAAGGACATGAGGAGCCAGCCACAGAACCACCCATTTACCCAGCCACGGAGGAAGCAGAAAAGTAAGACATACAGAAGGAAAAAAAGAAAGGTAAAAAGCCCCAAGGTAAAACGTAGATGAAGAGAAACAGGTTAATTTAAGTTAGGAAAGCTGGCCAGAGACAGGATTAAGCTAAGGCTGGGCATTCATAACTAATAATAAGCCTCCATGTCATGATTTGGGAGCCGGGTGGTGGCCCCAAAGAAGGCCTCTTACAGGAAGCAACACCAGATGGAAGAGATGGCTGAAGGACCTGGGAAGCTTTGCCAGCTGCATATCAGGCAGGGGATTACTATGTGAAAAACTGCAAAAACCAGAAACTCCTCCAACCAACAAGTGGGCCAAAAATACAATAGTTCTAGACTAACAAATTGAAATGGCCAATAAATACTTTAAAAAGTATTCAACATTCTTAGCCATCAGGAAAATGAAAAGTCAAGCTGCTTTGAGGGGCCATCTTACCCCAGTCAGAATGGCCCTCATAGAGACAACAAATCCTGCTGTCCAGAAAGGAGAATCCTGACTTTCTGTTGGTGGAAACGGAAACTAATGTAGAGCACAGGGAAACCAACATGAAGGCCCTCAAAAAGAAATGAAACTAGTGCTACCATGTGAGTCAGCTGTATCAAACCTAGGTACTTACCCAAAGGACTCCAAGTTACCTTATTGCAAAAACACTTGTACACCTGTGCTTGTCCATGCTGTACTCACAATAGCCATGAAATTGAAACAGTCCCATATAACCATAAACAGAGGAGCAGCCAATGAGAATGAGGTGCATACACACAATGGAATTTTATTCAGTCATCAAGCAAGGCCACTTTCAGGAATAGGGTTACAGTTGGAAACAGTGTTAAGTGCAATGAGCCAGACTCGGGCAAATGCAAGTCTTCTCTTCTACGTAAAACACGGGATCAACACCATGTGTGTGTTCATGCGCATGTTTTTATATGTGTGTGGCCATGTAGGTCGTTAGAAAGAGGATCATGAGTGGGAAGGAAGAGATCTTAAGAAAGTGGGAAACAGAGATGGTTATGAGATATGTGTAGTAGGAAAGCAGATGAGAACACTAACCAGGAAGAAAGGGAACTAGCTGGAGGGAGCAAGAGAGTCACAGAGAAGGGCGGTGGGGAGGAAATAGATGAGAACAAAGTATAATGACACGTAAGTATAAAGATGCCATGATAAAACCAGGCGGTGGTGGCACACGCCTTTCATCCCAGCACTTGGAAGGCAGAGCCAGGAGGATCTCTGTGAGTTTGAGGCCAGCCTGGTCTACAGAGTCAGATCCAGGACAGGTACCAAAACTACACAGAGAAACCCTGTCTCAAAAAACAAACAACAACAACAAAACCAGAAAAAAGATGCCATGATAAAACCCATTACCTTGTGTGTTGACCTAAAAATCAGTTTAAACAAAATCTGAACAAATAAAAGAATATGCCCTTGGTCTAGTTGGAATTTATTTATACAATAATGTAGGAGAAAGTTCACTACCTAAAGTGGCAGCTTTAGCCCAAATGTAAATTAACAGAAACATCTGCATGTTCTCCCAGAAGCAGATGACCTCAGCTAGTGACAGAATTACTCTGTGCTCACAGGAGATTGGTGGCCTAGGATACCCTCAGTGTGCAGCGATGCTCAGGGAACAAAGTTAGGAACCAGGACACGAAACTATATGAAGTAGATTTCAAATAATTTGAAAATAGCTAGACAAGAGATTTCTAAGTCTTAGTAAAGTGTCAATCGTAATTATCTGATTAGATAGTTCCTTACAGGCCTGTAAGCTCTCCAGCTCTCAGGGAAAGCCTGCCTGCTTCTTGGAGGATCTTGGGACAGAGTGCTGAGAACTGACCTAACCAGTGAGCTGTGGTGACAGGCAACAAGGGTGGGCGGGGGCAACAGCTGCAGGCCGGTGGGCTCCTTCTTCACTCCCACCCCTTGGTGGGCCAGTGTGATTTTAATGTATGGATATGCCAATCATTCTGTTTGTGGATGATGTAACTTACACTTTATAATGATTCCCCCCCTCAATAGACATATTCTGGCTTTATAATTCGGAACAGTTTAATCTAAGGCCATCATTTCTGTGCTGTGTTTTCAGGTACATGAACAATCTCAGGTATAGGTTGGGAACAGCTCCAGTCTGTATAACACAGACCTTGTGGTTATTTTTTTCACTGAAGTGAGTGTCTCTTTAGAGTGCATAGCCTATTATTAATCATGACATTTTTGTCAACTAAAGCTGGCTTTTATGGTATGATGTGAATTCCTGCTGGGAGATTGGAAATTAGTCTAAACCGTAACTTCTTAAGCCATTAGTCATGACCCCAATGGAGCTGTGTAACTGAATGTGAGGGCTGTAAAAACAAACAACACACAAACATATTGACGACTGTAAAGGCGTCTCATTATATAATGACCAAAAGCTAATTCCAAATCTAAGACACTATGAATCTGAGCTGTTTGTAGGAGAACTTGCCTGTGTCGCACCCCACATCATCACTGCCGCCTTGGTTCTGAACACATATGTGCTCTGCTCCTGCTGTCATGCTATGACTCTAACACACTCTGCCTGAAACACATCAGCTCAGATTTGAGACTACTGCATGTTATGAATTGCAATGTTTTCTTTATACACATCAACTTCCCCACTTTTAGAGAAACATAATTATTTAATTACAGAAATGAGACTTTATTTTCTAGCATCATTCATAAGCATATAACTACTAAGCTAGTCAGTTGTTGGCTATACTGTATTATAATGCTTGAATTAAAAAAATCACTGAGTTGGTGGCTTCATAGGGAAAAAAAGAATATCAAATGAACTTTGGTTTGGAGTAGGGCAGAATTTCCAATAATTTCTGAAATGCCTCTAAACATATGTATTTATGTAAGAAGCAGTCTTCTCAGAATTTGTGATTACAAAATCTGTCTATATATATTGAAGATGTTATTTGTCCTGCACTATCCATTGAAGATCTAATTCTTAAAAACAAAACAAAAAATTATTATTGTATGCATGTTCATGTGAGTGCATGTATGCCATGATGCTTGTATGGGGTTCTGTGGTGGTTTGAATAAGAATGGCCCCCATAGGCTCCTGCATTTGAATGCTTAGTTAGTGGCACTATTTGAGAAGGATTAGGAGGTGTGGCCTTGTTGGAGAAGTGTGTTGCTTGGGGTGGGCTTTGAGGTTTCAAAAGCCCAAGTCAGGCCCCATGTCTCTCTCTTCCTGCTGACAGCGGATCCAGATGTAGAACTCTCAGCTGCTTCTCCAGCATCACATCTGCCTGATGTTATCATGCTCCCTGCCGTAATGACCATGGACTAACTCTCTGAAACTATAAGCCAGCCCCAGTTAAATGCTTTCTTTTATAAGAGTTGCCTTGGTCATGGTGTCTCTTCACAGCAATAAACACTAAGACAAAGTCAGGGGGTAACTTTTGAAAGTTCCATCACATTGAATCAGGGTCTCTCTTGTTTTTGATGCTATGCTGAACCTCCATGAGGTTCTGGGTGACTCTCTTATCTCTGTCTCCCATCTTGCTTTTCAGAGTGCTGGGATTATAGATACAAATCACCATATCTGGCAATTTTCATTTTTCAAATGGGTTCTGGGGATTGAACTCAAGTTGTCAGGCTTGTGTGACACTCACTTTTATCCCACGAACATCTTGCCAGCCTTATTTAATTTTTTTATATAAAAAATAAACAAATTCATTGTTAGAACCCAGACCCTCCAGCTGTAGCCTCTATCTCCTCCCACAGGGCCAATGTGTTCTCCCCACTTGTTCTTCCAGATGGAAAACCCTAAGTGGGGAAAGGTGACAGGTAACACGAGTGACCACTGTCATATCTCACACTAACTAGGCCTTTTATTCTTCCAGATGCCCTTGTCTTTGGGACTTTTTGAACACGGACATTAATCAGAACTACGAGAAAACATAAATGTCTCTTAATCTAGTGGATAAAGTCATCTGACTTTGGACCTATTTCCTTATGACACAATACCTTCTCCCTCCCCGGCCCCTTCACAGATTCAGGAAGTTCCTTGTGCCTGATGGTACCTGCAGCAGCAATTTAAACAGTGGGACTTTGTCTGTTCTTCCCAGGCAGAGACCTGCCAACTTAGTCAGAGGTTTCTACTAGGTGCCCATGAAATTGCTGTAGTACACATAGCAAAAGGTGACACTGGTCCCACCAAAGCTAAGTGCCCACCATAAAAACAGGTTCAATGAGGCAATATGCAAATCATCTCAGCAGTCACAAACTTCATCTTCAGTTCCTACAGGTTAAACAAGAACGTGCCCTGAAGTCCTGAGGCTATTGTAATCAGGAACATGTGATAGGTGACAGTGTGCTGACTGTCCTTTGGCTCCTTAGGAGAACATCTGGCATGTGCCTGGAAAAGATTCCTTATCTCAGCTGACAGGAGTTTTTGCTCTACACAGTCTTATGAGCCATCTGCAGCTGCATGTGTAATTCCAATGATGTCTCCCATGGCCAAGAAAGGAAGAGAGAAATGGAGGCAGGACCTGAATGTGAAATGTGAAAAAGTAATGGGGTTGAAAGTCAGCTCTTAGCTCCTAGAAAATGACTGGAGCCACAGACATCAGAAGTTCTTATCTCCAGGTCTTCAGATGTCTTGGATGGTGGTCCATCCATCTAATACATACAGTTCAGAGCCACAGCCTGGAGTTTATTTCAGCAGCCAAATTCACAAGTTCAAGGTTACTACAGTAGCTTTAGACCTAAATGCTCAGGGTGGGCTCAAATACTCTTATATGTTTGTACATAGATGCTCTCCTTCCACCTGTTTAAGGGACTGCGGGGAACTTGGATACCTATTCTGCACAACTGTAGAGAGTGATGGGGCTGGCTGGCACCTCAGTTTAACCCCATTCATTGCAGTGAGCCTGTCTACCTTCCCAACCTGGTCCACAGCCTCCTTGTCCTACACCTAACCTAGCAGTCAGCATCCAACATTCTGCCCACATCTATCTGTCCATCACCCCATGGCCTGAACCATAGACACCATCTCATTTTATCTGGCAGCCCACAATCCATTAACCAGTGCTAAACAGCATTAAACCAACCAACAAACTAACCAACCAATCAGCCTGACCAATCAAGCCGATTGATTCAAACGGCATCTGGACTTAGAACCTCCAGCATCTCCTCTTTAACCAGATCTTTCTAGAGCTCAGCCTGCTGCTAACACAGATACCAGTCCTCAAATAGTGTTGAGGTGATGCTTCCTAGTGAACTCAAGTTCTTCAATTTAGCCAAAGCCATTGACAATTGAACAGGTGTTGCAGAATCAGTCAACTCGAGATCTTAGAGTTCCAGCTTCCGGGGTTGTGAGACTATAAGCCCCCTTCTTTTCACCATCCCTCTGTAGTACATGGTTGTGATAGTTCTTGCAAACTCATACTTTGATGGACCAGAAGACTAGAGTAGACCTAAACAAAAGCCAGAGTTCTTAGGAGTTCTGGAAAAGTATGACGTCAACGAAAGAGCCATAGGCTAGCTCACAGCTTCCTGATGAGTCCAGTTCTACACCATAAACTCCAATTCTTGGCCTTGTCTGCCTTGGTTGAAGCTTTGTGAGTCTCTTCCAGAGTGAGAGCTGAGGCCCAGCCAAAGAGATTGGGCTTTTTCAGTATCTATAAAATCTGTGGCCCACAAAAGAAAATATGTGACATTTGTCATTCTGAGGCTGCTATCTCATTGAGTGTGATCATCTCCAGAAAATGCATTTTTCCTGCAGGTAATATAATGTCATTCTTCTTGCTGACTGAAAAAAATTCCAGCCACATTTTTTTATCCTTTCTTTTGTTTTGGGAAATCCAGGTTGGTTCTATGACTTAGCTACTGTGAACAGTACTGCAACGAAAATTGATGTGTAGATACCTCTGTGCCCCAAAGGAGTTCCATAGCCAGGCCATATGATAGATCTAGTTTTAGCTTTTTGAGGAATATCTGCACTGATGTCCACAGTGGCTAGACTAGTTTATATTCCCCTCAGCACTCTAGAAGGATTCCTTTTGGTCCATATACTAGCTATCATTAGATACTATTTTCTTGATGACTAGCATTCTGACTGGGGTGTGATGGCATCTCAATGTAGTTTCTTTGTGTGGATAGAGTTTAAAGTTTCCTTGCTAGATTCTGCCAAGTCAGTCAAGTCTCCACTAGACACCCTTAAAATCACAATGGGGTGTGTGCCTTCCCGAGGGCTGAGGCTGCTACTGCAGAGTCCTGTCTGTCATTTTTTTTTTTTTCCAGCTAGGCAACCTGCCTTCCCAGCCCAGTTTCCTAAATCTTGGGTGTGTTTCTCAAGAACATATGAGATTTTATGGTTCAAAACACCTTCACCGGTTACAGGGCTCACAGTGGTTGCTGTGAGGAGGCAGAGCAGTTGTGAGAGCTCTTGATGAACTTTGCACTTGGAGTTCTGCTGCTTGGATGGTGAGATCTTGGGACACAGACTTACAGACTCACACTCACTGTTGGGATGAGAACGTTGACTCTCAGACTTGAAAAAGTCCAGTTTCTTTGACGAGGCCCTAACTTTCAGCTTCTCAAAGACAGTCTTGTGTGAGGACTCTGTTCATGACATAGGAGTTTATCCAGACCGTGTGAGCTAGCCTGTGGCTATGGATCCCACATGGTAGCGTATCCAGAATTCTCTTTAAGAAAGCCAGTGTTTCTTTAAGGCTGTTCTCTTCATCTTCTAGTCTACCCAAGCATGAGCTTGAAAGCACTGTCACAGCAACACACCACTGCGGGATGACACACAACACAGCCTGCTCCCGTGATCCTGGAGGCTGGAAGTGTGACATCCAGGGTCAGTAGGTCTGCTTTCTCTGAGGCTCTGTTTGTGGACTGTAGCGAGCATCTTCCCCTTTATATGGCCTGAAGTTGGCATATGTTGTGTCCTGACCTCTTGTTGGATAAGGACCCACAGGAATGACCTTGTCTTGACCCGTTTCTAGGAAGATTGTGCTTTTAAATAAAGTTACATTCTGGGGTGCAGTGATTCTGTCTTCTATATGTTAATTTTGGGGACTCTTTTTGTTGTGTAAATAGTGGGCTGAATTCCGTCAAGTTCTAGCTGTTGCACAAAGAATATGTGTTGATATTGAAAGTCCAGGAAGTACCTGTAGAAATAATTCTCCTTTTATGGAAGTTGAAGTTTGCGCTCTCTGTCTCTCTCTGTCTCTCTCTCTCTCTCTCTCAGATAGGGTTTTATTATGTAGCTCTGGCTGGTCTGGAAGTCTTTATGTAGAGCAGTCTGGAACTCACAAGGATCTACTACCTACCTCTGCCTCCCAAGTGCTGGGATTAAAGGTGTGCGCCATTATGTCATACACATCTCTGCCCCCTGAAGTTTGGCTGAAGTGTTCTGCTAGTTAATGCACAGAAACCCTGAGCTTCCAGATGGATGAGCTGATGTTTACTGACTTGACCATATGATGTGAAAATACTGGTACTGCTGATCCCTCTTTGATAGTTGGGTTAGATGTAGCCTGTGGACCAGGTTAGGGAGGTTAGACAGGGTCCTTAGTGTGCATGGGTTTAAACTGAGGCACCAGCCAACACAACACTGACTCTAGTTGTGTGGACCAGAGATCAAACCTTCCCACAGTCCATTAGAGGGATGGAAAGAGAGTATCTATGTGTGATCATGTAAGATCATGCCAGCCAGCCAGGACATTTAGAGTTCAGGTTATTGGAGTAGTCTTAATCTGGGAGTTTGCTGAGAAGGGCAAGATGCTCTTGCCTGCCTGAGTGAACTCCTAGCTGGGGTGCTCAGTGGATACATTGGTCAGATGGGCCACCATCCCAGGCATCTGGAAGCCTAGAGAATAGGAACCTCTGCTGTGGTCCTTGCTGGAGTCACTTGTTGGGTCAGGAACTGACCAGGCCTTGCCATTGTTCTCATTGCTGTCATACACTTGTGTTCTGCCTCCGCCTCTCTTTCTTTCTTGGACATGGTGGACAACACTCTTGACCCCCAAGGACAAAGCTCAGTTCTCCTCCTCCCCAGGGTTTCATGTCTTTGTAGAAGTTACAGCCAAGGCTCTGCTGATCTCTGTGTCTGTCAAAATGTCCCCTCCCATACCTCCACACTTCATCCTTCCCCGTCAGAATGTCTCCTCCCATACCTCCACACCCTAGCCTCAGGGAGTCTGGACAGCCATGCCATCCCTTTCCTGTAGCTCTGCATTCTTCAACACTTAACATGTGGGTTCCTAGGTGGGATCTCCATAATCTCTATGCCTGCCACACTGTCCTGGATTTTGATAAAATATAATCAAGATCTAGACAATTGCAGAAGGGTGGATGAATTGCAAATATTTCTTGTTTATTTCTCCATTGCAAATAAGTAGGCTGATATAGAGCTAGCAAGAGTTTGGTCTAAAACCAGGAAGAATGATAATGAATATGCTGTAGAGTAACATACTCATTTCCTCTCCAGCAGAGAAGCACGTGGATTCTAGGTAGGAAGAATGGAGTCTGTGAGCGGGAATGCTGGAAATTTTCACTGAGGAAAAGTGGGGGATGGTGTGGGGCCAAGATCCTACACTCTGGAATTTTCAAGTGCCTAGAGTCTTTTCTGTCAGCCCAGTGGAGGTTCAGGACCATCATAGCCTCCTGCCCCTCCCAAGCAGCCAGGGGTCAGGAAGTGCTGTTCTCACCGTATCTCTTTTTCTCTCTCTAGAAGACCAGGAAGTTTAGTGCACTTGGCTTCATGCCAAGATACTATTACAGAACCTTAATTGTCAGGCACTGTCCGCTGGGCTATAAAAGTCAACGGTAGTGAGGGCAGAGAAAATATTCCTTTCTTCCTTTCTCTGGTGAGATCACTGGCCGTCCTCTCCATCTCAAGGCAGTCCTTTCAGAAGAGCAGGACTACTTCTTGGTGAGCATTTCCAATATGGGCTGTGATACCTGGTAATGGAGGCTAGCTGTTAGGGGCAAGGTGACTTGGGAAGTGGTGAATCCATGTCCTTAGTTAAGGGGCAGATTGCTCTTGAGCACCATGGCCCAGAACTTTCTAGAACATAGAGAAGCCTCCACCTGCTCTCCAGAGGAGCTGTTTCTTGACTCAGCCATTTCAGCTGTGGAAGGAGATCTAGTGCTCTCTAAACTCATTCAAGAAGAATCCCGGGAAGGAAGACCCCTTCCCACCTCCCATGCCTTGATAGAGGATATGGTGTCTTTTCCAGGTTTTATCCTTCCAAATGGCCACATCTAGCATAAAGCCAGTGTCTGATAAATTTTGGCTTTCAGAAAGAATGAGTGAATGAACAAAGGAATGATTGAATGAATGCCTACTTGGACAAACAACATAGTTTGGTGTGTGGGTTGCTGAATTACAGGTCTGAACCCCATAGCTCTGACCCCACTGTCCTCTCTTGCACCTCATGCAGTGTTCACAGAAGTCACCATGGCCAGGTCCTGCAGCCTGAAGAGCCTCCTCACAGTCTTTGTCTTCACCATCTTCGCTGTTGGCTCTGTGGGTAAGAGGAAACGTGGTATTCCTTTCTCCTAAAGAAGGGGGAGGTGAGCAGTCGAGCCTTGGGGAGGTCACCAACCACATGAGACTCTGGTGGTCTGTCTAGCTCCTCATGTCTTCTTGGCTCCTAGGAAACATCAACTACAAGGCTCTGGGATTACCTTTCAAATGATGTACATTTCCTCCTTGCAGAGAGTATCCAGTGTATAGCACATCAATGTACAAATGAAACATGTCCTGAGAATCCAGATGTTTGTACAGCCACTAAAGGCTGCTTCAACCACATCCAGAAATTTGATACACCGTGTAAGTCAACCCTTACACCTTCCTTTCCAGATTGAGACTGGGAGCCTGGGGTTCTTTCTGGGAGGTGGTGGAGATGGAGCATGCGCTTGTTGTAGGACCTAGATTCTACATGGTGAGGACCATTTGGGTGTGACTCCATTCTTACTTTCACAGTGTCGGGGATCAAACTCGGGCTATCACGCATGCTAAGCAAGTACTCTACCACGGTCACTCCCTTTGTAGCAGATGGTCCCTCTGTTGGTTCCTTCTCTGAAACAGACCATTGCAGAGGGACTCTTGGAGAAGAGCAGTGCTCAAGGCAGAGGGGATGAAGGGACAGTTTTTAACTCTAGCTCAGGAGGAAAATTTACTTGGCGGTTCAATTTTCTGCAGCTACAGATACAGACCAAATGTTTAAGCATAAAGGGTGTTTTGAAGAAAACGACGCATGCAAAGAACTGGAATTCTCGGCCACGCTGGGGGCTCAACGGAGATTTACATATGTGAACCGGTGCTGCACAAATGATACATGCAACCAAGATGACATAACTCGTGAGTACAGTTCCTGCCTGCTCAGGGCTCCTCTGCCTTTCCAGGAGTCCATCTCTCTGCTGATGGGCTGCAGCCCTGACACTTGCCTTCCCTTTTTGCTTGAAGTTTTCATTTGTAAGGGTCTGGGTTGGATACAAGCCCCTCTCTTGAGTATGTGTGTACACACTTGCATACACAGACTGACAGCCGGGTAGCAGTAATTGGTCCTGGGTCTATTCTCTAAGTAGATTCAATGAATCTGTAGGTTTAAATGCTTTGGTCTGCTTCTCCAGTTGAGAGACTTTCCTCCCCTATTTTGTTCCTCGTCTTGAATTTTTGTGTGGTTGAGATGGGGTCTTGCATGTATCCAGGCTTGTGTTATATTACTGAGATCAAGCAAGCCTCCTGCCTCAGCCTCCAAAGTTGAAGTAGCTGGGAGTACAGGTATGCATGACCAAACTATATAGGCAACAGTGGGGGACCAACAGACATTTAGATATAACCAGCAATGCTGTAACACTGCTAAGTGCGACCAAGAGGGCACGATGTGAGTCCAGCTCGTCTCTGCACCCTTGATACCTGCACCATGGCTTCTCTGGCCATCTGTGGACTCCTCCCTGCACTGGGATGCTTCAGAGCTGCGTGCTTGTCTTTCCTTTTGCTCGAGGCCCCTGTCCTTGGGAAGTGTAAGGGTAGATACAAGCCTGTTGCCTGGATGGGAGAATGAATGACAGTGAGTTGGTACTCATTCTTGTCGTGGAGTCTATTGATTTCAATGTGCTTCCCACCCCCCATCCTTCAGCTGAGAGATTTTCCTCACCTGTTTAATTCCTCATCTTTGTTTTGTTGTGGACATGGGATCTTGCTGTGTTTCCCAGGCTTGTCTTGAATTCCTAGACTCAAGTAATCCTCCTGCCTCAACCTCTCAAGTGAGAGTAGCTAGGAATGTATGGGCTTGTCACGCCTGGCGAATTCCTCACCCTTTGGTCAGCATCTTTTTAGATGGCAGATCACCTTCTTATCCAATGTCTAGGAATTTTTCTCCTGCCACAGTAGAGAGCCGAGTGACTGAAGAAAGGTGAGGATAGATGGGCACCCAATTACCTCCAAAGGATCTCAGATTCCTGCCTCCTGCTCCCTCCTCCTATGGCAGTTTAGGTCCTCCGCCCCCCTCGATCATGAAAGAACTATATGGTATTGGATTGGGTGAGGTAGTGTTGTTCTTTCTCAGCTATGGTTTCCTGCCTATTCCTCAAGATAAATACCCTTTTCTCTCTATTCAGTATCTCCGCCACCCGCAGAAGCCAACGGTGTTCAATGTCTCTCCTACTATACGGAGCCAGGCATGCTGAATATCCCAACTCTCCTGAACTGCACAGGAAATGAGACAAAGTGCGGTTTGGTTATCGGCACAGGTATGATTATTTCCTCAAGCATTGTGACGCTCATATTGTTCAGGATACATACAGTGTATCAGCCATTTATTACTATACAGATAATTGTGCCACAACCTAACAGGTGAAAACAGGACATAGTTATCACCATTCAGGATCTGAACGACTATACACTGAGAAAGGCATTGCTGTGCGGCTATCTTAGGGTGTCTCATCAAGCTGAGTTCTGTTGTTGGTATAAGCTGGGGTCCTTCAGATGCCCAGGGTGTCTCATGGTTCTTCAGATGGAGGATATGCTTCCCAGCTCACTCTTGCTTTTGGTGGGTCTCACTTTCTATTGGGGAAAATTATAAAGGCCACTCCACGTAGTTAAAAGGAAGATTTATTTAGTGGATGACTTACAAATGAAGGAATAGATAGGTTGCGGGGGTCTGGGGAAGGTGTATCGCAATCCAGCGGTGTTCTCTGGAGATCTGCACAGTCAACCTCCACCGTCCAGGGTCCAGGCACAGAGAGAGCGCACAAAGAGAGCGCTGGCCCATCCAGCTCTCGGGTTTCCAGCGCCTCCCCTCACCCCGCCTCGTAGGCATGACAGTTGCCAGAGTCTCAATGGGGGTTGGAACTTCCAGATCCAAGCTGGAATGGCTACCCACTACACTTTCTCTTCCTCTGGTCTCTTCATAGGATGCCAGTGTTCTCCTAGCATATCCTCCTGCTTCTCTCTCAGAGAAGTGATGAGAGGCAGGCATAGAGTCATTGGTGGAGTTGAGATTTTTCAAGCCCTCATCTTAGAAGTGACGTATCATTTCAGCATGCGCTCTCTTGGGCACATAGATTAACCCGGGTGTGACATGGGTTCAACACTTGGGCACCTTTGCCAAGAGATGGGCATGATGGGGGCAGATCATCTCAGAAACTGTTCCCTCCATAGAGCAAGGGCAATAAGGGGCCAAGTGTTTGCTTGTCCCTCTAAACCTCAGATGGAGCCGTTTATCCTGAGAAAAAAGGGTGACAGAAGAAGATTGGGCTAGGGGATGGGAACCGAGGGAAGGAGAGGAAAAAATGTAACTGCTTCCCACAGAAGAATCAAGTTTGGGTACCTGTGTTACTGTGATATTCTGGAGTGGGATCTTGACTCGGAAGTACACAGAGTGATAACACTTGAGTTCCAGAAGCCATCATCATTCTTGGGATGACTCAGACTCCATCAATAAGCACTCAAGTTTTACTTAAAGCCACTGACTTTAGTGAAATATTTATAATTTCCCATGTAAGAGAAAAGTATGTATTTGTTGTGAGGAACACAGATACATTTCAGGAATTAACTGCTAAAATAACTGTAGGGTTTTGATCTGGTCTGTACGCTGCAGGGATGAGCTAGCAAATCCTCATCAAAACATGAAAAGCTCCATGGAATTAGTGGTGTATTAGGAGCTGGTTAAGTAGAGGATTGAGAGCTTGATGAGACTGGAGGCAAGCTATATGTTTTTATTTGGAAAGAATTTTGGCAGAGGTTCTGGGGTGAGCAAGGGAAGGGCCCTTTGTCTAGAAGAGTTGAGATGAATGAAGAAAATGGGGTGTCATAGAATACAGAAGAGAGCTGAAGCCATCCACAGTGGGACAGGCTTCTACCTCAGTTTACCCCGGGAAACATAGACATCCAGTGTGTTCCATAGTTATTCTTATAGAGAACTCAGAGCCCTCTGAAGAAGGGGAGCCTGGGTAGGGAAGACAGGCACCTTAGAAGGGGTTTCGTCAACAGTTGAGGCCCTGCATCTGGCCTTCTTCCCTGTGGGCAACATGCTCATCTCCCCTAGTGAGGCATTCAGAGGCCCCAGTGTTAGCCTTGTGTCTGAGATGTGACGGTCCCTATAAGGTTCCTTCTGTACTGGGAAGAAGACAAGGGGACCAGAGGACACTTCGGCTGGGCCTCTGCATGGATGGAATGGAGATGAGCTCATGTATCTCAGTCAAGAGGAAGAAGTTGTGGACTCTGGACCATTCTGACCACAGTTTTCTTTCCCAGTGCATGTGGGTTTGAGGGCAGAAGAGAGGAGAGAGGAAACTAACTCTTGGGTCTTCTTAGCAGTGGGAAGCAGCAACCTCTTTCCCTTGGTGATGGCCGGAATGGGCTGTGCGACAGAAAGCGCCTGCAACCTGTCTGTGACTGTCTTTAACAACACAAACATCCACACCTTCTGCTCGGATGAGTTCATTGTATCTCCAACCAAACCATCAGTTCCGGATAGCACGGGCAGTGCGGGCAACATGGGCTTTCAACCTACAGCCATCTCAACAGTACCAATTCTGATTACTCTCCTCCTGCTGAAAGTCTTGTTTTGATCTTCCAGGCTCAGGCAGTCCCATAGTCCTCCACACACACTCGGAGGGCCTCCTTCAATGTAGGAGAATTAAAAGCTGGTGATTGCTTGGCTTGATTGTATTTCAGCGTAAAAAACCTCAATCCATTTTCAGTTTTACTTAATTTTAAAAATTGTGTGCGTGCATGCATGTGTGTGTACGCGTGTGTACACGTGTGTGTTTGTATGTGAGGGTGTGTGTGTGTGTGTGTGTGTGTGTGTGTGTGTGTGTGTGTTGCTGGTGGAGTTCAGAAGAGGGTGTCAGATCTCATTCAACTGGAGTTACAGGTGTCGTGAGATGCCTGATGTGCATGCTGGGGACTGAACTCTGGCTCTTTGTAAGAGCACGATCTTAATTGCAGAGCCATCTCTCTATCCCCCTATGATCCATTCTGAAACAGCTTCTCTCTTCACTCTTCGTAGCATGTCCAAGATGTTGAGAGGGCATTCGTGAGATTCTCTTTAGTCCTACTTTTGTCTCCAAGCATCCCTTGAGTCACATATCCTGGAACATATCTTTTCTGATTATTAATTTCTGTTCATAATTTGTAATTGATTCTTATTAAGAAAAATGAATTTGAATGGATAATTCAGGGTCTTGGAGCATCATTTCACACAGTTTATCATAACACAGCTCAAATAGAGCTAGATATGATGGTTCATAAGCTCATAGCACTCAGGATGTTGAGGCAGGATTACTGCGTGTCTGAGGACATCATGTGCTTTATAGTGAGTTCCAGGCTAGTTAGGACTACATAGAAGACCTTGTTTCAAAAAAATAGAATTAAACAAAATAAGATACAAATAAAAGAGGAAATGTCAGGCACCTCCAGAACTCTCTCACCTCAGAACCATGAATATGGAATCATCACCATCTACTCACTCTGCATATCTCTATATTATAGTAGGGGTGGGCCCCAGGGTACAGGCAGTGGGTGTCTGTCAAGGAAGTTATAAATACTTGCTTTAAATTATCAAGATATTTTCCCCAAGGTCCCAGAAAGCTGTCTCCTCTTATGGCAGAGTTTGGGCCATTGCTAGCTCCCATCACACTTCCTGCATGCCAGTGAGGCAAGGGGACTCCAGGAGAGAAAAGGCTTGCATAGAACCCAAACTTTACCATGTTCTTGTGGTGCTGACCTCCAATAGAACAATCCTGCGCAAATAGGCCCCTCAGTTCTCGGATTCGGTTTCCAACAGGGCCCAACATGTCTCCTGAGGTTTCCTGAAGGAGAGAGTGCCCTGGTGGTTACTTCATATGTGAGAATGTCTCTCTGCACCCACCAGGCCTGGCTGTGGTCCTCCTGCTGCATATCCTCTTTCCTTCCTGGTATGAGTTACAAGGCTTCTTTAAGCTCTGCCTACAGTCCTCTGTGGACTGACAGGAGCACCTTTCCCCAGGCCTGTCCACAGCCCTGCACACTCTGGATGCACTCCATCCATCTGCGTGGGGTGGATTTCATGCTCCAGGAGGGGGCTGAGTCTGAATATGAGAGAAGGCCAGCCCTTAGATTGCTGTTTGGAGGCGATTCACTTGTTTCAACCAACGAAGTCCACTGTATAGACCATGGTGTATGTGGTGGGGAATTCTATTTACTTTGATCCAGTGGGATATGAAGGATTTGGGTTATATCCGTTAGCTTGCTAGGCTAACCCATTTTAATTTCAATGGGAGGATCAGAGATAGTTGGTCTCATCTAAAAAAACCTCAGTCTCTAAATGTCCTTAGAAATCTTGTCCTTTGCCAGGAAGTTGGAATTTCTGACAGTTTGATTAAATCAGGGGGAGTCTAGAGCAAACATAGGCACTGGGTTCTGGTCCAGGTAAGGGAAGAAAGTTTCTCTTAGCCTCTACCCTCAGGGCTATGTGAACACTGCTGTGGGGTGTGCTCAGCTCCAGCATCTCTGTGGGGGTGCTGGACTTCTACACCGCAGTGAGGTATGCTCAGCTCCTACACCGATGTGGGAGTCCTTGGCTTCTACACCATTGTGGGGGTGCTCAAGTCCTATACTGCCATGGGGTGTGCTCGACTCCTTTCAGTGATCCTCCTCCCCCAGTACAGAATTTACACATCCATAGAGCCACAAAACCCAACTTTCTTATCTTTCCTGAAGCAGGGAAGGGCAACTCACTCATTATTTGCTGGAAGTAGAAAGCAACACATACACATAAAAGACACAGGGAGGATTGAGGGATGATTCGGGGGGTTCAGAGCACTTGTTGCTCTTACAGAGGACCCAGGCTTTCACATAGTGGCTCACAACCGCCTGAAACTCCAGTTCCAAAGGATCATATTCCCCTTCTGACTTCCCTTAGTTGGGCATCTGCTGTGGATATCACTCTATATAAATAAACACTGATGGCCAGTGACCAGGCAGGAAGTATAGGCGGGACAAAGAGAGAGGAGAATTGGGGAAACAGGAAGAAGGGAGAGAGACTGCAGCCACCGCCAGGAGAAGAGCATGTAGAGACGCCGGTAAGCCACCAGCCACGTGGCAAGCTATAGATTTATAAAAATGGGTTAATTTAAGATAAAAGAACAGTTAGCAAGAAGCCTGCCATGGCCATACAGTTTATAAATGATATAAGCGTCTGAGTGATTATTTTATAAGTGGATTGTGGGACTGCGGGGCTTGGGGAACCTGGAGAGAAGCCCTCCAGCAACAAATGGCGCCCAACGGCTCGAGTTTCCACCTTAAACCTGAGAATATTTAATAACCAATTCTAAACAGAGCTAAAACCAGGTTCCTGCTTCTTGTCTCATACGGGCAGCTAGATACGGCAAAATGCAAGTTTGGACACTGGCGGGTTCCTGGCGGGTGCGTTTGACCGGCAGTATGGCGGAAATGAGGCATCTGCCAGCGTCAAATTAAGCTGTGTGGTAGATTCAGTCTTTACTAGTATTTAAAAAAAAAAAAAAAAAAAGAGGTTTCTGGGCTACACACTGCTTTGATAAAAGCTTAGACCCACTATTTCTGAGACTTGATGACTCCCAGAGCTGGCGGAAAACGTACCACTGCCATTTGGGAAGCTGAAGTGGGCGGAGCCAGCAGCCACAGCACCGTTTCAGGCTTACAATGGTACAGTTTAAAGCAATAGGCTCAAGGCTCAAGGTACTATAAAACATAAGCCACATAAAGATGGCTACCACACAGAGAATCTGGATTATGTTCTCTTTGATATTCATAACTAAAGAAAAACATTTGATTACAAAAGCTGTTGAGTTATGCCAAAATGTATATTTTAAAGGTACCTTGACTTCAAAATTTGGATATAAGGATATGTTACTTTGGAAAAGAGGTTCTGCTTTTGTTTCCACAGAAAGCCAGAGGCTGTGGACTTGTTCCAGATTAAGATACATCAGGTTTCACCAGCCAAGACCCCTGAAAGGACTCCGATGACACCATGGCCCAGATGATCCAACATCCAGATCGGTTTCAAGGCAACTGGTTCACACAATACAGCCTCACGGACTACCCCATAGGTCTAAAATTTTCTTTGCGTCCCCATAAGATACAGCGCCCCCCTCCAGCAGGAAGTAGTAAGAGATGCTACGCCCAAATTCCCAAATATACCAAGCTGGCTTTAGAGGTGGAATTGGCTCACTCCCCTCTAAACCCAGAGATATTGCTTTTAAAAAAAAATGGTTAAGGGATTCTTGTGTCCCAAATCAGAAGAGCCCTCTGGTGTGGGACAGAGAAAAACCAATATTTTATTTAAAACAGGTTGATTATAAATGTGATCTCTTTCTAAAAAAGAAAAGGGGATATGATATATAGGAGGATATGGAGATGATAAGATAAAAGGGTAGATTAATGAACCTACTTTTAAAGAATAACTTGTTTAAAATGTTTTACATTGGTATAGATTTTAGTTTATGTTTAAAATGTTTTACATTGGTATAAATTTTGGTTCATTGATACAAACTTGAAGTTAATTTTGTTATACTCTCTCTATATATGTATATATTTCTATTCTTGTTTGAGGTGTTGTGTTTATATAACTCATTTAAAATTGTAATGGATAATTAAAAAATAGATTAATAATTAGTCATCTATGATAATCATATCTGTAGCCATGTTAGTTAAGTCTTCTAGGTATACATAGATATATTTCAGATAGATAGGTAATCTTCAAACACTTCATAGACCTGGAGAATATGGCATTTAAATAACTTAGAATTCTGTTGACGTGAGACACAATTGCTCCTGGCTGCACCAATTTGATCCCGAGAGAATGTTGGGCTTCTAAGACATTTCCATTTGGAAGTTTGTCTTTTTGGCACAAAATGGCCTACTGGGCAAAGAACTGCCCTTGCCTTGATGGCTGACAGTACAAATGCAATGCTGTCCTTTCTGGACAAGCGGGACACAAGAAAAGCGACCACTGTACTCTGCCAAGACAGGGTAAGATGGTCTCTTAAAATTCCTGCTTCTAAAAATGGTCTGTCAGATACTCTAGGCCTGTAGCCAATTTGAATGCACCAACAATGCTGAAAAACATTAGGTGACTGTCCAGGCTGCCAGCTGTCTTGGTCTACTTTTACAAGATTCCCGAAAGTTGCTTGCATCCATCTACCATTTCTCAAGTACCATTATGTTCCTTCTCAGGTCTTTGATGTGGTTGAAGACTAGATAGTCGTAATTTCCTCAGTTATGATAAAAGATAAGTTAGCTATAAAACCTTAAACTCACAAATATAAGATAGATAGGACATCTTCTTTAATATTGTAACTATAATTCTTGCTTGGTAATTGTTTTGTTATATGTAATTTTACCATGTTAAAGTTAAAACCTTCCTTTTTAAAAAAAGAAGAAAGGGGAAGTGCTGTGGATATCACTCTATATAAATAAACACTGATGGCCAGTGACCAGGCAGGAAGTATAGGCGGGACAAAGAGAGAGGAGAATTGGGGAAACAGGAAGAAGGGAGAGAGACTGCAGCCACCGCCAGGAGAAGAGCATGTAGAGACGCCGGTAAGCCACCAGCCACGTGGCAAGCTATAGATTTATAAAAATGGGTTAATTTAAGATAAAAGAACAGTTAGCAAGAAGCCTGCCATGGCCATACAGTTTATAAATGATATAAGCGTCTGAGTGATTATTTTATAAGTGGATTGTGGGACTGCGGGGCTTGGGGAACCTGGAGAGAAGCCCTCCAGCAACAGGCATCAGGCATGCATATGGTGCATATACATGCACGCAAGCGAAACACTCATACATGTAAAATACATAATTTTTTTTAAAGACACAAAACTTTTAAGAATTTGCATATTGGCCTGGAAGTGGTAGTGTAGGCCTTTCTTTAATCCTAGTACTCAGGAGGCAAAGGCTGGTGGATCTCTGAGTTCAAGAGAAACTGTCTTGAAAAACAAAACAAACAAAAAGAATTTGCATATTGCTTTTACTTGTTTCATGCTCAAAGTTGAGGAAGCAGGAACGGTGTGGGGTCCTCCTAGGATCCCACTCATTGCTCGCTGACCATCAGTTGCCCCTTTCTCATGACCAGAGAGCTGAATTTTGTTAATGGTAAAAGTTCTTGATGTATTTTGGGGACCTCTAATGAGCTGGCCATTGATCTCTGCAGTTTCCAAGCATGAACTCAGCTCCTGCTTGCACAGTTTTTTTTTTTTTTTTTTTTTTTAAATAATGTGTGTACTGTCCTCATCCCCAGCTAACAGGAAAGGAAGCAGCCACAGAGGGGCGAGGTGGCTTGTTTTGCTAGTGGACATGGAACTGAGAGTTCGGCCTAATCTACCATTAGGGAAAAGAGTCAGGTTGCCACTCTAGGAGCTGTAGAAATTTAAAGTCTGGGAACAGGGTGTTTTGTCCACCTCTGTGAACTGAGATTTCTGTTGTGGCCATAACAAATCACAATACAACTGGTGATTTGAAACAGCACAAAGTCACAGTTCTGGAGGCGAGTCTGGAAGGAGTTCTTCTGAGCTCAAGTTCAGGTGTTCAGAGCCGGTTTCTCTGTGGTTGAGCACGTGGGGACCCATTTCCCTGTCCGTACAGTGGTCAGTGATCACCCGCATCCCTTCACTCTTCTGCATCTTCTACACACATCCTTCCGCTCCGAGTCTGGCTCACAGCCTCTTCCTCTGGGGCCCTTCCTCCTTTCCTTTGAGGACCCTTGTAGCTGACCCGTGTAATGCAGGGAATGTGCCCATCTCAGGAGCCTTATCTACTTCTGCAAAGTCTCTCTCACCTCATAACACAACTGGTGTTGGGGGTTAGGATGTGTGCTTCTTCAGTCGATCATACAACCTACCAATTAAAAAATGTCTCAACGTTCTGTAAGGTATTCATAAGCGAGGCTGGTTGGAACTGGGTGCAGTTCTGTAGGTGGTCCTGTGCTGGGGAACCTAACTAAGGGCTGTGGCCATCTTTGGGAGCAAATTCAGCCGACACACAAAGCATGTTAGGTTATGGGGAGAGCAGTCCTTTGAGAGAGTTATTGCTGGAGCTTTTCTACAAGGAACTCTGGACATGACGCATGGTGGTAAAAACAAGGGCTCCCTTCCATTGCTTCCATTTCCTGATGAAACAGCAAAACCTGGTGTGACACATCATAGACCGTCACGCCAAGCAGCTGGTGAGACACGTTTGATTTGGTGGCCTAAGGACCAGGGAAGGAGTTTCTCTGCTTGCTGTTGTCTCCGGGGGTTGCCACTCCTTCCTCCCTGCACACAGAGGGACATGGTGGTGGCAATCAGCGGGCTCTCTGTCACCACCCCTGGCTCCTGCTTGGGTGTGTTCCTACAATAAAGGCTTAGTGTTTTCCCAGCTCCAGTCCCACCCTTCTAATCTGTCCAGTGACACATGAAGCATGCAGTCATGAAGCTCCCTTTGTGCCTGGGACCATTGCCCCACTCCAGCAAACCCACGCCTGGCACCATGTGGTGGTTTAAAGGAAAATGGCCCCCATCGGCTCAGAGGGAGTGGCACTGTTAGGAGGTGTGGCCGGGTTGGAGGAAGTGAGTCACTGAGGGTGGGCTTTGAGGTCTCAGATGCTCAAGCCATGCCCGGTGTGGCCTTCTCTCCCTGCTGCCTGTGGATCCAGATGTAGAACTCTCAGCCGCTCTCTAGCATCATGTCTGCCTGCACGCCGTCATGTTTCCAACCATGACAAAAAAATAGACTAACCCTCTGAAACTGTAAGCCAGCCCCAGCGAAATGTTTTCCTTTAGAAGAGCTGCCATGGTCAGGGCGTCTCTTCACAGCCACAGAAACCCCAACTAAGACACACCAGAAGCCCCTGCCCATTCTCTGTGGCTGCCACGCCCTCCTCTGAGTACCCCTGATCACCAGCCCTTGGATCTGTGAAGACGTGGAACGACTCTCTGTTCTTTGGGAGACAATTCCTCACCTGCTCTGGCTTCTCCCCTCTCTCTGCTGCCCATATGCTGACATGTGTCACGGTAAGTCCCTTTTCTGACACTTCAGCTAATTAGCCTTCCTCTCCTCTCCTGATCCCAGAGCTCCTCAGGTCTGCTCTCCACATGTACATCATCTGCCCGGAAGCCGGAAAGCAATCTCTTGTTTGTATCACGGTGGCCCCAGTGCTTTGAAAAGCTCCCTCGCGGAGCTTACAGACTCCCAGGTCACAGGTAAAAGCAGGATAAAGCTGGGCCTTTCAGCCTTCTGTTGGCATCCGTGTCCCTCATGTTAACCTTCTGGTCATATTCTCGCTCAGTTCAGCATATCACATTTGGGGGTCTCAGAACTGGTGGTGCACATTTTTAATTCTTAATTTGCCATCCTTGACCTCTGCTGTCATGAAGAAGAAGTGAGGCTTCTGTTGGTCAGCTTTTCCACCTTATTCAGGCACCCCCCCCCCCCAAGGCACTTTTCCATCACTGTCCAGACTCTGCAATCACGTGAGATCCCTGCAACCCTTGCAGGACTCTTGCAGACCATCACATAGTGAGGTCAGCCCATAACTGGGAGCAGTTGCCCGGGAAGAGAAGCAAGTTGGCCTCTCAAGTGAAACAGTCATTTCATGAGACCCAGATCATTCCCTTAAGACATAAGACTTCCACTAGATGGTACAGATGTGTAGCATGAATCTTAAAAGTTCTTATTAATAAAATCAAACCTGAGGCAGGTATTGGGGTGAACTGGAAGATCAGAGAACCAGAACAAGCCACAGCTACCTCACCTCACCGGATCCTCACCTGGTCTTACTTCCTCAGACTGGAGGCTTCTGAGTCCTCATCCAGAATGAATCTCAGCTGAACTGTGCTGCTCAAAACCTAAAAGCTTAACCAGCCAAATGCTTAACCAGTCCAAATGCTTCTAGTTTCTGGTCCTCATGCCTTATATACCATTCTGCTTTCTACCATCACTCCCTGGGATTAAAGGCTTGCTTTCTGGGATTAAAGGCGTGAGTGCCACCATTTTCTTGCCTCTATATCTAGGATTAAAGGCGTGTGCTACCACTGCCTATCCTCATGTTTAATATTGTGACTGTTCTGTCTCTGACCCCAGATAAGTTTATTAGGGTGCACAGTATTTTGGGAAACACAATACCACTACACAGATGCATCTAGTTATATAAACGATGTTAGCATCTTTGATTTTAGAAATCGCTGGTTTGAACTGCTTACTCAAGTCGCGCACACACAAACACACACACACACACACACACACACACACACACACACACACACCACTAAGTGAATTTTAACTTGGGATTAGGACAGGATTTATGATGACTTATGAAATGTCCCTAAACACATTCGTATCTTTGATCATAAAAATAAAGTATCTACCAACTCTGGAAAACACTGGAGCCGCTCTGCTCCCATGGCTGGTTTTTACTGTACCCAGGCTCAGGTTTCCAGCCTCTCTCATCTTCTAATTGTTCTGTGCACGCACCGACTCTTCCCTTCTCCGTTCCCTGAGAAAACCGGTAACAAACACTTACTTCTGTCCCAACTGTAGTAACCCTTGTTAAGTGCAGGCCAGCAGTGGGCACTTCACAGAGTTTGCTGCTTCCACAGCCATGAGTGCCACAGCCTTTTATCCCTCCACACCATATGCTATACCGTTATCCAATGCTGCTTTCTTTTCTTTGGAGATACGGTCTCTCTATGTAGTCCTGGCTGTCCTAGAACTAGACATAGACCAGACTGACCTGGACCTCACATGATCATCTGTCATATATCCCTGACGAAAACCTTGGGTCTATCTGGAGATTTTTTTTTTTTTGAAGCTATTCTGTGTCAGTGTTCCGAGCTTCCCAAGTACTAGCGTGCAAGGACTGTCACCACAGTGTACCACAGATGGGGGGCAGAAACAAGACCTCATCCTCTCCTACTTCAGAATGCTCGACGTATGAGCTTTGGTACTGAAAGGTCTGGTTGCCCTGGGGATTATGTCCTCGGGTTTTAGCTGACCATCTTCTTCCATGACTTTACATTGTCTTCCTGTTGTGTATCTGTTATCTGGGTACTAACCTCTGTTTTTTTTGTGAAGGGTTCAAATCAGGGTTCCCCCATGTAGGCTTGGCTGTCCTAGAACTTGATCTGTAGACCAGGCCTGTCTCAAACTCACAGAGATCCACCTGCCTCTCCCTTCCAAGTGCCAGGATTAAAGGGCATGCCATCAATACCTGGCCTGTTCTTACAAGGCCACCTGCTGTGTTGAATAAGGACCCACACTAATGACTTCTGGGAAGACAGTCTCCAAATGCAGTTTTGTTCTCTGGCATGGTGGAGGTGGGGTTAAGCTTTCAAATTACTTTACCTGGACTTTGAACCTCTAACACTTCCTCTTTACAGAATATTTTTATACCTATATATCTGAAAGAGGAATAACATCAATAATTTACAAAGAACTAGAGAGAGAGAGAGAGAGAGAGAGAGAGAGAGAGAGAGAGAGAGAGAACACAAAACAAACCAATAAAGAATGGGCTAATGAATTGAACAGACTTCTCAAGAGAAGATATGCAAATTGTATTCAACACCCTTAACTGTCATAGAAATGAGAACTTATGCTACTTTGAGCTACCTTAGTTAGAATGGCTGTTATCAAGAAAATAAACGTTGGAGTGTTGTGAAGAAAAGAAGAAACCTTATTTCTGATCATCAGGGTGTAGTATTTGTTCTACAAAATTGGGGGTCCATGTTTGCCGGTATGTGTTTCAGAATTCTAAGGCCCTCTTGATGGATCATTTTCTTAATTGGAATGAGGTGACTTTGATCTCTTCTGATTAGTTGTGTCTGAGGTTTATTTTGTCAGATATTAAAATGGTGACAGACACTTGCTTGGTTCATAGCTGCTCAGTTTGCTTGGAACACCCTTTCCACGCTTCTGTGACTTCACTCTAAAAGTAGCATCCATTTTTCATCAAGAAGCATGTCCTTTGAGGTAATAAAAATATGAACCCTGCTCTTCTTTTTGGTTTTTCAAGACAGGGTTTCTCTGTGTAGCTTTGCACCTTTCCTGGATCTCGCTCTGTAGACCAAGCTGGCCTTGAACTCACAAAGATCTGCCTGCCTCTGCCTTCCGAGTGCTGGTATTAAAGGCATGCGCCACCACTGCCTGGCCTGAAACCTGCTCTTAAGCCAACTGGATAGACTTTTTTTTTTTTTTAATATGGGAATTATGAGCACCGGTATTAAGAGGAATTACTGAAAGGTATGTATTAATTTCTAGAATTTTGTAGATTTTGTGTTGCTTGATGTTTTCTTACCTCTCTTGCTTCACTATCATTTCCCAAATGTTAAGAAACTTAAATGATACGGCTTTACTAAAAATATTTTCTGTGTTTAGAATGAAATTCTTTTCCTCTTCTACACATGATTCCTAGATTTTGTCTTTTCATAGTGTCTCATCCATTTTGAAAATACTGCTTGTAAGAGCTGGTCTGGAGTGGTGGCTGGCAGCCTCTACCAAAGGATGAAGGTGTCTTCCTTCCAACTGTGACAATGACAGCAGAACTTATGGGTAAGGACCCCCTAATGTATTGAATTATACAGTGTGTGAATTATATCAGTGAGAATGTTTCAAAACCTCATTACATTGTGCATGTAGAAACATACCATGATAGTAAAAAAGAAAACCCGTTGCCCGTAGCAGGCATCAAAGGCTTGGCCTGTTGTGGGCCGCTTCCCTGAACACCCAACAGACAGCACAGTCCACTCCTGCCACCTGTGTGTTTTAGACACCAGCTTCACAGAGCTGAGGCCTCTCCAGGAATGGCCACGGATTCCACAGGTTCGGGAACTTTCTCCATGTGCGCTGGTGTCCTGAACATTAGCTTAAACACCACGACTTTGCCCTTTTTCTTTGCACGTACGGGATTTAACTTCAAACCTTCGTGCTGAAACCCGGGTAGTCAGCCAGGTTTCCACTAGGTGCTTTTGAAATCACACTGAGGTGTGCACATCCCCGAGGGCTGATATTGCAACCGCACAGCCCTGACTGTTACCTCTTCCGCCCCTCCCAGGCCAATTTCCTAAACCTTGGATGTGTGTCCAGAGAACAGTTTGGGTTTTGTGACAAAATACCTTCAACACTTAGCCTGCTTGCCGTGGTCACCCACTTAGAGGCCGAACAATTGCAATGAGCTCTCCACAAACTCGGAGCCTTGAATTCTGCTTTGGATATGGAGATTCGGAAGCCCCAACCCTGCAGATTCACACTCACCATTGGGATGGGAACATGTTAGAACATTGGCCCATGGGCTAATGAATATGCTCTGTCTGTCCACAGCCATTATGAACAGTCAGAAGGTTTGAAAGTTCAAGACAGGGCACTCCACCTTCAGCTCAGAATCTGTAATTGAGGGAGAACTGGAGAGTTTTTACCTGTGGACTCCATGGGGGCAGTGGCAATGAGTAATGAGTTCTCGACCTATGGGTCATGACCTCGGGGGTGAGGTATTAAATGACCCTTTCACAGGGGTCACATATCAGATATTTACATTAAGATTCACAACAGTAGCAAAATTACAGTTACGAAGTAGCAACAAAAATAATTTTATGGTTGGGGGTCACTACAATACGGCGAAGTGTATTAAAGGGTCGTAGCATTAGGAAGGTTGAGAACCACTGGAGTGGAGGAAGGCTCTTAAGTCAGGCCAACAGACACTACTGGAAGCAGATGCTGCAGTGTTTGTAGGGAGGAGGAGTGTGGTTGATGCTGCATTGTCTGCCCATCTCAGTGGATTTAGCTGAAACCAAGAACTTGAGCTGGCTGCGAGTCATTTCCTCATTACTGTTTGGAGCCTGGTAGTCAGGCCAACGGCAGGCTGAGTACTATGAAGGTCTGCCTCTTCACTAATGGAAAAAGCAGTTCATTTATGGGAGCTTAAGTTTGCTCGAAATGCTTTCTTTTAAAGTTCTGCTAAAATTTCCTGAATGCCGTATTTGTTTGTGGTCAGAAAGCTGTGAGCTTCCAGAAGGATGAGCTACTGGCTCTGGACTGGGCTGTGAGCTAATGAGCAGGTTAATGGAAGAGGAATCCGAGATGTTGGTCTGCCTCTTCGATGATTGATTGGGTTAGATGTAGGGTGTAGATGAAGGGTCTGTGGACCAGGCTGTGAAGGGACACAGGTTCCTGGTGCGCATGGGGTTAAACTGAGGTACCATTTTGCAAGCAACTGCCTACACTTGTGCAGAAAATAGACCAAACTTCCCTCCGGCTCTTTATACAGGTGGAGAGAGAGGACATCCATGGGCCAAAGTGTGAGAGCATTTCTGTCATCCAGGCATTGAGGCTGAAATTACTTTAACAGTTTTGAACATGAACGTTTATTGACGTGGGCTAGCAGTCCAGGCTGTGGTGCTGAACTGTATGTATTGGATGGCCCAGTGATCCCAGACATGTGAAAGCCTGGAGAACGTGACCTTCTGATACCCGAGTCTTCTGACGATGTCACAGGGAGGGGGTGACACCTTATGGCTGTTTCCATTGTCCATTGGGTCCCGCCTCTGCATCTCTATTTTTGTTAGTGATGCACAGCACTCTGGAACTGCACATTCAGTTGAAGAGGGTTTCTGTGATCGTGTAGGTCAGAAATTAGAGGATCATCTGAGATGTGGCGCTTTCCCAGGAACACACCAGATGTTTTCCCGAGGAGCAAAGGGCAGGCAGGGCATCTGCCCCTCACACATGTACAACCACCTTGGGTGCCTCAGGACATGTTCTCGTATAACCTGCGATACTTGCAGATCAGCTCGGTGGCTTTTCGAATTATTCAAACATGGTTTGATCATCAAGCATTGGTGAAAAGAGCCCCCATTCAAAGTCAAGAATCCTCTGCCTACTCTTCCTCTCTTGAGACTTTGCCCCATATAATTCAACCTGGTCAAACTTGCTGAGTATCTGAGGATGACCTTGGACTTGTGGTCCTCCTGCCTCTGCCTCCTGAGTGCTGGGATTATGGGTGTGTGACACCATGCCCAGATTTATGAAGTGCTGAGAATCAAACCAAGGGCTTTGTGCATGCTACCCATGCACTCTACCAACTTACCTCCATTCCGGCACACTCCCCTTTCTTTGGTAAGCTTGTTGATACGGTGGCTGCTGTGGACTGAAGATGCTGTCTGGACACAGCTGGTGGCCTTTGATGGCATCCCCTCTGCCTTCACACCCTTGCCACTGTCTTTCACATACACACATATGTATATATAATATATAATGTGGGGGTTTTGATAAAGGAAAATTACTTACATTTGTGGAGTATGATGTTGTATTTCAACAAGTGTACACATCATTTTATGTTTAAATCTTGATAATAGTATTTATCTCCTCAAATATCAGTCATTTCTTGGTGATAAGAACATTAGAAGTCTTCCTCTTTTTTCCCCCCTCACTTCCCATCTCATTATTTCATCATTTTTTTCTTGTTTCATGAGCTTTTCCTATTTCAAAATATATCTGTTGACACCAACTTGCCTGCATCCTTCCCTCCTTTTTTGCCTGTGACTGTCGAGGTTAGTGAAGTCTGTGGCAACTCTCAGGGCAGCTGGTGACCGATGTCACTTCTGTAGGGACTCAGTACAGGTGCTATGTAGTGTGTGTGTGTGTGTGTGTGTGTGTGTGTGTGTGTGTGTGCGTGCTCGCACACCCGCAGGTGAATGTGTGTGTACACACATAATTTCATATATAATCATGCTTTGACATATTAAAAATGAAGCGAAATAGAATTATCATTTTATCTGGAGAGACACTGACCCTCTGAGGGCTTAACTACTTCTTAGAGACAGCGAAGCATTAGCGTCACATTAGAAAGTACCTGGGCTAAGCAAGCTAGCAGAGCAACACCTCCTCTCTGGTCTATGCATTCAGAGAGGGGAAACTTGTCCACCTTAATCGGCACAGGTCAGGTAGGTACCAGGCCACCAGGGACCACTCCACAGCTTGAAGCCCACTGAGGTTAGTCTAACTGGCCGATTCTTCACTGCCCACACAGCCTGTGTTGCCCTCCTATGTGTCCTTGTGTGGCAAAGCACACCCTTGTTTTAGGATCAGAGAAGAGGAGGAGCAGGGAGGCTGGGTACCACTCCAAGGCCGAAGGCAGCGTTTCATTCTGATGAGGCAGTAATGGCCTCCAAGTATGGAGTGATGTCATGGCTGGTACCATGTACCCAAATGTTAACATGGGACACCGAGGGACTAAGCTCCCCTTAGAGAAACATGCAAAGAACTTCTTTCTTTCCTCCAGAGCCTGAGTGATTCTAGCTAGGCGTAGAAGGGTTTCAAAGTGGGGCCCAGGGGCTTTTCTCCAGAGTGTGCTCCCTGCCGTCGGTGACTTTCTGAGGCACCAGATATCAAAATGTGGCCAAGGAAGAAAGCAGGCAAGGGCATCACAAGGTCTGAGGCTGCAGGGCTCCTTCCGGCTTTGCTATGCAGAGCCACCACCTAGAAGCCAGGAGGTGGGCTGGCTCATTTCCTGTCTTCTGAACCCATCCTTATCTGAACCCATCACTGTCCCCAGTTCACCGGCTTGCTCCTGACTTGCTGGAAGACCCACTTTTCTATTGCTTTTCTTCTCATACATCCTCAGCATTTCCCCGGGGCAGCAGGTGCTGAACCCAAGAGAGGGCTTTTCTGATTTTGCTGCTCCCTCTGACTGGGCTGTATCCCTAAAACCCTGCTCTATCCCCTGCCCTCTCTCCTCATTCCCTGGGGATCCACTGTCCATTAGGAACAGGTAAAGTTTTGGATGAGTGGGGTTCTAGCCTCCAGCCACACATACCAGTATAACTGGTCTGCTGGGTAGGAATGAAGATATTCTAAAGAGACACTTAGCTCCCTCCCTTCCACTAAGGAACCAAGTAAATGAAATTCCCCCAGGAATCTGATGCTGAGAGAAAGAAAAGGCCTCAGCCAGAGGTGGATCTCATCTCCTGGAAACAGATTTAGTTTTGACAACTCGCTAAACTGGAGCCTAGACAGTGATGGGTAGGGCTGCACTTTGGCCAGGACTGCTTATCTAGGCATGTAACTGGCACCGTACTTAAGCAGAAACCTCATGCCAGGGTCCTAAAGATGGACTTGGAGGGTAGGCCACCAAACCTGTTTGTCCCTCTTCCAGGTGTGGCCACAATGAACAAAAAACTCTTTTGTGTGTTCTTAATAATTCCTTGTGTAGTTGGCTTTGTTAATCAGTGTCAGACTTGGTTGACTGAAGCTATCAAGGCCAAGCTCTGACCTTTAATGACTTGAGATATGCTTTGAAGCCTGCGATTCATACCCTTCCTCTCCACAGGCTCAGTTCTGGTGTCCTGGGAGTCAGATAGCTCCGAAGATCAGGCACAGCCCTCTTCTATTCCTGCTCAGGCCTCTACAGACTCCAGCCCCATGTATCAGCTTCCTCTAACCATAGGCAACCCATAGAGAGGAGAAGGACTCCTTACCAGGATGGGACTCCTTAGGACCCCCAATTGGATAAAGGCTCCTCTGCCACTCAGGGCTGTCAGGTCACAGGATGACACCACAGCATGGCTAATGAAAAAGACTGTCATCTCTGGGCACCTGGGTCTCTACAGATGCCCTGTTGGCTGCTGTCAGTCTGCAGAATGATGTTTCTAGTCCCAAGAATGGGAATGGAGGCCCCTTGAGGGGACTATGGGACCATTCTGAAGCCAAATGTACAGGGGATATAAATCAGACAGTAAACCCTCTAGGTCCCCAGTGAACCCTCTAGGTACCCAGTAAGCATGACGCCCAAAATTCTTTGACCACAGGTGAGTGTCCACAGATTAGCACATATCTGATGGTTTGTCATCATGGAGATTTCACTGAGGCCTTGCTCTGGGAGCAGGAAGTTGGCACAGAATTGGGTGGTTCCTGGCCAGTGGGGTGCCACACTTTGCTCTCACTGTCACTACCACAGTGGCTTCGGGTTGCTGTTCATAGCAACAGAGCGAGCTCACTTCTGACTGGCCTGCTGGGTAGAATCCAGGCCACTGGCCACAGCCCAGCTGAGGTTAATCAAGGTCTCATCTCAGGCTCTGCAGTCTCTGCTGGTCTCTTGGCCTCACATCTTCTTTGTGGGATCCTTCCTTATTGCCAGCTCCTTCAGCTGGTCAGGAATCCACCGTCCAGGATTAGAAGGTTTAACAATCTGAGCAGGTAAGAGAAGAATGGAATGTGCAGTGGTGGACACTGACTGAGGATCCTGGGGAGGATATGAAGGCAGGTGGCTTGGGGCTGGCTTGTGTGGGCAACTCAGGATTCTCTACAAGGTAGGGAGTTGGGATTCCTTGCTAGGCTGGCAATATTCAAAGGGACTCTGGGGACATAACTCTAGAAAAACCATCGGAATCTGTATGGCAAACCCCGGCCATTATCTTACAGGCCCTGACAACAGGTTACTTTCTAACTAGCACTCTTTGGAATGGGTTGCAGCTGGAGTTTTCCTGTGTTCCATCCAGTCCGCAGCCACTCAGACCCAAGTAAACCCACAGAGGCTTATATTAATTAAAACTGCTTGGCCATTAGCTCAAGCTAACTGCTGACTAGCTCTTATACTTAAACTCAGCCCATTTCTCTCAATCTATATGTTGCCACGTGTTCCATGGCTTTATGTGTGTGCCATGACATGCTGCTCCCTGGATGGTGGGCTGGCGTCTCCTGACCTCCGGACCCGTCAAGGTGTCCTTCCTCCCATACCTCTACACACCAACTTCTGAGGCATCTGGACATGCCTGCTGCTCTTTTCCTGCCATCCCCGCCTTCTTCAGCATTCAGCATATTGGGTTCCCAGGAAGATTCTCCCTGCCCTCACTTCCATGACACAGTCCTGGATTTTGAGAGAATGTGATCAAGATCTGGATGATTGCAGGAAGACAGAGGAAGAGAGCCCCTCCAACTTGCCTTTTCTCTCCATTGCAAAGAAATGTAGCACTTGTGCCCTAACAAGAGTTTGGCATAAAAATAGGCAGAAAGAGAAAGAAAATGTAGAAAAATGCACTTAGTCCTCACCCTCAGAGATGCACATGTGTCCTGAGGCAAGCTTGACTCCCCGGAGGAAGGAGGGGATGGCTCCTGACAGAGGCAAGGTTAGGATTTGCCTTGAGGAAATGTGGAGGATTCTAGGCACATCCAGTGGGCTGCACAAACTCTGTTCCATAACTTTTGAACCCAGAAGACCCCGGCATAGCTCACTGAAGCCCAGGGACCTTGTAATCCCTCTCCTTCCTTCCTTCCTTCCTCCACCAACCAGAGGTCCAGGAAGAGCTCTTCTCATGGTATCTACCTCTAGCAGGCCAGTTCATTTTAGCGCACTTGGCTTCACGCTAAGATTCTATCGATGTATAATGTTGACTTGTGCGAGGATGGCCAGTAGGTTGTAAGAGTCAGCAACAATGAGCCTGTCCTCAGTGCTCATCCTGTCCAGTGCTCATTGTGCATGCTCCTTTCCTCCTGTCTCAAAGTGAGAACACCGGCTTTTCTCTCCTGCTCAGGCTCAGGCAATCAGGACCACTTCTGGGTGAGCATTTCCAGTGTGTGATTGTGACATCTGGTGGTGGAGGCTGGCTCTTTGTGAAATGGCAGCTTTGGAAATGGTGAACCCATATCCTTCGCTAAAGGGCTGATGAGCTCCATGGCCCAGGACTTTGTAGCACATAGCGAGCCTCCACCTGCTCCCCACAGGAGTCACTTCTTCACCAACTCAGCTGTTTCAGCTGTGGAAGAAGATCTAGTGCCTTCCAGACCCATGCAAGAAGAATCCCTCTTGAGCAAATGTCCTTCCCAGGGAAGGATGACTAACTCTTCCCTTACAGCCTCAATGATGGATACAGCATCTTTTCCAGTTTTGCATCCTTCCGAATGGTCGTATCTGGCATAAAGCCAGTGTTTGATAAAGTTTGGCTTGCAGAATGAATTAATTAATGGATAAAAACATGAACAGGTAATGTCGCCTGACATTTGGGTTGCTGGATTACAAGGACTGAGTCTGTTAGCTCTGATTCCTTTGTCCCCACTTGTCCCTTGAGCAGTGTTCGTGGGAGTCACCATGCCTGGTCCTCAGTTCTGAAGAGTCTCCTTGCCGTCTGCATCTGCACTCACTTGTCTGTCAGCTCTGTGGGTAAGAGCAACAAGGCACTTTCTGTTTCAAGGATGGGAAGTGGGGGATGAGCACTAAGGTACCTTAGCGGGGCTCCATGGATCACTCAAGCCTTCAGGAGTCCCTTCAACACTCATGACTCCTTGACCCCTGGGAAAGTTTGTCAGCAGCTGAAAAGCCCCGGGTTGGCTTTCTGAAGATGTTTATTTCCTCTTTTCAGAGAGTTATGCTTGTGATAACAGAAAATGCTATAATGGGAGATGCGAATCTTATCAAAAATGTCAATCCACTAAAGGCTGCTTCTTCCATGTGCAGGAATTAAAAGAATCAAGTAAGCCAATCAGCACTCTTTCAGTTGTCTAGTGATCCTTTCCTCCTTCAAGGATGGGGCTGGGAGTGTGAGCTTCTGGGAGGCGGTAGGGATGGGCATTAATACTGGATGTAGTCTCTAGGGCCAGAACTGAGAGACCCTGGTTCTGTTTCTCATATCAGTCTCATAGGGCTACTGGAGAGTGAGCCCACACTTCTTTTTGCCATGCTGGGGATCAAATTCATGGCACCATGCATGCTGAGCAAATACTCTATCACTGGACCCCTGTCCCGATGCAACAAAGTGTCCCTCTATTGATTCATTCTCAGAAATAATAACAGAGGGACTTTCAGAGATGAGGAAAAATAAAGACAGAGAGAATGAAGGAACAGTTTCCTTACTGCTGGATGCTTCATTCTCTCTGTATCTCAGAAGAGAACATTTCTTGGGGGTTTGCTCCTCAGATAATCCATTCGGAAGCCTAAAGATTAAGGAGATTAGCTGTTCTGAAGATGAGTGTACTGAACTAGCATTCTCAACAACACTGGGGGGCCAGCGGACGTTTAGCTACGACCACCAATGCTGCTACACTGAGCAGTGCAACACAATGTCCAAACGTGATGGTGAGTATAGCGTTGGTCGCCACTATCTCTCCATGTTTCCTTTGCCTTTCTGTAGGCTCATCTCTCTGTGCTGGGACACAACAATGATGCTTGCCTTCCTTCTGTGGATAGCACTCCTTGAAAATGGTTTGAGACAGATACAGGCTCTTCTCCTGTGTGGTAGACTGAGTGACAGTTGCGTGGCAGAGACTGGTCTTGGGGATTTTCTCTAAGTGTGAGTCTTTCGCTTTAACTGCTTTGCTCTGGCCCTCTGGCCGACAGGCTTTACTCACCGATTTAATTTCTCAGGTTCATTTTTGTTTTGTTGAGAAGTCGTCTTGCTGTGTTTCGGAAGTTTGTCTTGAACTTGTAGGTTCAAGCAATCCTCCTGCCTCAGCCTCCAAAGTTGGAGTAGCTGGGAGTACAGGTGTGCGTGACCACACCTGGCTCATTCCTCACCCTTCTAGAAAACGGTTTATCTCTTCTCCTGTTAGCTAAGCCTTTTTGTTTGTTTGTTTTGGTTTTTTGAGACAGGGCTTCTCTATGTAGGCCTGGCTGTCTATCTCGACTTTTTCTCCAGGACTGAATGCTGAGCAGCTGACGAAGGTGAGGACAGCATGGATTTTTATGCCGTCCTTCCCTGCTCTCACACACCAGTGCCTTTCTCCCGCACCTCCTTCCAGCTCATCTCCGTTGCAATGCTTTTTGGTAGAATCATGGAAAAAAAACCCAAAAACCAAACAAACCTCATTTAGATGAGTAGTGGATAGACACATTCTCAGCTATTTCTTCTGCCTATTCCCTAAGATGAAAACTTTTCTCTCTCCATTCAGATTCTTTTCCATCTTCCCAACCCCAACCCAATGGTGTGGAATGTCCTGCCTGTTACAGTGAGGACGGGAAGTGTGAGCCGGTTCCCCTGAAGTGCACAGGGTTAGAGACGAAGTGCGTTGTGGTTTTTGGTACAGGTATGAGTACTTCCTTGAACATTTTGTAAAGAGCACAACAAATCATTCATCACTAGGCAGTGAACTATGCCAAAAGTAGCAACTGCAAACAGCCGACATTTATTACTTCTCAGCAAGTGTAGATCTGTCATCTGGGAATGGCCCGGCGCATGGTCCTGGCTCAGGGTGTGTCATGCGGGCTGTGTTCATGTGTCAGTCGCTGTTTCCCAGCTCACTTGTGGTTTCTCACTGGGGGGGGGGGTTCCAACTCCTTTTCTTATGATCTCTTCATAGCCTGCCATAGTGTTCTTATGACTAATCACCGGCTTCCCTCAGGGCAAACGATAGAGACGCAGAGAGAAAGAGAGCTGTGGATGTAATCCTCTAATCTCTGAAGTGACGCATTATTTCCCTCTTATAGACTGTTGGTAGTTTAGAGCAAACCTGATTGGACCTGGGTGGAAGCTACCGGGGGATGGAAGAGACCCTGTGGGGCATCTTTGAAGCCTGTCTCCACATGGAGAAAGTGGTCGTATGGGGCCATGTGCTTCTAAAGGTGGGAAGGAGCTATTTGTTGGGAGACAGGGGTTACGGATGGGAGGGGAGGGGAGGGATGAAGGGATGTATCTGCTTCCCACAGGAGAGTCAGGTTCACTGACTCTGTGTCGCTGTGATGTCCTGGAACGGGACTGTGGCTCACTGGAAGTATAGGAGGTGATGGCACTTCAGATCCAGTCATTACCACCGCCACCATTGTGACAGCCAATGTGATTAACCACTCCAGTGTTACCTGGTGTCACTCTACATTTAGTAAAAGATAGATTTTTTTTTTTTAAAAAAAGAGAAAATGGTGTATTTGTTATGAAGGACCCATATACCATCGAGACAGGAACTGAGAAACAACTGTAAGACCTTTCTTTCTGGAATGCACAGCTAGAGGGAGGAGCTGGCCACTCTTTCCTGAACAATATATGGAAAGTTTCGGGGAGCAGGTGGCATTTTTAGGAGCTGGTTAAGTGGTGGACTGAGAGTTTGATAGGTCTGGGGACAAGCTACGCTTTTACTGGGAAAGAATTTTGACAGAGGTTCTGGGGTGAGCGAGGGAAGGGCCCTTTGTCTAGATGAGTTGAGATGAATGAATAAAACGGGGTGTCACAGAATGCAAAGGAGGATTAAAGCCATGCACAATGGGGCAGGCTTCTGCCTCAGTTTACCTTGGGAAACATTGGTATCCGGTGCCTTCTATAGTTATTCTCATAGCGAACTCAGAGCCCTCAGAAGAAGGAATGTCAATGTTTGAGGGATGCACAATATTTCCCTCCAGGTAGAGAAGGAGAGAAGGGGAGGGGAGGTATACTAGAAGAGTTTCCACCAGCAGTTGAGACCCTGCATCTGGCCTTCCTCTTAAGCCTGCATCAAGTTCATCTCTCCTAGTGAGCGGGTACCCAGAAGCCTCAGTGTTAGTCTTGTGTCTAAGATGCAAGAGTCCTTTTAAGGTTCCTTCTATATGGAGGAGACAATGGGGCCAGAGGACAAGAAGGCCCAGACTCCACATGGACGAGCTGTGGTCATGTTCTCACGCAGAGGTGGAAGTTGTGGATTCTGGACCACTTTCCTTTAAGGGCATGAGTGGGGAGGGAGACAAAGTGAGAGAGAAGAGTAACTCCTGGGTCTTTTCATCCACAGCTTTGATTAAGGGCCCTGTATGCTCTATTATCCGTGGAATGGGCTGCGCAACCGAAACTGCCTGCGGCTTGCAGAATTTGACCATCCTGGAAAACGCACACATTGAAACCTTCTGCTCCAGTGAGAGCCCCCCTCTCAGGTCCTTCTCATCTGCTCTGACTTGTCTCTTCCTAATCAAAGCCTTGCTTTGATCCCTTGGGGACTGTCACTCCCATGATCCTCCCTCACATTCAGACACATCAACCACCTTTCATGACTCCTTTACCCAGCAGGGGAGAAATAAAAACCACTGACTGTACTTTATATGGAAAGCTCTTACTTTCTTCTTTCTGGCACATTTCACAAGACTGTGAGCTCTTTCATGTCCCTACCCACACCTTGAACCCCACCCCCACAATGTACAACCTCTCCCAATATTATCCATCTACACTCCTTATTTGTAACTGTCCATTGTTAATGAAAAGATTTATTTTCATTTTTTTGGGGGACAGAGTCTCACTACAAAGCTCTGGCTAGCCTGCACTTCACTATATAGATAAAGCTGGCCTTGAACTCAGAGATTTGCCTGCTTCTTCCTCTAGGTGCAAGGATTAAAGGTGTGTATCACCACAGCCAGTCTAGAAAAAAACGATTTTGAATGAACAATTCAGAGCCCAGTAGAATCATTTTCAAAGTGTATTGAAGTCTCTGGATATGGTGGTGAGTGTTTGCAATCCACTTAGGAGGCTGAGGCAACAGGGTTATTGTTCGTGCTTATGGTCAGTGCTTACCAATATGGGCTATACGCTGAGTTTCAGGCCAGCCAAAGCTACGAACATGGCAGGATGCTGCTCAAAAAAAAAAAAAAAAAAAAAAAAAAAAAAAAAAAAAAAAAAAAAAAGATTAAATACAATGAAAGAACAGAAACTAATAGTGTTGGGAAGATAGGTCAGTTGGCAAAGCGCCTGTTTTGTAAGTACAAAGATCTGAGTTCGATTCCCAGAACCCAAGTTTAAACAACCTGGCATGGAAGCATGTGCTTGAATTCTAGAGCTGAGAGAGGGGAGACAAGCAGATCCCCAGACTAACATAATGGGTGCGTTCCAGACCAGTGAGAGCCCCTGTCTCAAACATAATAACAAAAATGGTAGACCGCACATGAAGAGTAAGAGCCGAGGCCCCCCACACAGAGCTATATGTACACACATACTGACCCCCCATACACATTAAAATAAGACATAAGAAGGCAAGTACAACCGAGCCTCCATCACCTCTGAACCACGTGTGTGCAGTCCTTGCCATGCACTCTGTATAGCTCTGCATCTTAGGAGATGGGCACCAGGATACGGGTGGAGGCTGTGAAGGCGGCTCTAAATGCTTAAAAAATGCTTAAAGGCTGATGGTGCTTGAATCAAGGGCCAAGAATGTTCTCCCTTCTCACTTGGGGTCTGGAATGTTAGTAGCCACCGTCACACTTCCTGTGATGCCCACGAAGAGAGATTTAGGCTGAGGAGAGAAGCCTCCCTACGATCCAAACTTGTACCACGTCCATGTGACGCTGATGCCACAAAGCAGCAATTTTGCTTAAGAAATCCCTTGGTTGAGTTTCGGTTTCTTACAGGGCCCTGTTTATCTCTGGAAATCACATGGAAGAGAAGAGTGCCCCGGCAGTTATTTCGTATGTGGGGGTTGACTCTCTGCCCCTGCCAGGCCTTACCCTGGATCTTCGAACACCTGGCTTCCTCTTTCTTCTCACAAGCTCCACCATCCCTCAGTGTTTCTCAGCCTCTCTGCAAAGCTGTGTATGACTGGAGGGAGCCCCCTCCTCCAGGCCTGCCTACACAGCCCTTACACTGTCTTCATGCACCTAAGACTGTGTGGGGTAGATTTCATGTCCCACCATGGGGCTGAGTCTCGAAATGAATGAAGACCAGCCCTGAGACTGCTGTTTGTTAGAAATTCACTAATCTATTGTCCAAATCAGGATGTCCATTGCCTGACCATGATGTCGGGGGGAATCTTACTGAAGTAATCTACTAGAATATGAAGGATTTGGGCTATACCTACTAGCTTGACAAACCCATCTTAATTCAGTGAGAGGATCACAGACCCCAGAGCAGAGACCAGCCCAAAAGGATTGTGTTGTCTTTCTAATATAAGAAACAGGTCTCAAACTATCTCCTGAGATTCGTGGGTTACATTTACCCTTTCCATTGAGGTTGGGGTTTGTGTTAGCTTGTAGAGGTCATGGGGGAGTGCAGAGAAAATGCAGTCACGTGGGTTCAGGTCTGGGTAAGGCAGGAAGTTTCTTTTAGCTTTTACCCTCAGGGCTGCATGAATGCTGCTGTGGGGTGTGTTCCACTCCTATACCGATATGGGGGTGCTCAACTCCTACACTGCTGTGGGTGTGCTCGACTCCTTCACCACTGTGGGGGTGCTCGACTCCTAACTGCTGTGAGGGGTGCTCGACTCCTACACTACTGTGGGGGTACTTGACTCCTACACTGTTGTGGGATATGCTTGACTCCTTTCAATGATTTTTTTTTCCAGCATAGAATTTATAGATCTACAGCGCTATAAATACCAACTCCCTTACCTCATCTGGAGCAGGGAGGTGTACCTGCACTTATTCTTTGTTGAGAATAGAAAGCAAGAAACACATTTTGAAAAGGCACAGAACTTTCTAGAATGTGTGCATTGTTTTCAATTCTGGCATGCTTATAGTTGATCTGGGAAGTGGTGTGTGTCCTTCTATACTTGGTGATTTAGTTAGGATTAGTTCCCTCTCTTTCTCATTGCCAGAGAGCTGAATTTCGGTAATGAGAGAAGTTCCTAGCCTTTGTTGAGGGCTTTTGATGAACTAGTCACTGTTCTAAGCAGTTTCTGTACTCAGTCCATTCCTACAGAAGTTCTGTAAGGCAAGCACTGTTTCTTTTTCCCAGTTTACAGATAAGGAGACAGAGCCAGAAAACTAAATTGTCTTGGTAGTAGATGGTTAAGATTTCAGTCCAATACTTTATGCAGGTAAAAGAATCAAGTTGCCCACTCTATTAGCTGAAGAAATTTAAAATCTGGGAACAGGACGTTTTGTTTATCTTTTGTTAACTGTATTAGATTTACTTTGTGCTGTTTCAAGCTACCAGCTTCATTGAGATTTGGTATGGCTGCAACAGAAATCTAATTTAAAATAGGGAACAGATGTTTACCTTTGTTAACTGTGTGAAATTTCTGTTGTGGCCAAAATAAATCACAGTACAACTGGTGATTTGAAACAGTTCTGGAGGCGAGTCTGGAACGAGTTCTCCTGAGCTAAAGTTCAGATGTTCAGAGCTGGTTTCTCTGTGGTTGAGCACATGGGGACCCATTTCCCTGTCCGTACAGTGGTCAGTGATCACCTGCATTCCTTCACTCTTCTGCATCTTCTACACACATCCTTCCACTCCAAGTCTGGCTCACAGCCTCTTCCTCTGGTGCCCTTTCCTCTTGTATAATATTAAAAGGACCAGCCTTAATATTATACTTCCCAGGGCCTCAGGAGAGAAACTACGAACGGTGAGAATTATTTTTGGGAAATGAATCTACTAAGTACATCAAGCTCTTTGTCCGTTTACTTTAGTCCTCTGGCATAACATCCTATCTACACAGCTTCAGTTCTGTTCTCGTGCCTAGCTCCTCTTTTGCCTGATTTCTCTCTACATTTATCTACTGTTCCCTCTAAGTTCTATCTTAATTCTGCCTCATCTAGGTCCTTTTCATCTCGTTCTTACCCAGCTAGTACTTCCCCATCTGGCTCTTCCTCATCTTCCCTCTCATTCACACGTTCTCTCTGATCAAAATCCTCCTTCTCCCTCTTAGTTCTCTGTCCTCAAGTTCTCCTCTCCTCTCTTCCTCTCTGTCTCCTTATACCTCTAAGTTCTATCCTCCTTCTCTGAAAATACAACTACCTTTTTTATCCCTTTGACCCTTATCTGTCCAAGCTATCTGTCGTTTTTCTGCAGGGTGGGGGAAAGTGTGCTCAGTCACTAGGCAACCTGTGTACAGCTAGATGTCTCTGGTGATAGTTAAAGGGAGATCTGGAATTAGAGGTAAGATTTGGGAAAGAAGAAAGTTAAGCTTAATTGGCACATCTGCCAGGCCTTCTCAAACAGGTAGTCTGGATGCCTAAGTCTGTTCTTAGAGAGTACAGAGGTATCTCTGATAAGGTACTTGCCTCCATCTGGGGAATGAACCTTGCCGGATGCTGCCAAAGATGATAATTACAGGGAGGCTTGAACTGGGGTTCTGGCTGTGCATAGCTGTTAGCGCAGAAGGTTATCTGAATATTCCTAGAAGTGGTTAGGTAAGGAGTTAGGGGTCTATAAAGTTAGTAAGGCTGTAAGAAAAGGAGGGTCCGAGCTAAATTGTGTGAAGTTATCACTTAAGGTCCACCTGACCTAGGCAGTGTCTCCCTGTGGAGTTAAGCTTAATCTCAGGAGACTTAATATGCGGTTGTTTGGACTATTATTCCTGCCAGCCCTTGAATGTGGCTAAGGGAGATATCTGATTCCAGAGATAAAAGAAGAAGAAACAGATGGGCCTGAGGGAAAGAAGTCTTTCCTGGTTGTTCTCCAAATACCTCGAATGTATATGTACAAATACTGATCTGTCTACACTGTTAGCAATTCTTAGGAAAAAAATCAATAGGGAAAGCTGTGAAGGCAAACATGATTTTCATAACAGAAGACAGCATTTTCCTTCTTTCCTTTGAGGACCCTTGTAGCTGACCCATGTAATACAGGGAATGTTCCCATCTCAGGAGCCTTATTTACATCTGCAAAATCTCTTCCACCGTATAAGAACGACACAAACATTGTTGGGGGGTGGTGGTTAGGATGTGTGCTTATTTATAGGATACTCTTCAGCAGATTAGGAAAAAACTCAACACTTTGTAAGGTTTTCATAAATGAGAATAATTGGAGCTCAGCACTGGGCTAGAAGGAACCCTGGAAGGCTTTTGTTGCACCAGTAAGGTCTGTGACTGTCACTGAGGCAGAACTCAACTCCCAGAGGGTGTTGTGTTACCACGAGAAGCAACTCTGAGTTATTGCAGGGGTCAGACATGACACATGGTATCCTATAAGAAATGTGGCAAGGATGTGTACTTCTTTTGCTCCTTGAAAAAAAAAAAACAAAACAGAACCCAAACCCCCCAAACCCAAAAATAACAGGGCATGACATGAAGCTGCTGTGACAGTGTGCTTTGGGGGCTGAGTCAGTCAGAGAAGGGGGTTCTCTCTCTGTCTGCCTCAGTTTCTGTGACTTCCACATCGCTAGCTCAGTCTGCTGTGCGTTTCCCCCCTACTATCATCTCAGGGGAAAAGGTGCAATGAGCTGCCTTGTCCCTTCAATCTACAGAAGCCGGGCAAAGAAAGCCCTGACCCCATGGAGCACCTTTCCAAGATGTCAACACCCCTCTTTTCTCCTCTCCCCACAAAGCACAACATGTTTCTTTATTAAGAACTTGCTCACTGGCCTCTGTCAAATCCAGGTGTACTCATGACTTTTCTCATTGCTGCGGCCAAATACCCGACCAGAAGCAACTGATGGCAGAAGGCTTTATTCTGGCTTACAGTTCAAGGGGATCATTCCGTCATGGCAGGGCTTCAAGCTGGCTGGTTACGTGGCATTCATGGTGGCAGGGACTCAAGGAGGCTGGTCATGTGGCATCCACAGGAGGGAAGTAGAGACAGATGGACTGATGCTTGGCTTGGCTTCTCCCTTTTATTCAGTCCTGGACCCCAGCTCATGAAGGGATGTTGCTTACATCTAGTCATCCCACCTCAATGGACACGCTGTAGAAAATCTTTCACAGATAAACCCAGAGATTTTTGTCTCCAGGGTGATTCATGTTGACAATCAGTGTAAACCATCATCACAAGAAATAGCCCAGGGAATATAACAGGGAAGAACATGCCAGAATTCCAGAGAGGCCACTGGCAGGGTTAAGTTAAAATGTTACCTTGCATTCTATTTGTCACTTGGCCTTCTGTGGCGGCTTGGATGAGAATGGCCACTATAGGCTCATATGTTTGAATACCCGGTCTCCAGTTGGAGAACTGTTTGGGAGGGACTAGGAAGTGTAATATTGTTGGAGGAGGTGGGGGCCTTTCAGGTTTCAAAGCCCATGCCATTCCTTGTTAGCTGTCTTTCTCTCTGCCTCATGCTTGTTGTTTCAAGATGTGAGCTCTCAGCTTCTGCTCCAGCACCACGTCTGCCTACTGGCTGCCATGCTCCCTGGCATAATAATCATGGACTCACCTCTGAAACTGTAAGCCTCAAATAAACTCTTTCTTTTAGAAGTCTCCTTGGTCATGGTGTCTTCACAGCAATAGAAAAGTGACTCAGACATCATCCATGGAAATGTAGTAGAGTCAAAATCTCCCCCCCCCTTTTTTTTTTTAACAAGAATAGCAAGGATCAGAAACTTCCAAAATGCTCTCATTTTAATTTAATCATTTCTGTAAAGATCTTTTCTTGTCAACTTGACACAAACCAGAGTCACATGGGAAGAGAGAACTCACCTGAGAAAAATGTCTCTATCAGATTGTCTTGTAAACAAATTTGTGGAGCACTTTCTTGATCAATGATTGATGTGGAGCTGTAGGCAGTACCATCCTTGGACAAGTGATCCTGGAGGGTGTAAGAAAGGAAGAGAAATGCATGCCTGAGGAGTGAGCCAGTAGGCAGTGCTGCTGTATGGTACGGCTTTAGTTCTTGTCTCCACATTCCTGCCTTGAGTTCCTGCCCCGGCTTCCCTTCACCATGTAACCTATAAGATGAAATACAAACTTTCCTTCCCAAGTTGCTTTGGGTCATGGTGTTTATCACAGCAGTAGAAAGCAAACTACTACAACTCTTACTACAGCATTCTCAGATAATAATCATTCTCGAATTTGGGGGATTTCACTGAGCCCACAATAAATGATTGTAGTGAACACATATTTACAGAAGGTAAGTTCCAGCTGTTGCTCCAGCATGGAACATTTGGCACAACCCAGATGATCAAAATACACTTGACGGTATAAGTTATTTTCCTTTTCTTTTCCCCCCTCTTGATCCACAGTCTTCTCTCTCTCTGTCTCTGTCTCTGTCTCTCTCTCATTTCTTTTTATCCCCCACTGTAGTCTTCCGGTCTCACTGATCTTCCTCTGTATCTTGTTCTCCTCTGTGATAAGCAACATCAGGTTCTTTGAAGTGGACAGATGACAGACACCTCAGGAGTCAGAGAGAAAGCATCACAGCAGGATGGGTCAAGGCAGCCACTCCCACACCGTGAAAGCAGGAGTGATATGTGTGTGTGTTTGTGTTTGTGTGTGTGTGTGTGTGTGTGTGTGTGTGCGCGCGCGCATGCATGCGCACTAATAAAGGACTGAGCGTATTTGATGGCAACTGGTTTCTAATGGTTCTGGAGAAGGAAGAGGACTGGTTTCCCCTCCTTTCCTTCCTCCCTTCCTTCCTTATTTTTTTTGGATGAATTTGAAGGTCTACTCCCCCCACCCAGGCCTCTGGGGTTACAGGCATGGATGGCCATACCCAGTTTTTTGTTTTTGTCCCCCCCCCCCCGTATGTGCTGGGGATTTGAACTCAGCTCCTCAGGCTTGCACAGCAAGTGCTCTTACCCACTGAGCCATCTTCATGGGCTTGACTGTCACACAGCATCAAGCCAGCCAAAATCCCAGCCATGAAGTCCCACCCCTGCCTGAGGAGCTACTGGCAGTTGAAAGGCTGCTGGGGAGGGAGAGTGAGTTTCCTTCAGGGATATGGCCTCTGAGAGGCTACCCATGCTCTCGCAGACAGCCCTACATCCATGCATATATGGCATTACTAAGACTCAGAGGGTTTCACAAACTAGAGCACATGAGGAGGGAAAAGTGGCGGGAATAGGAGAGGAACTGGTGGGGACGGAATGGGGGGAGGCGCGGATTTGATCAAAACCTGTTATATGCATGCATGAAATCCTCTATAAAATGTGTTCAAATTCACAAGAAATGACACAAAACACAAAAAGGAAGAAACACACACACACACACACACACACACACACACACACACACACACACACACGACCAGAGGAAAACCACCTTAGAGAGAGAGACACAACGTCTGGGGAGAGGTATATCAAGACAAAGGAGAGGGGGTCATGGTGGCCCACAGAGCAGAGACAGGCAGATCACTATGAGTTCGAGGCCAGCCTGGTCTACATAGGGAGACCTTATATCAACAAAACAAAACCAAAGACCAAGGGAGAAAATGGGTACAAAATTTTATTGAGGAACACCTCCATCTAGTGGCCATTTATGGCATAACTGCTAATTTAGCTAATTTTGGTTTCCATTTTTCCTCTCTATTCGCTCTAAACATGCCACCTTTGGGCTCCCTGGTTCCCTTCACTCTGTCACTTGAGGACGGTATGGATGATACCTAGAGGACCCTTGAGGCTCTGTGTGGATGTCCACAGTGGCGACAGGCCTTCTGAACTCTTCAGGGGTGATAGCTAATAAGATCCTCCCAACTCCCTATCCTCTAACAGGAAGTTATGGCTGCAGGTGGGCCTCAGAGGCCAGGCTGACTCTGAAACCCGAAACACAGGTTTGTGGGGACGGACGACAGCAATAGGGTCTGCAGATAGTGCTGGGTTTCAGGAGCTCCTGAGGTGTGGGGCTTGAGCAGCAGCAGAGAGCCAAGCATGGGGCATAGACCTGCACGGTCTGGGGTCACTGGGAAAGAACCTGGGGGTGCAGCCTAGCCCCCCTGCAGCGACTCAGCTCCCATCTGAGTGCTGCAGCTCGGATCTGGCACCACTTACCCCTGCGCCAGAGACTTCAGTACAAAGTGGCCTGCTGTGGGCATAGATGCAGTGTCTGGGAGGGTCCTGGGAAAAGTGCAGCCTCAGCACTTACCTCTAGGCTGCTGCCACATTGTAGGGTGGTGACAGCTCCCTTTGTGACATGGTTTAGCAGCAACTGCTTCTTGGGGTGTGTGGCCTGGGGACCCATGGAGTGTTTAGCCACATGGGCTCTGTGGGTTCTGACAGGAATGGCTGCTGGCTGGCTATCCAGTGGCAGAAGATGATGTGTCTTCTGGTGGAGGTCACCTGAGGACCTTAGTGGTTCCCTCCAGGTGGTCTACACTGACAGTGGCAGCATGCTGCATCCTGCTGGCTGTCAGGAGTGGAGGCATGGGGGTGATAGAGGTGGAGGCATGGGGGTGATAGGGGTGGAGGCAGGGGGATGATAAGGGTGGAGGCATGGGGGGTTGAGGGAGACTCATGTAATCTGATCTAGTCAGGGAATCGTCCGTTTTCTCCACGGAATTACTGCAGATCCGTTACTGGGTCTTGGGGTGTCTGAGAGCTATTCTGATTGTGGATCACTATGCTTGTGCTGTTGTGGGTAGACAAAGCTCGTGTCTCCTCTGCTACCGTGGCGATGCCGCTTTGCTGATGTGACTGAATCGGAAGTGTATCAGTTTCAAAGCTGATTGATCCAGTTAACTCCACCGACTCCTGTGTTCACCGGGTACCTCTCATAAGCAGCAGTGTTAGGTAAAGTACGGTACTGGAGAGGCGGCTTCGCCATGGAAAGCACTTGCTGCTCTTGCTGAGGACACAAATTTGGCTCATTATCACCCGTAACTCCAGCTGTGCGGATTCAACACCCTCTTGTGGCCCCTTAGGGCATGACACTCACACAATTTTTAGAAAAGTGTGTGAAATCATTATCATTGATTTGTCTTATGGAAAGCTTCATCTGCAATAAAAATTCTCATTATTTAACAAGATTATATGAGATGAAAATAATTATCCACTTTTCTTCCAAGACAGGTCTCTTTACATAGACATAGCTGTCCTGGAACTGACTATGTGGACTAGGCTGGCTTTGAACTCATAGAGTCACCCACCTTTGCCTCCTGAGTGCTGCGACTAAATGAATGTCCCACTATGCCTGGTCTTTTAAGGCTGGAATTTAGCTTATGTTTGCAGTGGGAGTTCTGGGAGAAACAAATTATTACACGAGACAGAACCAATCACACTTAGCCAGCTGCTTTTTTCTTTGACGGAGCGAACAGATTGAATAGGATTTAGCCTGTGAGTTGGATTGTTCAGGGTCATGAATTGACATTATTCACAAACCGTGGAAGTCCCGAGAGAAAGCACTATCACCTGTGCAGTGTGCCTGATTCATCTGAGGCTGAAGACCAAGTCCCAGTTTACATTTCTGTTGCTGATAGAACACTGACCAAAAGAATCCTGGGGTCTGTTTGAGCTCACAGCTTACTGTCCTACCGAGGACAGTCAGGGCAGAAACTCAAGGCAGGATCCTGGGGGCAGGAGCTGAAGCAGACCCATGGAGGAGTGCTGCTTCCTGGCTTGCCCCCCAATGGCTGACTCAGCCTGTTTTTTGTTTTGTTTTGTTTTGTTTTTTATGCCATCCAGGACCACCAGCCTAGGGGTGCAATCACCTACACCGGGCCAGGTCATCTCATTATTAACCATGAATCAAGAAAATGCCCCACAGGCTTGCCCACGGGCCAGTGTCACAGAGGCAAGTCCTCAGCTGAGGTTTCCTCTTCCCAGGTGACTCTAGTTTGTGTTGACAAAATCTAGGCAGCACAGCCAGAGCCTGGAAGTTTCCAAGTCGGTGCCATTAGAAACTCCCCACACACTTCAGCTACTTTTTAACACAACTGACAATCACCTCGGTTGGGGTCGGTGTGGCTGAAACCACAAGCAGGAACCAAAACCAGAGGTGGGGGTGGTGGCAGAGTCAGGCTCAGCTCAGAGCAATCCATCCTGGGTTTCTGGCAGTTGACAAGGGATGAGCCGTCCAGCCTCAGGTTCCCTGGCTAGCCTAAGGGTCAGGGGAGGGGACCCGGAGAGACACCATTATCCAGAGGCTTCTCTGTCGGGCTCGTCCTCCAGTGAACCTGAGAGAGAGCAGCTAACTGCACTCCAGCACACGTCAGCACTGTGCCCAGCTCACTGAGTCCACTGTGCCCACTGCTGGGCGGCACCTCCAGGTGCATTAAACACCAAACACGTGTTTCTTTGGAATCTCAGACACTGTGTTGTAGTCTCTCCCTCTGTGGGTCCAGCCATTCCCACATGACATAGCACAGACCTCACACTTCAGCCACACACTTAACCTTTCCCGTGTCACAACACAGTCTTCTTCTGCCTCATGTCTAAGCTAGACCCAGGGCCGGTGGGCAGAGCCCCGTTCATTCACACTTTTTACACCGATTTATAATCATGCCGTGGTGCTCAGAAACCTTAAAGACATTGACCTAGCTTTGGCCCTGCTGTGGTTATTTTCTCTAAAGCAGTGGCTCTCAACCTGCGGGCTGCAAACCACCAGAAAACACCTATTTCTGATGGTCTTAGGAACCCACAACCGAAGGTTTATTTTGTTGCTATTTCATAACTGTAGTTTTGCTACTGAGCAGTGTCTCAGTTCCTAAGACCACAGGAAACATGTGTGTTCTGATGGTCTCGACCCCAGGCTGAGCACCACTGCTCTAAAGCATTCCCCCAGGAAGGGCGGGAGGACGGTCATTAGGATTAGGAAAACTCAGAAAGTTACAAGGTCCACAAGGCTCCTCAAGGTTCTACACTGCTGGGGAGGAGTAGTCTGGTGACTGTAAGCGGGTTGTGCAGGGAGCTCTTGGGATGCAGCGTTCCCGAGCTGTCACCCATCCTGGAGGTGGGCTGTTGGTGATGCCGCCCGCTAACATCGCTGGTGACCCACCCGCCATGCTCCTGTAAATAACACCCCCAAACTCACTGATCCACTAAACTAGTCTTGGGTGGAATCATTCCACTGGTTTGTCATTGGTGCCCTATTTAGGGTGAATGAATAGATGTTTGCTCATCCCTCCCCAGGAGGTCACCTAACAGGCTCTGGTCCATTCCCTGTGTGGCTGGGTATACACTAAACTTTGCCGAACCCGCAGGTGGATAATTGTGTATATACTTGTGGTGAGACAGACGATCAATACGACCAATAAACAAAAACTACAACTTTAATTCTTCAGTGGTGGTGGCTGGGCCTCTGCAGCTGCTCAGTGAAACAGTTTCTTCAGGAAGAGAACGAAGAAGAAGATGGGGGCCGGGGGTCCGGCTCTGGCTCTGGCTCCGTTTCTGACGGCTGATTTACAACTTACACTTTTGTTAGTGACCGGGAAGCCCATGTAGGAAGTCACCGTGTCTCTGCATAGGTCTATGGTTATGCATTTCTTCAGTTCGATGGCTATGTCGCTGACACCTGTGGGAAAACACACGTGAGACTTCCCTGCCTGGCTTTAAATCCCACTTGGACCCACACAGACTGGTCTACAGAAGGAGGTTGACCAGCTGCATTTTCACGGGACTCACACACACACTGCTCTCTCCATCTAGCATGGGCAGTGGGCTGGGATGCTTTTCTTCAAGCACAGGGTCTTCCAATCCCTAAATTACCCCCAACCCAGGCCAATCAAGTATTGGTGCATCTTCTCAACATCAGTGAACTGAACCCTTTCTAACCCACAGTAACCCGCTAGGGCTGCGGTGTTAGCAGAGTTTTGATTGACAGCATGTCGATGGTGGTATGACATGTGTGCTGTGCTGGGCGCATTCAGTGTGGGGCTGCTTGCTTGGAGCTGTGTGGACCTGTGCTGCCGTCAGGCACGTGGTTTAGCATCATGAGGACATGAACCACTCTTTCTTGGCTTGAGTTGTCTATTGTAAGAACAGCAACAGTCACCAATGTTATCATTTGTGACTATGCTCTAGACCTTTCAAAGTGCTTTGGGTCTGTTCTCTCAGGTGTGGGGCACTACATGCTTTAAAAGGTCTCATCTGGCCATGTCTGGATACTAACAGCAACCTTTTACTGCTGTTTGAAAGCCAAGAATCTGAGTGTGGTACAAACTGCAGAATGCAGAGGTGTACGAGTCCAGGAAACCAACCCACGTGGCTCATGTGATGACCTCAGGAGGTGCTGAGCTCCCTAGAGCCATCAGGAGAAAAGTGAGAAGGTAGAGAGTGGCTATGCAAATGACCCAGCCCTCGTGGAACCCAGCTGGCTGCGCTTCAGGTTAAAATATACTATGATTACTAATTCATGTCTAACCCATCTTTTAATTAATTTAGGGTTTTGCATTGCATTTTTCTCTCTTTGGTATAAGGTCTTGCTACAGAGCCCAGGCTGGCCCAGAGCCTGGAATCTTCTTGCCTACACCTCCTGAGTTCTGGGAGTGCAGGTGTGTAATCTGCAACCACACCTGGATCCACTGGATTTTATTAAAGCATATTAAATTAACACTCATTACGTTTTATAATTCCTTTGAAGAAGGGTTAAATTTAGTCATTGCCTTTCTCCAGACTTTGAAAGTGTGTGTGTGTGTGTGTGTGTGTGTGTGTGTGTGTGTGTGTCTTGTCACAAAATCACCCTGTGCTTCGAAAAAAAAACTAATCAGATTTTTTAGGGGGTAAGGTTTCATCTGCTATGTGGAACAACATCTGAGCAGCCAGGGAGACTGGCAATAAACGCACGTACAAATTCACGAGTGTACAGGAGACGGTGAATTGGACTTATCCACTTATTCTGGAGATCCAGAACACTGCTGTGTGCTCCTCAGGACAGGAGCGGCTTTCTCAGCTCTCACAGTGAGGCACACACCCCTCACGCTTCTGAGAGAGCACTTTTCATCCGGCTCCACAGTGTCTCAGCCAAGGAAAGCACCTGTATTGATGATGCCGGAGAACTCCACGCACTTTATCTTGTCCGTCGGGCACCACTTGAGCTCTGGGCTACACTTCCTCCCCTTCACTGCGAAGCATGTGGGACACTTGAGGCCGCTGGAGCTGAATTCATTCACGTTCTTCTCCTCTAGGTCACTCATTGTAATTTCCCAGGAGACTGGGGGGTGGGTGGGGGTAGGGCAAGACAAGACAGAAAATTGGGAGGCTATTGGTCACAGGCAAGAGAAATACAGATGTCCAAAGAGCTGGTCCCCTTGGCCTGGTCCTTCCCAGTTAGCCATCCCGACCCCCCATCCTCAGCTCCGCTCTTGCAATCCTCAAGTGACACTTCCTAATTCCTCCAGGTCACACTAGAGCTAGCACAGCACTCCCAGCCTTCGAGGAGCATGCTCTCCGATGGGGAGGACACACCATCTGCAAGGAATGCTTCAGAGCGAAGGGACTGTGTCATGGAGTTCAGGGTGGGGTTGCCGTGCACGGGGGGGCGGAGGGGGTGTGGAGAAACCCTCGATGAAAAGGTGTTATTTTGAGTGGAGGCCCAGGGGAGGTTTAGTTCCAAACACTTGCAGAGGAGGATTTGGCCTTGGAATCACAGGGTGCCCTCAGAATGGCCCAAATCAACGAAGTGGAGCCTGTTTTCCCTGCATCCTCTGCCTCCGGGGATCCATAACATCCTCTCAGATGTAAGGCAACAGATCCGTGTCTCTATCTGTGTGTCCCCATGGCTGTCACTGGTTAGAGTGACGGGAGCTATGAATGGAGAGGCTAGAGGCTGCGCTAGGAAGGAGGAAGAGGAAGGAGGAAGAGGAAGGAGGAAGAGAGAGCCCGTGCTCTCCGCAGAACTGCTCCAGGCCATCTCCCTCTAACTCTCCTTGACCCTGTCACCCCAAGGGCTGAGGCACGAGGACCATGAGGAGGTGCCCACTGGAGCCCCGCATCCTCTCCTGACCTTTCTTAGGTTACCAACAGTCCTGCATCAAAACGTTTGCTTTTTGCTGTTTTGTTCCTCTAATTGGAGCTCTGGGGCAGGTGGCTGAGCCCACTGGGGCAGCTGGAGATGTAGGCTTTGCCCTGAATCTCTGCGAACAAAACTATGCTTGTCTTTTGTTTACAGGAGCGTCCTAAATTGGCTCCTTGCAAGCCCTTCCGGTGACTGTTTTTACTGTGTGGATGGATCTGTTAGTGTGAGTGCAAAGGGGTGGGTGCCTTGTGCATGGCCAGTCAGTCATCCCTTTCCCTGCCAAAGAGATGAGAACTTACAGACTCGGGGGGGGGGGATGAAAATTATGAGGTGCACATGAGCAGGCCCTGACTGTTGAATTGGTGGGCTGAGTGTTTGTGCGGTTGGCGTGGGAGGATCTGTCATTAAGGGGGAAATGAATAATCACATGATTAGGGGGGTAGAGTTAGGGTGTCTGTCTCACATGACTTGATGCCTTGACCTGACTAGAGGCAAAGGAATGAGGAGAGGACAGACACACAGACACACACACAGAAAAGCTGGGGTCAGGTGGGCTGTGTGCACTCTGATGGAGCCACAGCAACCCAGAAGCTCAACATGTTTATTATTTACAGCATGGAAGGGAGCAGCTAGCTAACCTCTGTGGGGAGAGGATGCTAACATCTGGAAGGAGGAAGCTGCGGTTGCTAGTTTTTTTTTTTTTTTTTTAACATACTGCCAATATGTTGCACTTTGCACTGGGACCAGTAGAAGGCTTTGCCATCCTTCTGAGCCTGACCTGGGTAGTAGGGGGTGGGGAAGGCTTTGCCAATTTCCCATGGGTTGGATGCATTGGTCCTTGACATGGCCATACCCATGTCAACTTCATCTGCTCTTTACACATCCACTCAAGGCTTCCTCTGCTCCTTACAAGGAGGTGGGGTGGCTCAGTGGTAGAGTGATTAGTGTATTAGTGATACATGAGGCCCTAGGTTCCACACATACATGTGCATGTAGATATAAAACTAGCTTTAAAAATAAATATGGCTCGTATCTGTGATTGCAACATGTGGGAGGAGGCAAGGGGATTTCTCTGGGATTGAGACCAGCCTGGATTACGGGAGACCCTGTCTCAACAATAACAACAACAAAACAGCACATAAATGACCATACTGCACTAACCACATGACCAGGTCTCAAAGCCGAATCCAGAACCCCTTGTTCTCCCCCGGTAGTGGGTGCCTACACAGTGCACCCAGTTCTCAGGGAAAACAGGAAAGAAGCAGGGATATTTAAACAGAAGCCTTACACCACAGCACACTTTACCTTCTCTCAACAAGACGTCACTTCTAGGAAACCAGTGAAAAGCTCTGAGAACTTAGTGAGGCGCTGGCATTGTGTTAGTCTGAGCTCACATGCCAAGGGGCTGAAATCACATTCCTAACTCTCTAGAAGGGACAAAGGATGCAGGTAGGCTCAGCTGTTCCCCCAAGCCAGGTAGTCAGGAAGGGACACTCAGGATTCTGTCCAGAGCACTGCCCAGTAGATCACACCCGATCTGCGGGCAGAAACCATGAGTCCTAGTTCATGGCAGGTGCCAGGCAGGGCACAGTGCAGGAGAAGGTGGCGCCGAAGGGGCAAGGCATTGGGATTGTGAGGACACGGCTGTTGGGAATGGCGTAGGAGTTGGAGATGGGGGATATAAGTTGGAGTGGGATAGGGAACGCAAAAGAGAACTCAGCGGGAGGGATGTGGAAAATACAGAAATGCAAGCTGGGGTGGGCTGGGGGTACAGGATGGCTCCGTCTCACCCTCACCTGTAGAGAAGGGCATGAAGGCGAGGCTACAGGCCAAGAGAAGCCTGCTCGGGGCAGCTAGGTGCATGGCCCAGGCTGTTAGGCTCCGTCTCTGTGGAGAGAGCAGGGTCAGGTGGAGTACATGTAAAGCAACCTGGCCCGGCCACCCCGGTTCACCCCTTCCTCCATGTGGGCAGCACTGGTTCCCAGTCCAAAGTCGCTTACAACTGGAAACAGGGCTTTACGCGTCCTAAACTGAGCCCATGGGCTCAGCAGCTGGGTGGGCCGTGCTGACAGCTGGGCCCTGGGGCACCTGGACTCAGAGACATGACTTAGACTTGTACTGCCTGAAGGGAACTCTGGCCCATTCTCCTCCTTTTCCCATGGCTAAACTGTAGTGGGAGGGTGGGGGTAGCTCAAGAGGTGCCCATGTCCTCTGGATGAACTAGGAAGGTTGGGTGGCTAGTGTAAAGCCAAGAACCAGTACCGGGTGTTGGGATGCCCAAGCGCAGCTCTTCCTTAAGACGGCCAAACTGCATTGCGCATGCGTGCGGAGGGCCTCCAGCTTGTCTGCCTGCTCTCATTGGTCTGTATCTTAAACTCTTCCCGCCTTCTTGGAGCCTTGGCCAATGAGATTCCAGGGCCTCAAGTTCCCAAGTGACCCAAGAAATCTTGGCAGGGGATTTCAGCAGTTCTGAGAAATAGTGAAAGCCATGGATAATTGGGGCTTCTGTTCCCTCCACCTCACTCTATCCATTAAAGATGTCTTCTTGTGGCTGGCTGCCTTCCCTACTGTCTGGAAGACCCTCTGATGAGAAGTACCTATGCACTTTTAACTGACACCATTCCTCACCCCCTCCAGTGGGCGATTCGTGGAGAGCAAGCAATTCCTCATTTCAGGGTATTTTCTAACATCAGCCTGTCTGACATTAAACATTTTGTGGGAGGTGTTTTGTGCAGGTACGTGATCGCCAGACCCTAACACTGTACCTTGGCTATGAGCATGCTGTTAGTGTGTGTTAACTGGATGACAGATGTTAGAGGTACCGGAACTCTTGCTCACCCACCGACCCCATCCTTGAAGCATTGATTTCCCATCAGTTGCAGAAAATCCAAGTAGTTTCTTGAAGCAACCATCCACAGATGAACAGATAAAGAAAAGGTGTCATATGTAGGCAATGAGACATTATTCAGCCAAAACAAAAGGGGAAGTCTTGTAGTCTGCTATGGCCTGGGGTGGCTAAAATAATGAAACTATCAGAAACTGCAGAATGTCCAGGAGTTAACCAATCACAGTGGAGAAGCAGCTTCCCTGATAGACTTCTGCTAACAGGAAGCAGTGGGGAGGAGAGTGGGGAGGGGGTGGGGAGAGCATGGGGTGTCAGATGAGGCCAAGCAGCTGGACTTCACAGGGCTTCACAGAAGGATGAGTTTGAAATGCTTCTGAAATATTCTGTGGGTGTGCAGAGGTAGGGGGTGTATGCTGAGGGGGGAGAGGAGAAAGTGAGGGGGGTCTGGCTGACTGTCAATATGTATGGCTAACTTTGGAGCCAGGTGATGACGGAAACCATGGCATTAGAGGCGGGTGGGGGTGTTGAGAAGAGAAGGGTCTAGCCCCAGGCTTTAAAGACCTTCATCATTTAATAGGAAAGACTAGCCCATAAGGAGAAGATTCAGGGACATGGAGTCATTGCCAAGGCAGGAACAAGTTCCAAAAAGCTGGAAACAGGACGAGCACTACTGAGGTCTGGTAAGGAAATGTTATTTTTTGCAGTTATTTATCAATCCAGTATTTATTATTGATCATATGTTCCAGGCTCCCTCCTAGAAGCTGACAGCGTGACATTAAAGAGCAAATCCCTGACTTCTGGGTTTGCAAAATCTAATGGGGAGGGGACCTTAAATCCACAAATGGGATGAGGAGAAGATGATGGGATGAGGCCAGAAAGCGGATGCTTTAAGCAGTTTTTAAGCAAGAGACAGAGAAGCTATCTGGAAATGTCAGGTGCTGTTCTGACCACGAAGGACTCTGCTGAGGGTCTGTGCTGAGGGTGAACAGCCAGGACAGCATGGCTTGAAGACAGGGTGCCTATGGAGAAGGTTAGGAAATAACCAGGGATGAGGGGATTTGTGGGTCTTTGACTTTTGCTGGGGCTGGAGGGGGAAGCTCTCAGATGCTCAGCGATACAGTGAGGATGGGTTACCACTGTGGTCCACAAAGAAGCCTGGGGTTTGCTGAGGCGGAGGGGATACAGTGTAGATGACTCTCTGCAGAAAGAAAACTGTAGTTACGGTGTGTGTGTGTGTGTGTGTGTGTGTGTGTGTGTGTGTGTGTGTGTGTGTGTGTAATGGCTTCTCCTTCACTCCTCTGCATATGAGTTTGGGAGTTGACTTCCTGGACCACGGAGGAGTCCCAGAATAGGATCCTGAAGTTACAGATATGAAGGCCCTTCTCAAGTAGATATGCCTTAGCAGTCAGTGCAGAGGATGATGATGAGCTGAGGTGCTTGCCTCCAGGCCTCTCTCAGGTCTCATGAGTCCCTACTGACTCCACACCTTCCCATCGCCTTCTTCATTGCCCCTGTTACTTCCTTGTTCCTGAGGCTGTAGATGACAGGGTTAAGCATGGGTGTGAGAACGGTGTAAAAGACAGATACAACATCATCTTGGCCCGGGGAGTGATAGGAAGCAGGTAGCATGTAGGTATAGACAAGGGGCCCATAGAAGAGATTGACGACTGTCAGGTGGGAAGAGCATGTGGCGAGGGCCTTCTGACGCCCCTCCACAGAACGCATCCGGAGCACAGCAGCCAGGATGAGGGCATAGGAGGTGGTGATGAAGGTAATGGGTACCAGGAGGACCACCACGCCTGTCACGAAGAGTACCTGTTCATAGGCTTCTGTGTCTGCACAGGCTAGCATCAGCAGCGAGGGCACCTCACAGAAGAAGTGGGAGATCTTCCGAGAGCCACAGTAGGGGAACTGAAGGGTCAGAGAGGTCTGAATGGAGGCGTTGAGGGATCCTCCCAGCCAGGAGGCCACAACCATGAGCAGGCACACCCGGCGGCTCATGAGAACGGGGTAGCGCAAAGGGTTGCAGATGGCCACATAGCGGTCATAAGCCATGAGGGCCAGCAGGAGGCACTCTGCAGCCCCCAGGAACATAAAGAAAAACATCTGTGCCCCACAGCCCCCGAAGGAGATGCTTGTCCAACCAAAGAGAAAGCCCACTATCATCTTGGGGACAGTGACTGACGTAAAGAAGACGTCCAGAAAAGACAGCTGGCTGAGGAGGAAGTACATGGGTGTGTGGAGTCGGGTATCCATCCAAATCAGAAGGACCATGGCCGTGTTGCCGGCCATGGCAAGGATGTAGACCAACACCACCATGCTGAACAGAAACAGGTGTAGCTGGCTGTTGTTAAAAAGGCTCGTGAGGACAAAGCCAGTGGTGGAGTAATTCCAGTGCTTGCTGCCCATCTCCTGCTGAGCTGCCCTGTGGGGAGAGAGAACCAGTTCTTCACCAGAGAGAGGGAGAAGGGTTGAGGTAAGAAGAGAACAGCCGGAGAGCCCAAGGGACCACCCAGGGAGCCGGAGGGGCAGCAGACATACTTTGTCGTTAATGCTCTTGCCAGGATTTGTAGGGTCATTATTTCATAGGGAAACCGTTATTGAAAGCATGGCCTGGAGTGAAAACAGTGTTCAGGGGGAAACACACCACTCCAGACATGTGCTGTGAAAGAAGAAAGACTACAGACTAACAGTTTAACTTCCCATCCCACAGAGAAAACAAGGATGCTTGGGGAAAAACCAGCACATCACAACATGCCCCCCTCCATTCATGAGATACGCATAGCTATTGATATTTTCAGTTCTAAGCAAACAGATATACACAGGAAACTATTTTACAGACTTATGGCCGACCCGAGGGCTAGGTCCACACATGTGTGAATTACATGGTTCGACACTCTTGTTGATATGAGGGTTCGTGTGACTCTTTTCTTACAAACGAGAGCTGTGGGTATTGCTGAAAAGGGGCATTTTGTCATCTGCCAAAGCTGCCCAGCCCCACACTTCCCTTGTGGTCCTAGCCACCAGGAAACTCACATTTGGGTTTTTGTGCTCTGATGCAGTGATTGCTTTCTATGGGTTTTAACACTAAATAGTGGTCATCTTCATACTGTTGTTTTCTGATCTTCAACAGTTTTATAAATAAGTCTTGTCTCAGTACTCAGAGCCCCTGTAACATTCTGATGCCCACTGGGCTCTGTAAATATAAACACATGGGCTCCCTTGCAAGGAATAGGAAAAGCAGCTGTAGTAATGTCTCTTGGGAGCACCAGAGACACCGGATCCTCCACCCTCAGACTGCATTCACTCAGGTGAGCTCCAGTCTCAAGGAACAGCTCAGGGAAGTTATGATGGGAAACAAGTCACCCAAAGGCAGTTTGTGGAGGCCAGGGAAGGGATATGATCATGTTAATTTCTGATGCTAGGATGAGGTTATTGGCCTGTTCCCCTTCAGGCAAATTCCTCTGTTCACCATGGCAGGCTGGAACACTGTTCCCAGCATCCTGTATCCCAAGGAATGCCTTGACTAGCTGCTGGAGTCTGGCAGCAAATGACTTGAGTGGGATGACTGAAGGAAAATAAAGAACCACCCAGAGTCCCCTGAAGGAGCTGTGGGTGCAGGAGACCACTGCTGTTGGCAGGTGGGTCTCTGGGACACAGCAGAGCCTAAGTTCAACACTCCTGTGAGGATCACTACCAGGGCAGAGCAAGCTGAGTGAATGTATCTTGTCCCTGAATCTAGTCTCCAAGACTGACTGTTTGCTGGTTTTTAAAATTTAATTAATTAATTAATCAATCAATCAATCGTTTTGAGACAAGCTGTCATGCAACCAGACTGGCCTCAAACTCACTATATAGCCAAGGATGACTTTGAACCTTTCTGATTCTTCTGCCTTCACATCCCGGGTGAAATTCTAGGCACGTGCCCTGATGTTTGCTTTTATGAGATGCAAGGGATGGAACCCAGGCTTCTTGCATACTAGGCAAGCACTCTACCCACTGAGATATAGCACCATCCTTGTCACAGACTGCTGTGATGGGTGATCTGGGTTGAGGGCCACTAACTAGACCCCAGCCCGATTGTACTGCTGATGGGGAAGCCAGGACTGTTCCACAGTAAGACAGCCAAGAGCAGGAAGCAGGAAGCAGCTCTGCATGGTGCTTTTCTTGGCTCTTAGAGCTCTGCAAAGGAGCCCTGTTTACAGCTTCAGCCGCAGCACCGTTCTTAGGCTAGCTCTGCTAGGCACAAAGATCTCAGATCCGAGTCAAACAAGTTCCGAGCTCGACTGCCCCAGGATCCCAGAGTCTACTCTAAAGCCTGTTTCAGAAGTAGAGCACAGAAGAGCACTGTTAGAACCAACCATTACAGACAGCACTAAGTCAAAATGAATGATGCCTCTCAGGGCTAATTCCTAACAATATGCCTGCCAGCATGCCTTTTATTTGCAAACCTTCCATTCTCGAGTCTACAGCCCATAGTTTTCTGGTATCAGGGGTCACAGTCTGGGACACCTATCATCTTAGCTTAGCTGATCCCAGGAAAAGATTCTGGGCAATTAGAAAAGATGCCTATACCCAGAGCCAGCCCAAATCATTTGAATCACACCCATACCACTGCTTACCTACCTTGCTCATTCATTCTTAGAGAAAACAAACCAACAACAATCAGACAAAACTGAGGAAGAGTCAACGGGGCTGTAGTGCAGTTGGTAGAGTGCTTGCCTAGCACGCACAAGTCCTGGGTTTGATCTTCAGCACTACACAAACCAGACATAGTGGCACATACCAGTAATACCAACAGTGGGGGTGGGGTGGGTAGAGACAGGGGGATCAAAAGTTCAAGGTTATCTTTGTCTAAACAGTGAATTTGAGGCCAGCCTGGGATACACAAGAATTTGCCTCAAACTAAAAATAACAACAAACCAGGAAGAGTTTGTCTATACTTATGCTCCCTCCTGCTGACTCCTGACCAACCATATAGTGCTTTCCTGTGTGGCCTTGGGTAGTAAGGTATGTTCCCTCCTCTTGGGAACTGTATCAAACTGTCTTGTCCATTTTTGTAAGCACAACTTGCCTTAATGTCTCAAACAGCTCAGCTTTTACATCTGCAAGGAATCTGGTCTACCATCTTCATCTTATTGCTGAGCGACATGAAACATGGCCCACAAACTTGACCTTTCAGCCACAGCTGGAATCTTCACAGCTGTTCTGCATGTGCTTTCTCAGCCCCACCATGGGCATCCACAGCTGGGTAATCCTTTGCAGTCAGTGATGCCCTGTGTACTGTAGAACACTTAGCGCCATCTGTACCCTCTAGATGCCAGTGGCAATCCTGCTACATCGTGACTGCCCAAAGACTCTCAAGACAGCACGGAATGCCTCCTGCAGCTGTAATCACCCCTGGGGAATCTCTGCAGGAAATCTTTTCCCTCCCCTCCTCTCCACTGAGGCAAATTAGCAAGCCTAGGAGCTCACACACTGTAATGTTTTTATTCTGATCTAGCCGAATGTCCTTTTCAGGTTTTACTCAGTTTAAAGCTTGTGGTTAAGATGTTAGCAAGTTGCTTGGGCTCCTGACCAAGGTCCACTGATTCTCAGCTATGTGACTTGGGCAGGTTACTCAGCCCCAGGTTCCTGTCTCAAAGAATGAGAGCATTAAGTGGTGCACACCTGGGAATGTCTGCAGGAGGACCCATCCCCCTGAGCACTGGCTGCTGCTGGCATCCATGTTGTTGCCACTGCGTAGCTCACACGGACTTCTTTGTAACATGGGTCCTAGCACTCGCTTCCCAGGGTTATTGTGAGCGTAGACTAGGGATATGAGGATGGCTGTCTTTTTTCCAGAGTAGATACAATGTGGACTCTTTTCACACAAGCAACTTCATTTTCGTCCTAACCACATACTTCTCTGTAAAGTGCTTGTAGTCTCTCCCATGTGTAGACTCCCTGTCTCCATGTTTTGACTCCTGAAACAGGGTGTAGTGTGATGGGGATAGCCCCATGCAGACTGCAGACTATCTGAGGTGAAGGACTATGCATTTCTTTCTCTTATGTTATCCCATAGAATTTGGATTGTGCTGTTTCAAGAGCAGTGCTGGAGGTGCATGGAAGATGTGTGGAGTAGATTGGAAAGCATGTTTGCTCACAGAGGCTCCACCACCTCTATTTCACTCCGTGCCATGGTCATGTGAAGTCAACACCCCCTTTAGGAGCTGGGCACTCCTGCCTGACTCAGCAATGCTTCCTTCTTTGTTCCAACATGGGTTTTCTTCCTTTGGTGGGTTCTTATAGTCATGTACACATGTGCCCTTCAATGTATGTGACAGGTGCCTGCCTGTGTGTACATGCTTATCTGTATGAGTGTGAGTGTGAGTGTGTGTGTGTGTGTGTGTGTGTGTGTGTGTGTGTGAGAGAGAACAATTACTCAAAGAAATTCTTTTTCCTTCACACTGTTCCAGAAGAGATGAGGCTTTCTGTTCTTATCTCTTCTCGCATGTGGAGATCAGAATTAGCAGACAATAGGCACTAAAGAGTGACTAGAAAGAATAAAGGGATTTATAGGTGTGACCCATATGTTTACTATTATAGGCTGTATTAGCCAAGGTTGGTTTGGTTGTTTTGACTCCTATGGTTTTTTCTGGGCTGATTTTATATCTTTATGTCTTATTTCATCTCATGGTTGGATTGACATTTACCCCCCTCCCTATACTCATAAGGTATAGCCCTAACTTTTATAATGTTAGGTATTTGATGTTCAAAAACCCTGCTGACTATCAGAGATACTGATGCTGAGACCTTGAGAGAGAAGAGAATTGTCTTCCCCTCCCCAACTCACCTCACACTGTCCCAGTCTGCACTGTCCATCAGGAGCCTTCCTCTCTCGTCAATTTCGCCTCTTCTTCCATGTCTCTCAGAGCTGCAGGCTGAAGTGCAGAGACCAAAGCAGCTCCCTTGGGAAGTCTGCATGGGGAGCCATGAAAGCTGAGTGTGAAATTTGTCCTTTTCACACAGGGCACTCATTAAGAGTTCTCATCCCTCAGATTCCCTTCTCTGCACAGTATATTCTACTGACCTTTACTGACAAGGACAGTAAGCTGGTGGCAATTGCCAGCACACCCGAACACTCCAGAATGCCACCACTGAGAAGCTTCCTTGATTTCCCACTCTCAGGACATCAATTATGCAGTCCTGAGCAGGGCTTGTCATTGTCCTGTGCAAGCTGGACTTACATGACAAGCGTTCTGAGAGGCTGTCAACTGCCTCGTCCCAAGTCTGTAAGTCAGAGATGAAGTGGGACTTCACATAGAAGTCTGTCAGTCTTCATGTTGAAAAGATCTCCACAGCTCCACAAGTCCTGAGGCCTGTGCTTCATTCTAAAACCAGCCATTTAACTGGTCTGGGGGCATAGCTTGGTCTTTGGAAGGTTTAAAAAAATTCTGAGCACAAACTAATCTACTGAGTTAGGGATTCTCTGGACAGGAGTGATGGGTTCACCCACTGCCAGCAGCCACAGGGGTAGACCAGGGCACAGAATCCAATAAGCACCATTCATCATGTGTTTACTGTAAAAATCCTCAGCCTCCAACTGGAATCTGTCAGGTGAGAAACTGGGTGGATCTCAAAAGTCTATGTCAACACCCTTCCAAATAAGAACCACTGCTCTAGCCAGAAGCTCACAACCAGGGTTGGCTTGCCCTATGGGGGGGAGGGGCTAGCCCATGTCTGAAGACCTGTTTCATGGTCATGATGAAGAGGTGAGGTACTGCTGACGAGTGGGGAGAAGCCAGGTATGATGTCCAACCGTCTCCATGCACAGTACGGGCTCTTAGCACAAACAATTATAGCACAGATAGTTTGCCGGCCCAACACACCCACAGCTCCACTCCTGCTCTGCCCTTGTCTGTGGTGAGCTTGAACTGTCCTAAACTTATGTGAGGGTGTTTCTATCCCCTTTCCTGGGTGGGAGCTGAATTAGGGTGTTAAGGGGTAGTGTGGACGGGTGTGATCACTACAAATTATCAGAGGGGGAAAGATGAAGAATGAGCTGGAAGAGTTGTGTGTGCAGGTTCGTGTGGGCAGATGTGCACGTGTGTGGTCATGAGTGTGGAGGTCAGAGGACGACCTTGGGTGTCGCTCCTCAGACACCGTCTAACTTGTTTTTTTTTGAGGCAGGGTCTCTCACTGCCCTGGAGATCATTGAGTAGGCTGGGCTGGCTACTATCAGGGGCCCTATCTCTTCTTCCCCAGTACTGGGATAAAAGCACATCACCACGCCCCACTTTTTATGTGGGTTCTGGGGATCACACTCAGGGTCTCAACCTTGCGAGACAAACATTTTTCTGACGAAGCTTATCTCCAGAGCTCAGGAGAAACTCTCAGTGATGTCAATTTCCACCATCATAGCATCCAAACAGCCTCAGCCCAGGCTTCTGGGGATACAAACACGGTCAGCAAGTGAAGAGCTTGGCACGAGCAGCTAACTGGGCAGATGAGAAAACAGGCAGAGTGTGTCTCCCTGCCGAGCCACAGGGTTGCTAGGCTCGTCTGAGTACAGGGTCAGCCTGTGCCTAAAGCAACAGCAGCTACGGGGTCCCCGACTGCTCCAAGGCCTGGCCTACAGACAGAACGTCCTCACTTAGTTCTGGCTTCACTGTTCTGCAGACTGTCAAGGCCGTGGTGGGAGTCACTAATTTCCGAGTCATTTTTTGTCACTGGCTGGAGCAGGTCTCTAGGAGGAGAGGTGGCTTCCTCTGTGCCCCGCAGTTTTCACTGTGACACTGGTCTCAGGTCCATGCTCTCTGGATGCAGATGATTGTACTATCTTTCCTTTCTGCCTCTGTGAAAGACGCAGAGTCTTCCACAGCTATAGAAAGCTGGGACTCTGAGATGGCAGAGTGGTGGATTCTAGCGCATTCTGACCCAAAGCCAGGTCTTGTTCTGACATTTGCTCTCCAAAACCTCACTTCTCCAAATATAGTGAATGATAGTCTATCTGAGAATTATTTAAGAAACACCAATTAAAGACTTAGCTTAATCCCATGACATATAATTTACAGGCACTGATCGAGCTAAACCTAAGTGGAAATTTCTAAAGAAATGTAATACATGTGAGGAGATACATACAGGATGATGAGCCCAGGCTCATAGTCCTCAGCTTGTGTGTGTCCAACTCAGTACCTGAACAGAGAACAGCTCAGAGCTAACGAATGGAGACAGTTGGGCTTCCCGGATGCCCCAGCAGAGAGGGATGTTTGTCTTTAAGTAGCAGATGATGGAAGAGCTGCGCTCTTTATCTGCCTCCTCCCCCCAGTCAGTGATGAAGGTGAGGCATTCCTCACCTGTGCACAGATCCGAGGCCTGTCGTCGGGCTGGAGGAGTTCTCTGAGTCTGAAATGCCAGAGATTGTCTTCCTATTGGATCCCAAGTGTTCCTTGGTGTTTTCTGAGCAGGAAACCTGGTGATTCTACAAGGGAAACACAAGCTAGATCTTGAAGAGTTGGAAATAAGAGCTCATGTCAAACTCTGCCAAAAGCTCTTTGTTTCTAGAGAAGTGCAAAACACACACACACACACACACACACACACACACACACACACACACTCAGCTGTAGTGAAGGACCTTCAGGGGCACCAGGGCCCTCAGGCTATTGTTCTAAATCACATATATATTCATAAAGTGCTTGGGCAATCCTGGGTGCATGTGAACAAATCAACAGAGCATCTCCTTGGTGTCTGGGGAAACTGCTCACCAGTGAGCAATTAGAGACATACAAGTCCTCCCTTGTCCCTCCCCCTCCCTCCTCCTCCTCCCTCTCTCATCCTTTTCTTGTATCAACTAAAGTTGGTTTTAGTTATAATATGTATGCATGTATTTTTTTTTTTTGAGACAGGGTTTCTTTGTGTAGCCCTGGATACCCTGGATCTTGCTTTGTAGACCAGGCTGGCCTTGAACTCACAGAGTCCACCTGCTTCTGCCTCTGAGTGCTGGGATTAAAGGCATGTGACACCACACCCAGCTTCAGTTATAATGTTTTTTTTTTAAAGTCTTATTGTTACAATGTGTTTTTATTTCTTAACTTGAAGGAAATTAGAATGAAGGAATTTTTTTTTAACCTCCTATTTTGTGTTAGACATGTTCTACCTTATCTCACTTACACAGTAACATGACAGAGGGGGAAATCAATCATTGTTTTTAAACATGAACACAGACAGTTAACTAGTTCAGTGCCCCAGTCAACCAACAGCAGATCTGGGATGTGGTCACAGGTCACCACAGACCCTTCCCGGTCTTCCACATGGCCAGTGTGTACCACACTAGCCCCATGTTTACCCCTGGGGTTTAGGTCATCACAGGTGCATGGATGCCCACAGTGTGATTGAAGTTGTTCTTTCTCGCTCTCTCTCCTCCCATCTCTGAACCTCATATAGTCTGGGCTGGTCTTGAAAATTTTTATATTGCCAAAGATGAATCCAGGTCCTCCTGCCTCTACCTCCCAAGTGCTAGGATTACAGGCATTCACACTAATGCCAATTTTATGTGGTGTTCAGAGTTGAAACCAGGGCCTTGTGCATTCTAGGCAAGGACTCTACGAATGTGATCTCACACTTTGTTTGCCTAGTAATACCTAAGAAGTGCTTGCAAGGTTGGGCTGCGGTAAGGAAGCATGATTACCCTAAAGCAGTGGTTCCTAACCTTCCTAATGCTGCGACTTTCTTACAGTTTCTCATGTGGTGGTGACCACCAACCGTAAAATTATTTCATTGCTGCTTCATAACTGTAATTTTGCTACTGTTAGGAATCATAATGCAAATGTTTGTGCTTTCCAATGGTCTTAGGAACCACTGTGAAAGGGTCATTTGATCTCCCAAAGTTGAGAACCAATGCCCTAAAGCCATTCTAGTCCATACACATCAGATGGAGTTTGCCATAAGGTCCTGTGACCCAGTTCTCTGTACATGCAGAGTCAAAGCTGCCACAGCGGAGTGCTCTCCGACACTCTCCAGGTTCACTGAGGTGGTGGGAACAATGGCTGGGAGCCCTACTTGGCTTGCTTTCACCTACTGTGTGTCCCCGGCTGGGTCCTTCATAGAACAGGGCAGGAGCAGTCAACTCCTGTCTCCTGTCATTGACCCTCACACATTTTAAATGTTGTCATTGCAAGTCTGTCTCCTACTGCCTTTGACCAGCTCACCTCCTCATTACACTTTAACTTCTTTGTGTTTTATGCGTGTGTGGTCATCTGGGTTCAAACACTTTTCTGACTGATAGAGACGGGATCACTTCCAGCCTCTTATTAAGTTCTTATTGTCTTTCTTTTCAATCATTGCATAATGTGGGTGTGTAGGTGAGGACAGCTGGAGGTCCCTAGTTATTTGCACCACTGCTTGAAACTGGACTCATCCCACTTTGGCTTTACCTGGTCTCTAGACCTGTGTCTGCTACCCTGCACTAACCCCACTGCAATGGTTTTCTACAGTTAAGCAACTAAATATTGTCACAGGAAATGTGGTCATTGTGACATTTTCCCTACATATTGAAATATTTTTGTCAATATAATATTTTAGAGCTGGGGAGGTGGCTCCCCAGGTAAAATGCTTATCTTGTAAGCTTGAGAACTGAGCTTGGTCCCTGGAACTTATATTAAAAAGCTAAGCTTGTTGGTGTGTGCTTAATCCTTGTATTGGAGTGGTGGGGACAGGGGTCTCCCCGGGGCTCCCTGACCAGCCACCCTAGTCTAATCCATGGGTTTTAGACCAATGAGAGACTGTCTCAAAAAACAAGGTGGACAGAATATGGTGAATGATATCTGAAGTTGATTTTTGGCTTTCACAGGCATGTGCAAACATGTGTATGCAAGCATACATAAGGACACACACACACACATGCATGCATATACATGTTTACATACTCACACAAAATTAGTGTTTAAACCTCTGGACGTATTGACTATTAACATTAAGCATAATGATGTGAGTAGCTGCCACTCACCATACACTTGTCATGTCAGTCATGGGTGTAGGGCTTTTCATCCTCATCTCAGTACCATGAAATACGAATCATCACATCTGTGGGCTTCAAGGCAGCAGGGACAATCCCATGACTTTTCGGGGACAAGGGGCTGAGCAATGTTTTAAACCAAGGACTATCATGCCCCATACCTCGCTTTAGGGATTGGCTTTAAACGTCAAATTCTAGGGCTTTGTGAATGCAGCATCCCATCAGTGAACGTATTTATTTATTTATTCATTTTAATTTTGGGTGGCACACATCTTTAATTCCAGCACTCAGAGCACTCAGGAGGCAGAGGCGGACAGATCTCTGAGTTTAAGTTCAGCCTGTTCTACGTAGAGAGTTCCAGGACAGCCAGGACTACACAGAGAAACCATATCTGAGAGAGAGAGAGAGAGAGAGAGAGAGAGAGAGAGAGAGAGAGAGAGAGAGGAGAGAGAGAGAGAGAGAGGGAGGGAGGGAGGGAGGGAGGGAGGAGGGAGGGAGGGAGGAAGAAAGAAAGAAAAGTCCTTTTCCTGGAATCTGCGATAGGCAAAGGTGTTTTAAAGAAACAGTATCTTGAGTATTCATTGTACACAGTACTGTGTTGTGTAAGAACACTTTCACACAACACATTGTACAGCTAACACATTCCTTCTCTTCCCCTCCCCTTCCCTTCCCACTACACTACTCCCCTGGACAGTTTGATCTCTTCCTTTGTGTCATATATATGTACATGATTGTATATATCTGTATGAAATTTAGGAACCACACATGACATAAAACATATGATGTTTATCTTTCATCCATGAAAGTATTTTACTCTCACCACCGAGGGGGTTTGGAGTTCCCCTGAGCAGCTGCTGTGCCCCTGACTTGAGCTACCTAGTTTAGTGCTGCTCTGGGCAGATCCATCAGACCCCCATCAAACCCATCCCAGTAGATTATGGAGAGCTGAATGTGCCGAGACCGGATCATTCAAATATGTTTACAGAAGAGTTACTTCAAGTGTTTGGTTTTCACGGATTCTGAAATCGCAAATCGTACATACTCAAGTTTTATGTGCACATTCAAATTTTGTAGCAATGAAGATTAGCGAAGCATTTAGAAAACACATTGACCCCATAGCTTCATTTCTGTGAACTTATGGTGGAGCAGTTATGAATGAGGGGAACCAAGTCACGTGCTCACAGCTTCTCTGTAGCTTGGACTATAATAGTACAAGAGTGAACGAGCCACCACTGCCAAGCTATAGAGAAGTAGGTGTGTGCATGTTCTCGGTTTACCCCAGGGAGCGCTGTTAACCTTTAAAAATGACCAGTTTTAAAATATGTAGTGAAACGGAAGGATGATGAGAATGATGAAAGTGTAATGTATAATGTGAAACCTCATTATAGTTACAGTGGTGGAAACTGTGCTTTCTACATGTGGAAAATGGGGGAAATTTGAACTCTGAGATGGTCAACAATTAGTATTTTTACCGTTCCCCTCAATGTAATTGCCATAATATATGTAGTAATATAAGTACCATAATACACGGAGTAATATTAAATTGACTATTTTCACTCAGTCAGTTGTTAGTGAATCAGAGTGTCAGGGTGCTTAGTCAGACGTAACTATGGCTGTAATTTGCCAGAAAGTGTGTTTGCTTTATGGCATCCCTAAGGGACTGAGAAATTGTAACTAGCTTTGGTACTCCCTTATGTTGACTGGCAACACTGGAGATAATTATTTTTGTTTATTGGCATGAAGTCATTCTCTAGATTTGAATTAAGGTGTGGGGGCAAATCCCAGCAGGGTGAAGAGCCACCATGGCAGTTCAGGAGTCTCCTCCAGAGGACCCATCACTCTCCTGACACTTCCTGATTGTGGTGCAGTGGTGCCTGGTGAGCAGCTCTGACAAGCAGTGGCATATTCTAGATCACCAGAATCGGTTCCTAAACACTCTGTTGAGGAGCTCTTAGGGACCCACAACCATCCGGAGCCTGGGGGACACCCTGGGAAAATTCCCAGGCCTCCTGAGGACTTTTCACAATCAGACAACTTCCAGTGTGTTAACTCTTCCATGTGAATAGATAATCAAGTGATCTTTCACAGACAGCAAGCCTTCCCACCTCAGTGTCACACCTCAGGCCTCCCATTTCAGCCTTCCTACCCTGGACCTCACATCTCAGATTTCCCACCACAGCCTCCCACCCTAGCCTCATACCTCACACCTCAGCTTTTCTTCCTCAGCCCTCACATCTCAGCTTTTCTACCCACCACAGCATTCCATTCTGCCTTGCCACCTCAGCCTTCACACCTCAGCCTCCCACCTTAGCCCTCACACCTCAGCCTTCACCTCTCACTCCTCACACAGCCCCATCTGTAGCTTGGATGGTTTCATTTCTGGCCATCACCTCCTCAGTGACACTCATATCTCTTTTCTTTCTATGGGTACTCCTTGACAACTTAAAAGAACTAATGCATTTGGCATGTATAAAATCTTTTATTTAAAAATTTTAGTTAAAAAAATTGATAAAATACAGTTTCTATGTGTATGTGGTTAAAAATTATGCCATCATTTTGGAATGTAACAATATAAAATAATTTAATCAAGATAATTAGCATATCTGTCCATCCAAATACCACATTCAGTGATGAGAATATTTAAAATTTACTCTTAGTGAACTTGAAATCTGTAATAACCATTTGCTGTATTCACTAGGTTGTGTTATAATACATCCTAAGTGAAAAAATATTTCTCTTTAACTGTTGTGCTCTTTAATGGGTCTTTAAAACTATATATATATATATATATATATATATATATAGTGTGTGTGTGTGTGTGTGTGTGTGTGTGTGTGTGCGTGCATACATGGAGGTCAGGGGACACTTCGTGGGAGTCAGTTCTCTCCTTCTACCATGTGGGTCCCGGGACCAAACTCATACTGTTAACCCAGGCAGCCGGCTCCATCACTGGCCTGCAATTTTTCAAATATGGCGTCGATGATGGTAAACCTTCATCGTCAACTTGACTGGGTTAAGAACTGTAAAGGACGTTATTGAGGGACACCTTTGTGTGTCTGGGAATTTTCAGAGAAGATTAGAAGAGGACCTGCCCACATTGGGCATCATCCCATGGGCTGGGATCCTGGACTGAACAACAACAACAACAACAACAACAACAACAGCAACAACAACAAATGAAAAGAGAGAAAGCTGTGTAAGCACTGAATTCTCCTTTCTCTCCTTTCCCACCAACCCAGATGTGATCAAGCAGCCTCCCTCAGGCACCATACTTCCCCTGCCATGATGGACTGCACCCTCAGACTGTAAGCAAACCCTTTTTAAGTTGCATCTTGTCAGGTACTTGGTCACAGCAAGAGAAAAGTCACTGACACAGCATCTAATGCTTGGGACGTCTCAGATCCTGGTCCCAAACAGCGTGCCTTGCAGCCCTTCTGAGGTCCTTGACCACTGGCTTTGGTTGTTCTACCCTGGACATGGTGTGGTCCTCAAGACTTTAGCCTTCTGCACATGTCAAGGTGCCCTGTGAATCAGTCCACTGGGGAAGTCTAATGCCTCTTGTCCCTGGTCTCTTCCTCCTCTTTGAGAGACCATGTTCAGGGTTTCAGCAGGGGCAGTCCCTGCCCTGGAAGGGCAGCGAATGGTTCCTTTACCTTGGTTCTCCTGCTATGGTGAGTGAGGCTTTACTCACAAGTGAGATGAGATCTCAGCAGGTTGGTGGCTTCGGGCTTGTGCACCTCTATCTTGTGGCCCTGCGGTGTCTCCATAGGTTTGGGTGGAATCTGTGCCTCTGTGGTTGTGGCCATCTGAGCAATGTGGTTGTTCCTCACTGGTAGTGCATATTTATTAAATTCAGAGTGGCTGCCGCTTCTCCTGAGTCCTTTTCTCCTTGGTCTCTTCAGGATATTGTCAGTGCCACTGGTGTTTGGTTGAAACTGGAAAGATGTTGATATTGCAAAGGAGAACATGTCTCTCCTTCATTAGGGTAACATCTCACACTTAGACATGAGGTTAGCCCAGAGCCAGGCTCCCACTTCAGCTTCCTTTGAGAAATGAGGCCATTTGTCATCTAATGTATTCTTTTGTGGAGAACACTGGTGGGAGAGACAAACATGAGGAGGAAGAGGAGGAATTTTCCTCGTGGGGACCCTACAATAATAGAACATATTAGCCTTTGTTAAACTCTGAGGACCAGAGATTAATGTTGTAATGTCCAGGTCATCATATGAAAACAGAGCTGGTCCATTGAATGCTTCTTTGTTTGGGGTTATATGGTATGGAGCTAGGAGCTCAACACTTTTGCACACTTATTTAAATCAATGAGCCTGACCAGCAGTCACAGTTTCTCTTACTTACCATCCACTCTGACGACTTCAGAAGGATCCAGTCCTCCTGGAAGAGCAACATAGTATTGCACCCAAATGCTGTCTGCTCCCAGCTTCCATCTGCATCATTCATTTCCCATAATGCACCATTTTTCATCCCCAGAAGCATTCCCACATTACTTTTCCATTACATAAAAATAAGAGGTTGTTCCTATGATCTCCCTGAGAATGTGGCAATATCGGTTACAGAGCATATTCTCATTAAACATTTATTAATGAATTGACCATTGATAGTGTTGTAGAGAATATGAATGAGGTGAGATCATTCTTAAAAACCCAGAGCAACATTCCCTAACCCTTAGGTGTGGGACCTGTGTTGTAGATGATAGTCGGGCGAGGCACCCTGCCACCAATTCTCTGCCTTTTGACCAGCTGTGGCTTTCTGTAATGGTCTCCATTTACCACAGAGAAGCTTCTTTGATGGGGGACGAGAGCTACACCTATCTGTGGGCATAAGGATAAGTATTGAGAATGCAGTTAGGAATTATATTATGTAGCCCTGGTTGGCTTGGGGCTCACCATGTAGACCAGAGTGCCCTGGAACTTGCAGAGACCCACCTGCCTTTGCTCCAAAGTGCTGGGATTAATGGGTGCACCACCATCCCTGGTTCTACTTTAAAATAAACCGTCGACTCATTACTTTTCTCAGAGCAGCAAGCACCTCCTTGTTCCTCAGGCTGTAGATGAGAGGGTTGAGCATGGGGGTGAAGATGGTATTAATCATGGAGAGTATTTCGTCTTGTTCCGAAGTGTGGAAAGAGTGGGGGGTCATGTAGATGATCATGGCTGGCCCGTAGTAGAGGCTCACTACCGCCAGGTGAGAGGAGCATGTGGCCAGTGCTTTCCTCCTGCCCTCTGGAGAATTCATTCGGAGAACAGTGAGGAAGATGAGCAGGTAGGAGGACATGATGAGTCCCAAGGGGAGAAGAACAAACACGATGCAGATGACCGACACCACTGTTTCATACAAGGAAGTGTCCTCACAAGAGAGCTTCAGGACGGCAGGCATCTCACAGAAGAAGTGATGAATTTCCCTGGAGCCACAGAATGGAAAGTGCATGGTGTAGATGGTGTTGATGAGCGAATTCAGGGCTCCTCCACCCCAGGACACTAGGGCCATCCACAGACAGACTCTAGAGTTCATGATAATTGAATATCTCAAGGGATTACAGACAGCCACATAGCGGTCATAAGCCATGAGGGTCAAAAGGAGACACTCACTACCCCCAAGGGCAAAGAAAAAGAAAATCTGGGTCCCACAGGCAACTTTGGAGATACTTTTCTTCCTGGAGAAAAAGTTGATGACCATCTTTGGGACAGTAGTGGAAATCAAGGCCAAGTCAATAAGAGAGAGGTGGCTGAGCAGTATGTACATTGGGGTGTGGAGACGGGAGTCCGCCCAGATCAAGAGGACCAGGACAGCATTCCCAGTGAACGCGATGAAATAGATCAGGAGAATGGAAGTGATGAGGATGCCCAGATAGCGCAGCTCTGGGAAAAGCCCCAGGAGAATGAAGTCTGCCGAGGTCCCATTCCCTCTGTTCATGTTCTGGACTCTCAACGATGAGCTGGGCAGTGCAGAGAAAACATTAGAAAGGATGTAATACCAGAATCGCATCCTTTGAATATCATTATCAAATCAAAGAAAAACAAAGTTGACCAGACCTTTTATTAGAATAAAACTCACTCTTGTGAAAATATATTTGGGGATGAAAGGTGAGGTCTTAAGACTGAGGACAGGGCTACTTAAATATGTTGTATGTGACATTAACGCTGATGCGAGATGGTGCAAGCATGGGCAGACCAGGAGGTGTCAAAAAGGATTGACTGCGAGCAGAAGAGATGGCCCAGAGGTTAAGAGTGCTTGCTGCTCTTCCAAAGGACCTCAGTTCAACATCTAGCTGCTAGCTCACAACTGCTTAGAACTCCAGATCCAGGGGATCTAATGTCCTGTCTGGCCTCTTGAGTCATCTGTAAGCATGTACACATAGCCATAGGCATAACACACACACACACACACACACACACACACACACACACACACACACACACTTAAAGAAATAGTTGGATTCTTTGGTGAAAAACGCCTGTTGAGGAATTCTAATACATTTAAACTGAGAGGATGATTGTAATTTCTGCTCATCTGCAATGTGTGAATTTTTTTGTTCTGCAACAGCCTTTGCATTTCTGAGATACTTTCTTTGTTTACTTCAATCACTAAGTAGTTCTTGCTCCACACTCACTTTTTCTGATATGCTTAGTCAAATGCAATCATAGAAAATGGAACAAATTTTCTAGTACCAGGTTCTGTTTGAATCTTGCACTCTGGTAGCTCAATGATCCACTTACATACCAATACGTTGACATGCTGGTCTGACCAGCACATCAAAATGTAATTGGACTGTTTACCAAGATGTCTCAGGAGCTGGAGTGTATTACAGCACTTGCCTTGCATGTTGAAGGCCCTGGGTTCAATCTCCAGTATCACATACAGAAATCCTGAACTCACCATCTGCCTCAGCCTCTGCGAATAATCTTATTAATTTGTTTCTGACTGAATCACTTTCTTTCTTAGTTTCAATGTGATCAATGGAGGCATGTTTTATAATATCCAGTTGGATACATAACACATGTGGCTGATGGCTCTGGGTAATGTCACCCACGTGATGCAGGTACCCACCTACTCACCTGGATACAGCACGATCTGGCTGGATGTGAGCTTGTTCTCTACACCCTGAGTTCAACTATGGGATGTCCTGGAACTAACCTGAAATGAAATTCAATGCTCAACTTTTGACTCCTGTCTAAAATTGGGGACAATGAGATGAGAGACTCAGGAGGCTAGGCTGGCCTTTGGGGGTCCTTCTGTACTCTGTTCAGTGTCCCAGGCCATCTCCCTGACTGCATCAGCTGTAGTGTGCCCCCAGCCCCCTTGGTAATGCTTTCCCAGCAGACCCTTACTCTGGCTCTGCTGGATGAGACAATCTTCTCTCTCTAGAGATCAGATGAGGCAATACTTTTGTCTTCAAAGCATATTAGATGCAAATGGGGAAGGGGATTTGGAGATTTTCACATACCCTGAAATGCTCTCTCACACACAGTCCCCTTCCCCCAGCCAGAGAGAAGCATTTGTTACAACTGAACTACATACATATCATTGTCCCCCTCAAAGACCAGAATTTACTCGACATGGGATGTTTTTAAGGCCATGAAGAATTAGTTTTGATCTGAAAGAGGGACTTGCATGTAATGACAGGCTTTGAGGTGACAAGGCAGCCTCGTGACTGAATGAGGCTTGACCTCTTCATCAACAAGGACTTTGTTTGGCATGCCCCTACCCAGGTAACAGGCATTTCTGGTTGTTGATGTGTCTGTCTGCTTGGGAGAAGCCTGGCTTGATTGGTCTGGATCTCAGTGCCATCACATAATGCCTGGTACATAAAACCATCCAGTGCCAAGAAAGGAAAAGATAGGAGGAAGGAAAGTGTACAGGGGGAGGGGAATGAACCTGTTGAGACCAGTCTGGGAGTCCCACAGATGTTATTTTAAGCATTTACCCAAGTAAACATCTATTGTGATACTACTGGTTAAAAGTGGCGGTCACCCAAGGAAACATTATTCTACCTTTTCAGATCATCACCACTTGTGGTCTCAACACTGGGGTGATCAGGTCCTAAGTCAGTGCCAACACACAGTCAGGGTCTGTTGTCTTCTCTTGATGGCTGGCTTAACACGCTTGGATGCTGCAGGATGAGTTCTGTCTAGCTTTGTTCTTTAGTCTGGTTAGACTTGAAGAGCAACTAGATAAAAATTAAGGTTATAGGAAGATAATACAAATAATTATGAAATTCAAACACATTTCTGGAAGGGAAGAAATGTCATATAGAAAGACGATCATGGCTTGCCACTCTGAGCAGGAGGGAGTCCTGTGGTAAGTGCTTCACCGATCATTCTCATAGCATGCCGAGGTTGTTTGGTTGTAGCTCATAAACCTGAACCATCATGCTCATCCAAGACTAGTACAAGTACAGTGCCTGGATTTGATCCAGGCAGCCTGGTCACACGCAGCCCCCAGTACACTGAAGCTAGTCACCCTCATTAATTACTACAGGGCACAAATGACTACAGCTTGAGAGGGTGCTTATGTCTCCACTACACAAGCACTTCTGGGAGCCCACATTGCCTTTGTCCTCTGGGAATCTTGTCTCCAGATATCAATTAGTTCTGTTCTCTGATAGCTGCCTGAATTTCTTCAGGATTGCAGAATAACTGGTCTACTGGGAGGGACTTTAGAGAGTGATGCTTAGGTCTTAGTGGGGCATCCGAGGTAAGAGAGGTCAGGAATGCACCCTGGAAGTGTCCACTGGAGGGATATCCTCTCAGTTAAACATAGGTACAATCAAATACAGAAGTTAACTAATGGTTACTTCTGAATGTCTCACATTTGAATTCTATGACTCTTTGAAATTTGTTCTTTCACAGTCTCATATATTTTGTAAAATACACTTTGATTATATTCTCCCCTATTATCCTCTCTTGCCATCTCTTGCTTCCACCAAACTCCTTGTTCTTCCCACAAGCCTCCCTGCTCCTTGCCAAGTCTGCCTCAGGCAAGAGCTAAGTTCCCTTCATGCTTTCACCAGGGCCTCTGAGAAAGCCTTGGATTGGCCTGGCTCTCAACATTTACCAGCAGCCTTCGAGTTCTGGGCTGGGGGACACTAGTTTCTACCACTCCTACATTCTATACCCCAAGCCTGCCAATCAGCAGCCCAAAGAAATCTACCAGTTCTACTGAGATGTGCTAGGGATTGTGAAGATCTCTCACACAGACTCTCGCACCTGTGAGCTGGTGGTCTCCGAGAAGGGCAGTTGCATTTATGATAACCACCATGGTACTATCATGGTTTCTTATATTCTCATCTTCTTCAAGGAAGGGGCACTGTCTTGGCTACCGATTCTTCCCATCTTTTGGTAAGTTCGCTTAAGACTGTTTTATTTATTTATACACAGCACTAGTTCTCCCCCTCTCCTGAGAGGGTGCAGGCTGCATCTATTTTGTAAGATCCTCACTCTGCTGGCCAAAGGGGTTGAACACTGATTTATGTATGCACTGGCCATTTGTCCTTTCTCTCCTGAAATGCCTACCACTGCATTCATCTCTCTCTGCTTCCTGATTGTGGATGTGATACGACCCATTGCTCCAAATGCCTGCTGCCTTCACTGCTCTGCCACGATAGACTGGACCCTTAAATAACCCCCTGTTTACTTTAAAAAAGTATCCCCTAAGCTTGTTTGTACATTAGATCATTTGTTCTTTTATATTTCATTTTTGAGTTATTTGTATATTCTGGGTATATACAATGATGAATGCTCGTGGATATTCTCTTCCATTTTGCAATCTGGGCTGTCTTTGTACTCTGTTGTTTCTTTGTGTCTGCAGCAGCTTTTTATTTTGGTACAATCTCATCCGTCAACTGTAGCTATTGTTTTCTTGGCTATTGGAGGAGGTCATTGTCCACATCACATCTTGTGGTGTTTCGCTGTTTTTCTGTAGTGTTTTAAGGGTTCCTGGTCTCACACTCAGGTCTTCTATACACTTAGAGCTGAGTTTTGTTCATGGTGAGAGATAGGGATCTAGTGTCATTCTTCTGGGTCTGAATATCCAGTTTTCCAAGAGCCTTTGTTGAGGTTGTCTTTGCATCAGTGTGTGTTTTTGGTACCTTTGTAAAGAACCAGATGTTGGAGTTGGATGGGTTTATTTTATTTAAGTGGTCTAAGTGTCTGCATTTGTGTTACTGTCAAGCTGTTGTTGTTACCATGGCTCTGTGACGATACAACCTTAAATAGACTATTGTAATGCTTCTAGCATTGCTCTTTCTGTTCAGAATTTCTTTGGCTATACCGGACCTTTTTTTGTGTTTCCATATACATTTTAGGATTTTTTTCTGTGATAGTGTCTTTGGATTTTTATTGGGATTGCATTGACCCTATGGGATGCTTTTTGAAAACATGACCATTTTCACAGTGTTAATCCCACCAATTCCATCAATGAGCATAGATGGTCTTTCCATCTTTTAACATTCTCTATGGTTTCTTTCTTCAGTGTTCTTTTTTGGCTCCCTGTAGTGAGGTCCTCTACTTTGTTGGATGAGTTTATGATTCAGTAATGTTCTTGAGAATAGAATTGTTTTCCTCATCTCTTTCTCAAGTAATCCATGCTGGTTTTATATTCCGCTTCTTTGATGATTTATATTTTTATTTCTAAGTGATCTTTGATAGAGTACTTAGTGTCTTCTAGGTCTAGGACTTTAGCATTCATTTGAATCCTTTGCTATTTCACCTACTTAAGCAATGCTGGAATCAGTTACTTTGGAATTATTAACTTTTGGAAGAAGCATGGGCAAAGTTTGCCCTTGATTCTATGTTGAGATTTGTGCCTGTGTTGGGAGAACAACACTTATGCTTTCATGTGAGGACCATTTCAGTGAACAGTCTTCTCTTGAAAATGTGTCCTGGTGTGCCATCTGTGGTGTAGAGTGAATCTAAGATTTATTTCACTGTATGTTTTCCCCATTGCATTCCTGGGTGTGTCAGTGAGACATGGACAGCACTCATGATTCAAGGTCTGAGTGGTGCATGGTCTCAGTAGACCTTGCAAATTAGGAAGAAATACATGCTAAGGTATAGAAATGTCTGTGTAAGTCAGGAGACCTCTCAAGACACCAGGGCTTTCTTTGAATATCTTCTTTGCGGATGGAGTTCAAAGACTCAAGGGAATTTTGCACAGTATCTTTGCAGGAGGTCAAAGATAAAGAGGATTGAGCTAACTGGAGAGTTAAGCTAATGGATTTAACTATATAAGACTCATAGATAGCTGGCAGAAGTTTAAGGAGAATTTTTATGGTGGAAGCATGCCCAGCTTGTATCACAGACAATACCAAATGAAGTGAGACCTCTGCAGAACAGCACAAGTGGGCAAGAGACAGACCGAGGAGGTCACTTATATGTAAAGGAAGTGTTTGGGAAAGGTTAGAAGAACTAGAGTGTGTGACCCCCAGAGTTTAGCGCACAGAGCATAGAGATATGGAGGATTATTTCCAGAGTGTCCCACACCTTATCTAACAATCTGGGGGAAATCTGCCCCTTAGACTGCAGTATTTTAGTACTTGTAACTCATGACTGTCTATATTCCTGTATGTTGGCATCTGCGCTCTGTTGACTCCTACCGTGAGGTAACAGGTGAAGGTTAGTAAACAGCTTCTCTGGTAATCTCATGTGTCATTTGCAACCCACCTGTCCAGCAATCATCCTCCCATTCACCATCTTTACTGGGCTGTCTCATGCAAGTGGCTGTCCAGCTGCCCTGTTCACCCTAGGCTCAGTCTGGCTGCCGTGCTTGTTCACACAGTGGAAATTAAAGGCAGCCACTGTATCCTTGAAGATGCTTGGATAATCCAATTCAAAACCCACCCCATCCTGCAGAAACCACGAATGTTTGCTGCTGGCATTCTCTGCCCATGGCTTCTATTTCTTGACAGTTCTTCCTCAGATGCCCTGACATGCTCCCTTCTTTTGCAATATTTGAATATAATGAAGCATCCTTCCAACGACAGTCTTCTAAATAAAACATATTTTAAAATGCTGTGCACAGTTTTACTACTGCTTACCATGCCTGTGGTCTTATTATTTTTGGGTCTTATTATTTTTGAGACAGAGGCTCATGTAGCCCCGGGGGACTTTGAACTTGCTGTATAGAGAAGAATGACCTGAGATTCCTGTTCTTCCTGCCTCCACCTCCCAAATTTTGGGATTACAGGTATGTGCCACCATGCCTGCTTCTCCTATTTTCACCCCTTTGAATAGTGGCATCTATTGTAATGAGCTGACCTCCAATTTCAGTATATGGGATGAATGTGTTTGTGTGTATGGGAGTGGCCATTTTTCTCTCATTCCACCGCATTCTTTTTCCCTTGTGATTACTTTGGCCAACGGTTTATTGCCTGACTGACCTTGCAAAGCCTTGTTTTCCCTCCTTTGGCTTTTCAGATATTGCTTTCTTAGACAGAGCAGGTCTGCAAACTTTCTTTGTTGAGAAAGAAGACAAAATTGCTACAAAATGTTGAAACCATTGTAAGATGTGACCAACACTGAGGAGGTAAGTGGATACCTCCCACCAGAGACCAGAGTGTGTGAGAAATGTGTGCAAGTCAGCTGTTTATTTCTGTGTCCGTGTGGAACTCTGAACAATCTCTGAACACCTGCACTGTTGTGGGAATTATTTGGGAAAGATTTGCAGACCTTCTAGAAAGTGGCTAACACAACACCTGTGTTTATCATCGTCAAGAGGCCCTTTGCCCCCTGTGTGGGCAAACACTCTCTTCTCCCACTACCCTCACAAGCTCTCAGAAATGACTGATCTTCTGTACCCAGAAGTTCTTTTCCTAGAAGTCCTGTTCATGGGGCCATACAACACTCAGCCTTTTGAGGCTTGATTCTTTCACTCAACAAAAGACATTAAAGACTTTCTTGCTGCTAATTAATTTTCTTCCATTTATTTACCACAGATTAGTTTGTCTCAATGTACAATGGTTAAAAAGCATGTTGGATTTTTTTCTGTTTTTTTTTTAGTGACTATAAATAAATTTACAATAATTACTTACACACTGGTTGGATGGTATATACCAATGCCTGTAACAGCTGCTGGCTGGTAGATTATCATCTAGACTTGTGTGATAGTTTGCCATTCGAAGAGTATATTCATTAATAAAGGATGAATCTCTCTTGAAAGCAAATGAAGCTGTTTGGATGCACTATCAGTCTCTATGTGTAACACCCAGTATTCGGTAACAGATTACTACACGTGGACATCAAGTGGGATTAGGAGGAAAGGAAAAATAGATTGTGTAATGCTAGTAAGATATACTAGACTAGGAGGCTAATAGTCACACACAAAACTTTTCAAGAGAGTATATTTTTAAGTATTTGAACCACCAAAGGCATTGGGGGAGATGATGGCTGGATGTTACACATGTCGTTGCTGGAATCATCACACAAAGCACATTTATCTCAACACTACATTTTACATGTTAAATACATGCCATTATTTTTCCAGGAATACCCTGGTGGAGCTGGGAAAAAATCTGAGAAGAACTTAAAGGTATCAAGGATTAATTTATCTGAGGAAATGGAAAATATATAGAAAACAGAGAATTTCATCAAAGTGTGGTTCTATGAAAGAAAATCATGTGTTTTCACAGAGCCTATAGTATCTGAAATGATGAGTTATTTAGCTGCTTTTAAAAGTCCTTATAAATCCTATAACCAAGTGTGGAGATGAGAAGTTACTCTGATGTTTGGTAAGACTTGACTATAAAACAGTGTGAGTACCTGGGCTTCTAAAGTGAAAATTTCCTAATTTGTAGTTTTAACTTCATAACTTTAAAGTCCTTTATCTCAAAAGCATTGAAATTAAAATTCCCACATGGTAAGTTCCGTGTCATCTCGTGATCATTCTCTAGAAGGCGAAGGCTTGTCAACATATAATTTTGTGACAACCTCAACCACGACACACGTCCAGGAATGGTCTAAGTGGAAAGGAAGAGTGAGGGGATGCTTAAGGAGGGTCACTGATCACATTTAAATTTTGCTATAATTTTTCAAGCCCAACAAATTGTTACAGTTTCCCAAATTGATTTTCTCTATTTTTGTATTTGTGGTTATATGCTGTCTACCTTTTATTTTGCCACATTTGTTTTTAAGAGTGTGTGATTGTGCATTGACAGTAAGGAAGATGGAGGCCTGTAATGCTCAGCCTCTGTTCCATAATATTGGACTTTATTATTGCTTGTTTCACTTAGAGACAACATGATTGCATGAAAATTCCACCATCTACCTTCTTCAGAAAGCACACTGAATATCATCAGTAATTGGAAATGAGCTCACTCATTATTTTGATATCTATATATACATAAATATATATAAATATATAAATGGAGCTATCCTAATAACTCATGAAAAGGGTTAAAATGTAGGAAGAAAAGATGGTTCACACCTGTTCCTGCTAAATGTAATCAGTAATGCATTCAGTTAGAACAAAGAAGAATTTAATTGCACAAATCATCTCAAGGGATTAAGTGAGAGTTAAAAAATGAAAAGGAAACATTGACAGGATGATATTTAAATTAGCAATGTAATTCAAAATGGGAATGCTAGAATAACAAATAGGTTCTTGACTTGTAACTCAACGAATTAAGGAACGCTTTATCTTTGCACAGATGTTATTGTCAAAATCCATGTAATTTTACAAATAAGTAATACTTTTTAAGGTTTTGCTCAACTGAAGCCACCACTATGGAACTAAGAACAACAACATTCCAATAAATTCCAATTTCTATGAGTCTTATACGTTCCTTTCTCACAACATTCTATTTCCAATTGGGATTTAAGTTGACTTAAATTGACTTTTCAGATGAAGGATAGGACATTTCACCAGAGGGACCTGGCATTGTCATAGTTACAGCATCTGCTGGTGCACTTCTGTAGGGCTCCTATCACTTCTTTGTTTCTCAGGCTGTAGATAAGAGGATTGAGCATGGGGGTCACGATGGTGCCCAGCACAGCTCCTACCTGGTCTTGGTCAGGTGTGTGGGAAGAAGTGGGCGTCATGTAGATGAAGATGGCCTGACCAAAATAGAGACTCACGACAGTCAGGTGGGAGGAGCAGGTGGCCAGGGCCTTATTCTTCCCCTTGGGAGAGTTCATCCTGAGGACGGTGAGGAATATGAGGGTATAGGAGGTCAGGATCAGAGTGAATGGGGCCAGGAGAAAGATAATGGTTGACACAAACTTCACCATCTCATAGACTGACGTGTCCACACAAGACATTCTCAGAATGGCGGGCATCTCACAGAAGTAATGATTGATCTTCCTGGAGCCACAGATAGGAAAATTCATGGGGTAGATAGTATGAACGAGGGCTGCAGCAACTGCTCCGATCCAGGTGGAGGCGGCCATCTTCAGACAAACCTTGGGACTCATGAGAATGGTGTATCGCAGAGGGTTACAGACAGCCACATAGCGGTCATAGGCCATTAGTGTCAATAAGATGCACTCAGCAAGACCAAGGGTGAGGAAGGAAAACATCTGAGCAGCACAGGCAAAGAAGGAGATGCTCTGCCTCCCGGTGAAGTAGTTGGTAGCCGCCTTGGGCACTGTGCTAGAGATGTAAGCCAGGTCAATGATAGACAGCTGACTGAGCAAGAAGTACATGGGGGTGTGAAGGCGGGGGTCCAGCCAGATGAGTAATATCAGGATGGAATTCCCAGCAGAGGCCAGGGTGTAGATGAAGAGGATGAGGACGATGAGGAGGTTCGGGTACCTGCAGTTGGGGAAGAGCCCCAGCAGGATGAAATCAGCTGTAGTTTTATTCTTCGGGTCCATATTTTTCATTCAGAATTTCTTTTATCAACTGAAAATCTACAGTGGTAAAATAAAAAGTATCACAGAGAAAGCACTTGGCTGAAATAATTTTAGTCTCTTGGTTAATGCCTCAGCTCTACCACCTGGGGCTGGGACTCTGAAAGGGAGAGTTCCTCAGGAGAGGTGTTGGGGTGAGACAGAGGAATATGGAACAGGGAAGGAGATGGGCATCAGAAGCGATAATGGAAAATCCCAACTTTCAGGTCACTATGGCCAGTTAAAAATAAGCCACGAACAGAACAGCCTGTAATTATCGGAGAGGTTCAAGATTAACAGTAGGCAGCTGTTAGCTGAACCAAAACTAAACATCAGGCAATAGATACAGTCAGCTATTTCCTATCCCAAACCTACATCTTGAGTTTCCGGCCACACACAACAGTCTTTTATGGACTACACAGTTAAAAACAGAAATAGAATGTGGCTCAGTACTTCTTCTGTGTTTGGTCTGAGCCGTGGGAACATGCCACTCAAATGATGCCCGTTACCCTGTGCAGATCAGTTTTCAGGTCCAATTCAATGAAAGCGGTAGCCACCCCCACAACACAAGGACACCAGCTCTTTATTCCTTTCCCGCCTGTCCCTTTCAGGGTGTGCTGTCCTTTCTCTGCCCTCTCCTCAGACGCTTGCTTCACTTCTCTTCTGCTTCCGGTCTTGGCTTTGTCTGAGGCTGTATCTCCAAGAAACCACTCCAGTGACCAAGATATTTCTCCTTTTGTCTAGGAACAGAGACATATTAAAACTTCACCCCATTGAAGTATTTTACCTAGGCCTTAGCAAGATCATAGCCTACAGTTATTCTGACTAAAACAAATTAATAATTAGTCTCTTTGATGATAACCTCTAACACAATTATCCCTTCCTCTCATCTTTTATGATTGATTGTTATTATTATTATTATTATTATTATTATTATTATTGATTTTTGGGGGACAGGGTTTCTCTGTGTAGCCCTGACTGTCCCTCTTTGATGTTTTTTTTATGAATACCAGTCTCTTGGAATTCTTGAGTCTTACACATTTCTTTCTCTTTAAAATTACTTTATGTATATGGGTGTTTTGCCTGAATGTGAGTCTGTTGCAGTACCAAGGAGGCCAGAAGAGGGCGTCAGATTCCCCTGGCACTGGAGCTACAGATGGTTGTGAGCTTCCATGTGAATGACCAGTCCTCTGTAAGAGCAGCCAGTGTTCTAAACTGCCGAGCTACCTCTCCAGCCCCCATGTTCTTTTCTTAAGTGCTCTTTCCCACCGGCCTTCACTCCAGAGCATCTCTTGAGTGAGCTTCCCTGGAAACCCTTTGGCAGCTCAGGAAATTCTAGTCGTCTGTCCGAATAGGTTAGCTGTTTGTCCTGTTTTACTTACTAGGATCCATAAATTAAAAATGATTCATTTCTACATTAACAACCCAAGAGGCAGTGGTTATAGGACTTCGTACATTTTCCTAATATTGTTCGTCATCTATAGATGTCACAAAAAATTCTTAAAATAGATTACGGGTCTGGGATAAACTCATTTAAATTGTTCGTAAGGTCAGATATTTGCAGGAGCGTGGCACTGTGAGCACATGTGACATTTGCTTTCCTCCCCAATTCTTATCTACACAACACATATCTCATATTCTGTCCCCCACCGAGCTGATTTCCCATGTCTGTCATGAAAATGCTCAGTCCGTGTAACAAACACAATAAGGTTGGCTTCCATGATCAATACTACGCTTTATTTCTTCTCATCCAACCCAGGTTGTCATGACTTCTTTCATCTGAGAATAAAAGAAAAACAGCACAGTATGTCTTAGTGGACCTCTAAGGCTGCTTTAACTTTAAAAAGAAAGTGTAATAAAGCAGTAACTGTTGATGGAAGTGTTATATACTTACCTCAGCACGCCAAAATGATAATTCGGTAAGGAACTATGTAATTAGGGAAGGGACTGTGGCTAAATGATGCACAGAGAACATATTAACAAAACCATCACTCAAGTTCTCCCATCAGCACCCATGGTTTAGTCTTCCAGAGTTTTACACTGATGACCTTGGTTCCCCTAGAAATTAAGGAGAAGGAAGTGTGAGCCCTGGATCCTTCTGGGGTAAAAGGCCATGGCCTTTTGCTTCTTTCTTAAAAGTCACATTTCTTGTCAACCACACAACATATTCAGCTTTCACTGTAGCATGAGTTCTGTCTGAACAATTGGTAATCAAAGAAACCCTGCACTGTGCTTTTGTGAAAATGACAAAAGACAGTAAGTGTGTGGACCGACTGCACTTTAAAAACTCTCTTCCTACTCCTCACACTGCCCATAAACTCTGCTTTTAGAATATCCAAGTGCCGTCAGGAAATTAGGGGACTTTGGGCACCCACCTGGATTTCCAGGCTCTGTGTCTTGGAACATGGTATTGGACAGGGACACATGGACAGTAGTAGCAAAGGAGACATTTAGTTTGTTTAGAAACAGTATACTTCTAAGGGAGGAAGTGAGCCAGAGAGGGGAGTAAGGTTGGAAGTATGTGCCCTGATAGGAGGGGGTGCATCTTTCTCTGCTTTGGGCTGCAGGAAAATATTATAAGAACTCAACTGGTTATGGCAAAGCCACTACCTGAAGGGATCAAGGAATTCCTTCAGAGGAAGCCAAATTCCAAGGAGCTTTTGGTATTATTTGGCTTGCTACATATCAGCTGTCTTCTGTTATGAAAATCATGTGTGCCTTCATAGTTTTCCCAATTGATTTTTTCCTAAGAAGTGCTACCAGTGTGGACTGATCAATTTCTGGACATACACATTCAAGGTATTTGGAGAACAGTCTCAGGAAAGGCTTCCTTACCCCCACCCCATCCGTTTCTCCCCTTTCAGCACTGGAATCAGATATCTCCCTTAGCCACTTTCAAGGACTAACAGAAATAACATTCCAGACCACCACATGTTGTCTCCTGATTTAAGGTAAATTCCACAAGGAGACACTGCCTAGGTTCGGTGGACCTTAAGTAATAGCTGTACACAAGTTAGCTTGGACTCTGCTTTCTTACAGCCTTACTAACTTTATAGACCCCTAACTTCTTACCTAACCACTTCTCGGAATGTAGACTGACATAGACCCCCTTTTTCATATACTAACCAATCATTAGCACTCAGTTGACCTCCCCTTTTACCACTCCCATTTTGGATTGTAAAAGAAAGCCTGGTGGTCACTGCCTGAGGAAAATTCTTACCTGCCTTTATGACCCCCTAGAATTTAAGCCTGGTGATCTTGCTCGACCAGGGAATTGCTATTGCTTGGGTTTATAACTGGACTCCTGAGAGACTTGGGGAGAACTTAGAGATGGATAATGGAGAGGGATAAGGAGGATTTTGACACAGAGAGAGAACATGTGGACAAGATGGAAGGTGAGGAAGAGACAGATGGGAAAGTACTAGCTGGGTAATAATGAGATGAAAAGGACCTAGATGAGGCAGAATATAGAAATTAGAGGGAGCAGTAGATAAAGGTAGAGATAAATCAGGCAAGAAAGGAGCTAGGCACGAGAACAGAACTGAAGCTGTGTATATAGGATGTTATCCCGGAGGAATTAAAGCAAGTGGACTATAGAGCTCGATGTGCTGAGATTCTATTTCCCGGAAATAGTCCTCGCCGTTCGTAGTTCTCTCTCCTGAACCTCTGGGAAGTATTAATATTAAGGCTGGTCCCTTGAATATTATACAAGATTTCTCTCTATAAATTACGTTTACATGCTTGCTATCTTGCAGCCCTGTGCACTTCACTCTGCACTCCACTCCTCTGCCTCACAAGGGGAAGAGCAATATCCAAGCAGTGCTTCTCCCAGCCCGAAGTGCAACAATCCCCTAAAGAGGACCACTAGAGGGCGATGTTGTCTTCCCCCATTGACAATAGTCACAGTCAACTGTAACAACAGCAATGAATACTTACAGGCCGGCAGGGTCCTTGGTGAGGGCTATTCCACTAACTTTCTCCCAGCCTTTGTAAAATCTGGAGTCACTGAGCAAAGCAGGAAGGCAGCACTACCATTCGTTAGCTATTTGCTGATGTCACAGGAAGACCCAGATCCTCCTCACTGGGTCAGGACAGGCTTTGACCTCTATAGTCAATCACTCATTCATCTATAGCACAGGTGCCTTACTTTTATTTTTTACTTCCTACCTCTTCCACTTGTTGAGGAAGTGCATTTCATATGATCCCGACTTCAAGGTAAAGGACATCCTGTCTTTTCTCAGATCCAAACGTAACCTGTTCTTCCTTTGCAAAGTTTCTGCCCTGGATCTCTGGTTCAAGCACAAGTCACCACCCAGAGGGAACTTCCTTCATGGAGAGCTTTGTCAGTTCTCCCTCCTAGACTTTACCCTCCTGTTCTGTGCTGCAGAGTGAGCCTCAGGTGCCCTGCATCATCACTCTTCTCGCTGTTCCTCCAACACTTGGCATTCAGTCAATCAGTTCTTGTCTTGAGAAGTCTGACCTCTGACCTTGTAGCCCATGAAAACAGACTCACAAGTTTCTGATCTACACCAGGCTCAGGTCTGAGAACAGTGTGGTGGCTCAGTGCTATTTTCTGGCCAGATCAAGAGCTGCCAACGCTCCTGTGTGCCAGGGAACTGGGGAACCCTTCAGGGAGTCTCGTGGGAGTCTGTCCCCAGACTTCAATTAATCGTAGACCTAGAAGCCTCTGATGAAACCCTCACTGTCCAGTATTCTGTGCTGTTTGGTAAAATAAAGTTCCATTTCACTGTCTCGGTGGAGATGGGAAGGAAGCAGAGTGGGAGGGGTGTCAGAAAGAGACTATGACCAGTTAGAGATCCTTCAGGGTCTCCTATGACAGTGAGCCTGTCTGACCAAGGATGGACTGGGCTTCTGAAAGGACTGAGGAAAAATAATAAAGTTGTAAAAAGGGAAAAGAACCTAAAACATAGTCCTGATAGTCTGAGATTTTCACAGGGTGGTTTGAACTCTGAAGGAAAAAATGCAAACCTGCCTTTTGACCATTCCATCTGAGCTGCAATGCTTATGACATCTGCCCAGCACCTCCTTCACTCTCTCAGTGCCTCTACCCTACCCCCAAGCCTCCTCTTCATGGTGTTCCACCCCAAACTTGGGCAGATACTCCTAGCTTGACCAGAGGCCACACCAGCCATAAGACCAGAGAGGAAACAGAAACTAAGAAACAGAACATCCATCCAATGGAGACAAACTCAGAAATCAGCACCTAGACAGATAATCACCCCAATCCCAGATGCCTAGACACCAGTGTAAGAATACAATCAACAACAGCCAAGGCAATATGTCACCACCAGAGCCCAACTATCCTACTACAGCAAGCCCTGAATATTCCAACACAGATGAAGCATAAGAAAAAGAACTTAAAAACAACTTTATAAAGATGATAGAGGTCCTTATAGAGGAAGTGAATAAATCCCTTAAAGAAATCAAGAAGGCAAAACAAAAAAAATTGGAGGGAAAAATGAAAGAAAGCCAAGAAAGTCAAGGGAAAAACAAACAAACAAACTGTTGAAGGAAATGAATAAAACTGTTCAAGATCTGAAAATGGAAACACAATAAAGAAAAAAAGAAAACACAAGTGAAGGGAATTATGGAAATGAAAAATCTAGGCAAGTGAATAGGAACTACAGATGCAAGCATTACCAACAGAATACAAGAGATGGCAGAGAAAATCTCGGGCGTTGAAGATACAATAGAAGACATAGATACAATCGGTCAAAGAAAATGTTAAAACATCTAAATTCCTGATGTAATCTTGAATATTATTATTGTCCAACCTTAATAATCTTCTTCCCAGGGGCCCAGAAGAGAAGCTATAAATGGCACGAATTATTTTCAGGAGAAAGAATCTATGTACGTCGCGCTCTTTTGTCCATCTATTTTATTCCTCTATGATAAAATTCTATCTACACAGCTTCAATTCTGTTCTCATGCCTAGCTCCTTTCTTGCCTGATTTCTCTCTACATTTATCTGCTGTCCCCTCTAAGTTCTATCTTAATTCTCTCATCTTAGCTCTGCCCCATCTTGGTCTTTCTCATCTCATTCTTCCCCATCTGGCTCTTCCTCATCTTCCATTCTCATTCTTCTAGTTTTCCATCTAGTTCTCAAGTCAAAATTCTCTGCAGTCAAAATCCTCTCTAAGTCTCTGAGTTTTACAGTTATATACCCATGTAATAGCAGTGCTCTAGCTAAAGCAAGGTCACCAGGCTTGAATTCTTACAGGTCATAAAGGCAGATACGTGTTTTCCTCAGGCTTTCTTTTACAACCCAAAAGGGGAGTGGTAAAGGGGGAGGTCAACTAAGAGCTAAAATATATCAGAAAAAGGGAATTTATGTGCTTAAACTACATTCCTAGAGGTGGGTTAGGTAAATGTTAGGAATCTATAATGTTAGTATAAATACCACTAAGGTTGTATAAGAAAGGAGGGTCTGAGCTTAATATACCTTAATTCAGGATCTTGTTTGGCTTTGGATGCTTGATAGGTATTTCAGATAAAATACACTGTTAGGAGTTCTTAGAGGCATACATAGCATACAAGGAAATCATTGCAAGAATTGGCTAATATATATATATACAAAAGCTAAATTATCACCAAGACTTCTTAAGCCATGGCTTGACCTTTGGAAAAGTCCTTGACCTTTCCAAGTAGTAGCTTTTGTGATAGTAGCTGAATTCCATTACATTTTCTTGTGTTATGACTTCATCACAGGTCCCCCAACAAGATCACCAAGGAGCCAACTTCCAATGCAATGACAAAAGGTTTCTTTATTCAAGCCCGAGCAAGGACCTTGTCCGACACTCAGTTACTGTGAGTGAAGGAGGAAGTCCCGAGCACTTATTACAAGGGGTTTATATAGGTAAAAAGTTTACAAACAGTGGGTTACATATCTTAGTGTCCTGGATTAGATGAAGAAGCCAGAGGTGAGGTAGTTCTTTGAAGTTATTGGCTGAACTATAAGCATGAAATTACTAATGGCTGACAGGATGTTTGCAGAAAGCCCCAGGATGCTGACAGGATGCAGAGCATCTATAGAGACATAAACTTTTTACTCATTATATCCTGTTTTTCTGGGTCCAGGATATACATTTAGATTTATTGTTCCAGCCTTATTTCCACAAGTCCAGTCTCTAGTCAGCTCTGAGTTCAGTCATCAGTCAACTGATACCTTGAGATGGGGGCCAATGCTCAAGGAGGCTACTGATTCCCCCACTTCATTCCCTCCTCTTCTAGTGACTTGAGGACACAAAATCATAAGTTGTCAATGCCTGATTTGGTAGACTGAGTGCCTATCCCAAGCTAGATGACCCTCTTCTATATCTTGGTTGAGGATCTCATATTGAGTTTGAGTCTTTTGCACAATTAATTGAATGTTCCCCAATCTTTCTCTCTCTGATGAATTGCATCAGCTTGTTTAAGAGATGTAATGCCCAAGTTTCGAGACCCCCTGAACAAGACCACCACAGAGCCGATATCTGATGCAAGCCCAAAGGGGTTTATTAATAGCAAAGCAAGCCTGGGCTTGGTCTGTGTCCAACACTGACTAGCAGGTGGATGAGGATGACCCTGAGCTCTTAGAGTGAGGGGTTTTTAAAGAGAAAAACCACAAGCTGGGAAGTACGAGCTTTGGTGTGACAAGGTTAGGTTACTGGTTGGGGTCCAGGGGAATTTTCATCAACAACAACTATGGAAGGACGTTTAGAGTTCTCAGACATGTCCAAGGACATTTGAGCCCAACAAATGTTGTTTATTATAACTACTTCTTGGCCATAGCCTTCCCACCCTGGTGGGGTACTAGCTGGTTGTTTACATTTCTCTAAGAGCTATTTTGAAGGCTATTCTAAGTTTTACTGAAACTTATTTCAGCTTGTATCCTAGTGCTATTAGAAATGAAGTTTTTCTTTAAAATGAAGTTTGTCTTGCTCTCTCAGAGCAGGGCCCAAAGGTTAGTATGAGGACTAGTAGTGGTAGGGGTCCCAAGAGGGTGGAGATTAGAGTTGTCAGCCAGGGAGAACTGTTATACCAAGATTTCTGGATCATATGGAGTGTATCGCCTGAAGGCCTCCTGCAGACATTCTAAAAAGGCTGCTGGACTCTCCTCAGCTCCCCTGTCTTATGTCATATACCTTACTCATATTGGCAGGCCATCTAGCTGCTGCCTTCAGACCTGCCAACAGAGTCTGGCAATAGATCTTGAGCCTCTCCTTACCTTCTGCAGTGTTATGATCCCAATTGGGCCATATAGTTGGGAAGCCCATGTCTATTATGGCAGGACCAACTGTTGGCTCTCCATTAGGTCCCGGCACCAATTTGTGGGCCTCCAGGATAATCCTGCCCCACTCTTTAGTGGTGAAGATGACCTGTAATAATTGCTGACAATCATCCCACATAGGCATATGGGTGAACAAGATAGTTTCGAATAAGTTAGTGAGATCACGAGGATTCTCAGAGAAAGGGGAGTTCTGTGAACGCCAGTTTATAGGTCACTGGTAGTGAATGACCAGTAGTGAAACTGCTGGCTTCCATTCTCACCTGGTGGCCCTGCTGGTCTCAGGGGTAGGACCACAGAACCCTGGAGTGGGGGTGTGCCTCCCCTTTGGCTCTGTGTGACTCAAGCCGGACCCACCTCTCCAACCCTGGGCAGGATAACTTCTCTAGCACTCTCCCCTCTGGTATTCTCCCCTCTCTACCTCATTGGACCAGGTGGTAGTGGGGCTGTGAGCACTGGGCTCCATGGTGGAAGTACCACAGGCTTTGATGCTGGGTCTGGAATGGCAGGGGCCACTGGAGTGGCAGGGGCTACTGGCATGGTGGGTGCTGCCAGCTGTGATGCTGGGCCTGGAGCAGCGGGGCGCGGCAGGGGGCCCAGCTGAGGCACAGCATCGGGTGATGCTGGCATGGCGGGGCCACCAGCTGTGACGCTGGGCCTGGAGCATCTGGTGTTGCTGGCATGGCAGGGGCCTCCAGCTGTGATGCTGGGCCTGGAGCAGTGGGCAGCACATGGTGGGGGGACATGTCTTCCTTTGGGGTGGCGCCCTGTAAAATTGGGGAGAATGTGGGTCCCACCTCTTTTTTGCTACCAGCACCTTTACCTGTTGCAGCAAGAAGGGTTTGACCCAAGAGGGGTGATTTTCAGTTAGCTCCCTCCAGGTGACTATGTATAGTATCTGGTCAGGGCAGCCATTCCATGGTCAAAAAACAATCTCCTCCACTGCGTTGATGAGGAGGGCATTGAAAGTACCCTCTGGAGGCCATCCCACATTATATGATGGCCATTCTGAATTACAGAAAATGTTAAATTTGTCCTTATGCATTTTTTTTTTTTTTTGGTTTTTTGAGACAGGGTTTCTCTGCGTAGCTTTGCGCCTTTCCTGATCTTGATCTATAGACCAGGCTGGCCTTGAACTCACAAAGATATACCTGCCTCTGCCTCCCAATTGCTGGGATTAAAGGCATACGCCACCACCACCCAGCACCCTTACGAATCTGAACATTATTCTTTTGAGCGATGCCTGTCATATCACTCCAGTGCACCAAACATAAACCTAGAAGGGAGGAAGATGTCTGTCCCATATTAGCAGTTAGTGTCAAGTCAATTGTCAGCATCACACACAGAGACAGGACAATTAGAACAATAACAAGGGCCCAGCAGGATGAATAGACTCTCTCACACATATTAGTCACACATATTAGTATGTCAAAGTCTTGCCTCTGCCTCTGACCTGGGTCCAGGGGATTTAAGACTCCAAAAACCATAAAGACTGGATGTCCTCAGACCTCCAAAATGGATTCAGAATCTCTATTAGTGGGATCTGGAATGTCTTCCAGACCCTGCAATTTGAGCCCCCCAGTGTATCCACTTAGGCTCCACCAATTGTCTCCAAAAAGAATCTTTGGAGGAGTCCACGTCTCCGACTTACAAAAACTGAGGTTAACAGGGAAGACAGGCAACACAACAGGAAACAGATAAAAATCCACTGATTGGTCCAAAACCTTTGGAGTCAGGGTCCAGGGGTAGTGGGGGGATCCCAGACGAGCCCCCAAATGTTATGCCCATGTCATGAGTCCCCCGGTAAGACCACCAAGGAGCCGACTTCTGATGCAAAGACAAAAGGTTTTTTTTTATTCAAGCATGAGCAAGGACCTCATCTGATACTCAGTTACAGCAATGAAGGAGGAAGTCCTGAGCACTTATTACAAAGGGTTTATATAGGAAAAAGTTTACAAGCAGTGGGTTTCATATCTTAGTGTCCTAGGATTGGATGAGGGAGCTAGGAGTGAGATAGTTCTTTGAAGTTATTGGCTGAGCTTTAAGCATGAAATTACTAATGGCTGACAGGATATTTGCAGAAAGTCCCAGGATGCTGACAAAATGCAGGGCATCTATAGAGACATAATATTTTTACTACCTATAATCTGTTTTTCTGGGTCCAGGATATACATTTAGATTTATTGTTCCAGCCTTATTTTCACATGAGTTCAGTCACCAGTCAACAGATACCTTGAGATGGGGGATGATGCTTAAGGGGACTACTGATTTTTTTCCCCTTCAGCAGCAATACAAAACATCCAGGAAATCTGGGACACTATAAAATGACCAAACCTAGGAATAATAGGAATAAAAGAAAGAGAAGAATCCTAGCTTAATGACCCAGAAAATATTTTTAATAAAATCATAGAAGAAAAATTTCCTAACTTAAAGGAGGAGATTTCTATAATGATACAAGAAGATTACAGAACACCTAATAGATTGAATCAGAAAAGAAAATCCCCTTGCCACATAATAATCAAAACAAAGAAAGAAGCTCCCAGGAGAAAACACAAAGTAACAAATAAAGGCAGACCTCTTAGAATTATACCTGACTTCTCAATACAGAGTCTAAAAGCCAGAAAGGCCTGAAAATATGTCCCACAGAAAACCTTATCTAAACTAACTAAAAGATGGAGAGAGAATAGCCATCTCAACAAAATCATAAATGAAAAGGGGGACCAAATAACAGACACTGAGAAAATCCAAAGAATCATTATGTCATATTTTAAAAATCTGTACTCCACAAAATTGGAATATCTAATAAAGGATATTTTTTCAGTAGATACCACTTAACAAAATTAAATCAAGATCAGATAAACAATATAAATACACCTATAACCCCTAAGGAAACAGAAGCAGTTATTAAAAGTCTCCCAACCCCCCCCCCCCAAAAAAAAAACAGTGCAGAGACAGGTGGTTTAGTATAGAATTCTATCAAACTTTCAAAGAAGAGGCTAACACCAATACTCCTCAAGTTATTCTACAAATGGAAATAAAAAGACATTGCTAAATTCATTTTATGAGGCCACAATCACCCTGATACCCAAAACACACAAAGATTCAACAAAGAAAGAGAATTACAGAACAATTTCCCTTATGAACATACTCAATACTCAATAAAATATCCAAAAATAGAATCAAAGAACAAAGATTATCTACCATGACCAAGTAGGCTTCATCTCAGAGATGCAAAGATGATTCAACATGTGAAAATCAATCAATGTAATTTGCCATTTAAACAAACTGAAGGGGGAAACACACACAATCATCTCATTAGATGCAGAAAAGGCCTTTGACAAAATCCAACACCCCTTCTTGATAAAAATCTCGGAGAGAATAGGGATGCAAGAGATATTTCTCAACATACTAAAGGCAATTTACAGCAAGCCCATAACCAACATAAAATTAAATGGAGAGAAACTGAAACATTTTCACTAAAATCAGGAACAAGACAAGGCTATCCACTCTCTCCATATCTATTCAATATAGTACTTGAAATTTTAGCTGGAGCAATAGTATAACTAAAGGAGATCAAGGGGATACAAATTGGAAAGAAGTCAAAGTATCACTATTTGTAAATGATATGATAGTATACATAAGTGACCCCAAAAACTCTATCAGAGAACTCCTACATTTGATAAACACCTTCAGCAAAGTGGCTGGATACAAAATTACCTCAAAAGTATCAGTACCTCCTACATACAAAAAACAAACAGGCTGAGAAAGAAATCAGGGAAATAATACCCTTCACAATAGTCACAAATAATATAAAATATCTTGGGGTAACTCTAACTAAGCAAGTGAAAGACTTGTATGAGAAAAACTTCAAGCCTTTGAAGAAAGAAATTGAAGAAGGCACCAGAAGATGGAAAGATCTTCAATGCTCATGGACCAGTAGGATCAACATAGTAAAAAACGGCCATCTTACCAAAAGCAATCTACAGATTCAACTCAATCCCCATGAAAACCCCAACACAATTTTTTACAGACCTTGAAAGAATAATACTCAACTTTACATTGAAAAACAAAAAACCTGGGATAGCTAAAACAACCCTGAACAATAAAAGAACTTCTGGAGGTATCACTAGCCCCAATTTCAAGCTGTACTATGGAGCTATAGTAATAAAAAATCACATGGTATTGGCATAAAACCAGACATGTTGACAAATGGTTTGGAATAAAAAACTCAAATATAAATCCACATACCTATGGAACCTGATTTTTGATTAAAAAAAAAAGTCAAAAAGACACAATAGAAAAAAAAGCATCTTCAACAGATGGTGCGGGTCCAACTGGATGTTGACATGTAGAAGAATCAAATAGATCCATACCTATCACCCTGCACAAAACTCAAGTCCAAGAGAGTCAAGGACCTCAACATAAAACCAGATACACTAAAGCTGATAGCAGAGAAAGTGGGGAATAGCCTTGAACACATTGGCACAGGAGACAACTTCCTGAAAAGAACACCAGTTGTGCAGGCACTATGATCAACAATTACTAAATGGGACCTCATGAAATGGAAAGGCTTCTGTAAGGCAAAGGACAGCATCAATAGGACAAAAGGGTAGCCTACAGAATGGGAAAAGATTTTCGCCAACTCCACATCCAATAGAGGGCTAGTAACCATAATATATAAATAACTCAAGAAACTAGACACCAACAAATCAAATAATTCAATTAAAAAAATGGAACACAGATTTAAACAAAGAATTATCAACAGAGGAATCTCAAATGACTGAGAAACAAATGTTCAACATCCTTATCCATCAGGGAAATATAAATCAAAATGACTTTGAGATTCCATCTTACACCTGTTAGACTGGCTAAGATCAATAACACACATGACAGCTCATGTTGGAGTGAGAAGAACACTTGGGAGTGCAAACTTGTACGGCCACTATGTAAATCAATATGACAATTCCTCAGAAAATTCAGATTCAATCTACCTCAAGACCCAGATGTACCACTCTTGGGCATATATCCAAAGGATGCTCCATCCTACCACAAAGACACTTGCTCAACTATGTTCATAGAAGCTTTATTCATAATAGTGAGAAACTGAAAACAAGTTAGATGTCCCTCAACTGAAGAATGGATAAAGAAAATGTGGTACATTTTACAGAATGGATTATCATTCAGATGTTTAAAAAAATGACATCATGAAATTTGCAGGCAAATGGATGGGACTAGAAAAAATTATCCTGAGTGAGTTAATCCAGACCCAGAAAGACAGACATAACATGTACTCACTTATAAGTGGATAAATTATAATCATGCTAAAATCTACAGACCCAAAAGGTTAACTAACAAGGAGGGCTCTAAGGCTCATACATGGATCTCCCTGGGAAGAGGAAATAAAATACATTTTGCTGGTGGACTCATGGTGGGTGGGATGGGAACATGAGGGATCAGTGTGTATGTTGGGGGGTTGGAGGGAGAGAGTACTTGGAGAGATAACTCGAATTGGAGAGCATTTGAGGGGTGGTGTGGAAACCTAGTACAGTAGAAACTCCATGGAATCTATGAGGGTGACCCTAGGGAAGACTCTTAGTAATGGAGCATATGGATCCTGGCCATCTTCTGTAACCAGGCAACTTCCAATGGAGGAACTAGGACATGAACTGAGCCACAAAACGTTTGCTATATAATCTATCCTGCCTTCAAGATGTGGTGGGGCAATGTACTTAGAACTGGTGATAGTAGCCAACAGATAACAGGTCTAATTTGAAGTCCTCATCATGAAGGGGAGCCCAGGCTGGACACTGCCTGTATGGCCAGGAACCAGAGGCAGGATAACCCAGAGACCTAGGATAGGAAAAAAAATCAATAAAATGATTTCTAAGGGTGTTCTATGACACTCATAGATTGGTGCCTAGCCCAGCCGTCACCAGAGAGGCTTTGCCCAGCAGCTGATGAGAGCGGATGCAAAGACCCCACAGCCAAACAACAGACAGAGGGACCCCAAATTGGAGATCTAAGTCAGGTCCCTCCATTTGGAGCTTGGGGACCCTGCAGAAGAGGGAGAGGAAGAATTGTAGGGAGACAGAAGGATTGAGGACACCACAGATTATGGCCCACAGAATTAACTAAGCAGGCCTCACTGTGGCTCACAGAAACCAATAGGCAATAGGGAGCCTGCATGGGTCCTCTGCGTGTATATTATGGCTGCTAGCTTCCTGTTTTTGTGGGACTCCTAATAGTGTGAGTGGTGGATGTCTGACTTTTTTTGCATGCTCTTAGGACACTTTTCCTCTTGGGGTGTTTTGTCCAGCCCTGATGTGAGGGTTTGTACCTAGTCTTGTTGTAACTTGTTATGCCATGTTTGGTTGATATCCCTGGGAGGTCTGTTATTTTCTGAAGGGAAACCAGAAGAGGAGTGGATCTGAGGGAGAAGGGAGGTGGGGAAAGGGATTGGGAGGACTGGAGGGAGAGGAAACTGTGGTTGTGATGTATTGTATGAAAGAAGAATAAAAAATAAGAATGGAATATGAATGATAAAATGAATAATCCCACAATAAAAGATAATATTCAAGGAGGGAAAAATCTTTTATAATTTATTGCCTTTTATGGTATCTAGTTTTATTTATACATTAGTTTCTGTAGTGATCAGTCTTCCCTCCTCTTGTTTTGCTTTCATTCTCCTTAGAAGAGCTCAGTAATATGAGAAAGTAACCAGGGAAATTGAGATTTTGAACACAAAAAGAAAAACAAAAACCCACTAATAGAATATTCAAAATGAAAAAACCCACAAACAAACAAACAAACAAACAAAACCCAAACCTCCGTTAACAAAATAGTGGGAATCATCAATAATCAGCTAGACAAGCAGAAGAAAGACTATCAGGGATGGAGGACAAGGTTGAAGAAATACTCTAAGAACACAGGACTCAAATAATTATTTCCCTGTTCCAATGCCATTCCTCACAGAAATAGATCAAAACAAAACAAAACCACAAAAATTAACAGTGAAGCACAAAGGAGCCCAGATAGCCACAGAGACCTGAGCAAAAGGACAAAGCTAAAGATGTCAACGTTCCTGACTTCAGATTAAGAACCACAAAACAAGAGCACCATGGTGTGGGCACAAACACAGACACACAGGTTGGCATGGAATAGCAGACTCAAACATAAACCCACACAGTCATGGCCACCTGATTTATGAAAGCCGCAAAAACACACCATGGAGAAAAGATGACCTCATCCATGGCTGGTGCTGAGAACCCTGCAGAGCCTCATGCAGAGGCAGGAGATTGGACCCCATCTCTTGCTCTACACAAAAATCCACTTCCAATGGCTCGAAAGTCTGCTGAGAACTGAGGCTCTGAAACAATTAGAGGAGGACGTAGAGAAGACACACTAATCATAGGCACAAGCTAGGACCTGTGACTAGGATTCCAGGTGGCCAGGAAATGGTGCCCACAGCCATCAGGTGAGATCCCGAGAAACTGTAGGAGGTTCTTCATGGCAAAGGAAACAGTGGACTGAAGAAAATTCGGGAAGTCTTTGGTAGGTGTTCATCAACCCGAAGATCAATGTGTTGACCACACCAAGAGTTAAACATAAATTGGAAATCAAACAACCCAATTAATAAACGTCTTAATTAAATGGACACAGAGTTCTCAAAAGATAAATTCGAAGGGCTAATAAACATGAAAAAAACGTTCAACCTCACTATCAGATAAATGTAAATGAATGCAACAATGAGATTCCATTGAGGTGATTCATCAGAAAAGACTGCTAGGACATGGGTTTAAGCCAATAGACAGTCTTTATTACACACACACACACACACACACACACACACACACACACACACACACACACACAAAGGAATACAACTAAAACTTGATCCACCAGATGACCAGCTATGCCATTTTTCAGTATTACCTGAAGGACTCCTAGTCACAGAGTGGTGTGCACATTAATGTCTATTGTAGTGCTGTTCACAAAGATGATGTAGTTATGAGGCCAACCTAGGTACCCAACAGAGGGATGAGTAAAGAAAATGTGGTGGGTACATGATGGGATTTTTATTTCAGCCATAAATAGGAACAAACTTATGTTACTTGCAGAACAAATGGACTCAACTGGAGATAACCATATTAAGTGAATTAATCCAGTCTCCAAAACACAAATATCACATGTTTTTAGTCATTTGTGGTCCCTGAATTGTATGCAAACACATCAATCATGTGTGTACAGATGACACATAGGTAGAAGTGAAATGGTCCAGGGAACAGAGGGGACTAACAGGAGGGGAGTGGGTGTGGTCAGCAGACAGTATGCACTTGTACAAACATGGTTAATTTAAAAAGAAAGAAAATTGCTCAAATTTAATATTCTCTGTCTTGTTTTGTTTTGTTTTGAAATTGAACCTTTCCGTGTAGCCCTGGAAGTCCCTAAGTAGACCAGGCTGGCCTTAACCTCACAGAGATTCACTTGCCTCAGCCTCCTGTGTGCTGGATTAAAGATAGGCATCACCACTTTCAAATACAATATTCCAATCATCAATGCTAATGATTTTGTGTAATTTCATACAACTGAGAGAATAACTCAAGAATACCCTTGCCATAACATCAGAGTGTGCTGCACCACCGCCCGTTTAGTTAGCATTCCTACGGTTGTGTCTTTAGGCTTTTGATCCGTGTGTAATGATTTTCCTTCTTAGGTTCTTTCCTGTGTCTTCATACTGTTTTTAATTTTTGCATTTGTTCATTATAAACTACATATACACATAAACTCTTAGCTATTACATGTATGGAAATATATTTTTCGTGATTTCTATTTGCCATTTTATTTTTAAAAGGTGGCTTAAATGTGTGTTATTTTTATTTTGCAGTGACACATCTAGATTTCTTTTTTTCTTTCATTTTTTGGTTTGGTCTTGTAAGGAAAACTTGAGTTTAAAGATATATAACCCACTTCATTTTGGGAATTTATCTTGCAACCAAAGCCACATGTTAGTGGGATTTAGTAGCAGCTATGGAAACGAATGCAAACTCACTGCTTACTAAAGGTTTTAGCACATAACCCGGATGTTAACTTAACTTTCACCTTGAAATTCTAGTTGGAAAAAAAACCCTCTAAATCTTATGCATGCAAATAGAATGGACAGAAATATATTCATAAATAGCATATACATGGTTATTTCAAAGATACAGTAATTTAGATGACAAGTTATACATGCAACATTTCAAACAGCACATGTCTTTGCTCTTATTTATGGATTAAAAATTCCATTGTATATGTAGAAACCATTTTCTATACTATCCATTGCCCTGATGCTGCACACCTAGGCTCCTATTACTCAACCACTGTGAGCAGCACTGTGATAAACACTGATAGACACAAATGTGTGTGGTGTGCTGACATAGAGGCTTGCAGATAAATAGTGAGAAGTGGACACATGGAAGATCTGTTTTAATTTTGTTATTGTTTGTGGCATGCAACATGTATATTATATGTGTGTTTGCATATGTATGTGTACACATATATGTGTGGTTGTATGTGTACATGTGTTCCTGTGCATGTGCCTGCGCGAAGTTAACAGCAAGTATCTTTCTCAGTTAGCATTTGAGAAATTCCACAGATGATACGAAATTGGAGCAATGACAGATCTGGATTCTTTGCTGAATGGGGGCTCCGGTCTATTTTAAACAGCCCCAAAGTGCATGGTAAGCAGGATTAGCATCACAAGACCTAGGCAGAGACCAGGAGAAGCCAGAACAGATGATGTTTCTAGATATCCAATTGAAGTCCACTAGAATTTCTTGATGGACTCACTAACCTCCATCTACTGGAATCCTTTGTCCTCCACTGCTAGACATGGGAGTGATGAACCCAGGATGGTATGGCTGGAAAACTGATGATATTTTTAGGAGAAATTGTTAGATATAGATTTAGGAGAAATTGTTAGAAAGGAGAGGCTGTGGCTGCTTCAGGAAAGGAACTGACATGTATTTACCCTTCAGATGTGAGGTTTCCTATGAGAAAAGACCTTGAGACAATGACTGGTTCTGGAGGTGGAAGTATTACAAAGGAATAGTACATCACTTTAAACACAGCATTTCCTTTTCTGATTGTGACATAAATGATTGAGTTATGTCTACAATAATCTTGGAATTCCAGCTTCTCATGAATTTGGCTTCTTTCTATGCTTATCCACAATAATATATGGTACATGGGAAAAAGAAAGTTAGGAAAGAAGTCAAAATGATACCATGTAGTTGTCTGATTTTTGCTACAAAGTGAATTTATATTTACCTCCCAAATCTGCACTCTGATGTGATATTAATGTAAAAAAATCAAAATATGACCTATAAATAAGAGTTACAAAAGTTTAGAAACTGAAGAACAATCCTTGTTAAAATTAGAACTAGCCACTCCCTATGAAATTACAGCTATGAAGCCAGACAAGCCAAAAGAAAGCAGACTTAAGAGAAATTAAATTATTTCAAATATTCTAATCATTGTATAAAATAATTCACAGAGTACAAATAACTAAAGGGCAGAGTGAAAACATACAGGTAACCTGGTTGAAAGATTATCCTAGCTCTTGTCAATTAAGACAGTCGTGGATATGGTAGCAGCAGGTATACTCAGTGCATGAGTTGGCTCATTGAAACCTGGGGCTTGTGCAGGGACCTTTGGCTCAGCCTGGGAGGAGGGAACTGGACCTGCTTGGACTGAATCTACCAGGTTGAACTCAATCCTCATGGGAGTCTTTGCCCTGGAGGAGATGGGAATGGGAGTGGGCTGGGGGAAGGCGGGGGAGGGAGGGGATGGAAGGGGGGAGAACAAGGAATCCGTGGCTGATATGTAAAATTAAATTAAATTATAAAATACAAAAAAAAAATACTAAACTGAAAAAAAATACAGTGCAAAATGGCTATAGTTCTAAGCAGTGGAGGAGAGAGAACAAAAGAAGACAGAGGGGGAGAGGGAGGAAAGGAGAGAAAAGGAAGGAGAGGGAGAGAGAGAGAGAGAGAGAGAGAGAGAGAGAGAGAGAGAGAGAGAGAGAGAGAGAGAGAGAGAGAGAGAGGCGCCAGTCGGAAGAGCTGCAGGTTTCTTGGAGACAGTCATCCTAAATGCTCTAGAGGAACTGTAGAAATCTGCCACAGAAGGAACAGTGAGCCATAGTCAGAAAAGTCACTGCAGCTTAAAGAGGAAACCTTCTTCTCAGGACGGTCACAGGCACAGTTTGCAAAAAGTGCAGCTATGATTGATGAAATGTGATGTTGGTTAGATGTACACCTGTTGTAGCTTTGTCTTTGTCCTTTTCTTTTCATTATATCAGGTATATTGCCCTGTAAATTGAGGTCGTGGTACCAGGAATAAAAAAATTAAGGAATATTTAACTTTTCAAAAAGAAAGAAACAAACCTGTTTCTCTCATTTGCTACTTTTACTTTCTGAGGCCACACTGTGTTCTTGAAAATTTACCTTCAGGTGTAACATTCCTGTAACATGTCACATGGAAATGATAATTTACCTTCAGGTATAACATTCCTGTAACATGACTCATGGAAATGCTAATTTAACTTCAGGTATAACATTCCTGTAATGTGCCACATGGAAATGCTAATTTAACTTCAGGTATAACATTTCTGTAACAGGTCACATGGAAATGCTATGTCAGATATAGAGAATGGGAATAAAACAGTCCCAGATCAGAATGGCTGCATCAGCTACCTCTCTCTCCTAAACACTGCTGCCCTGATTGTCTGGACTCTTGGGAATGAGCTCCTCACCATGGGGCATAAAACAGCACTTGGACTCTTCACGTACCAATGTGATGCTTGGTCAACAGGGGCCACCACACTGAAGTTCCCAGAGGATAAAGCCATACATATGTTAAAGACTCTGTAACACCTGATTAGAACACCTAATCAGTGATTATGAAGCCTTAGAACATTACAGATACAAAGCAATTATCACAGCCCATCTTAGTGCCCTTAGGATATGTTCATTGCAGTTTTGGGTTCTGAACCAGCATCCCTGTGCCTATTAGGTGAAACCTTTTAGAATATATTGGCTTATCAGAATGCTAGCTTTTCCTAAACCAAAAGCTTCCCATGTCACCAGAAACCATCTGAGAACCATAGCACAGTTTCCCACTTTACTACACCCTGATCCCCTGATGTCTCCTAAAGTGTAGTTGAAAAATGCCTTGAGTTATGACTTCTGACTTGTGTGTGCTTTGTAACTTTCCATGAAACTTTGGACCATGTCATTGGGGGCAACCCAAGTCCATGCTCCTGGGCCATGGTCACTCCCAATAGGCTCAGGAATAAGCCATACCCCATTCCCTTGAGTGAGAGCTACGTTTGGTTTTGAGAAATACATGAGTACATCTATATGCAAATACAGCTACACTGACCATTTGAGACCCTCTGGGTCACTTGTAAAATCCAGATTTAAATTTTTAACCATTATTTTTATTATATCATAAAAAGGGTGCTGAAGGAATGAAACTGGTTCTTGCTCTTTATTTTTTAATCTAATTTCAAATATACATAAATTATCAAGAAAATACACAGAATTAGCCCAATATGTCTTTTATCTCCATTCACAACTTGTTAACATTGTTAACCACTTTGTTTCCAATGCACTTTAATTTTTATCAGTTGAACACTGATAAAATGATGGCTATTTATTCCTCAGTACAACATAATTTTGAATAATAAGACTATTGTCCCACAAAATTAAACAGCCACTATCAACTTCAGAAAATATAACATTGACAAGATAGAAATAAAGAGTTTGAATGTATAAGAAGTGTGCCAATGAAATTTTTAGAATAGAGAAAGAATTCTTCAAAAGGGAAGACTATGCAATCAGACATGATGGATGAGGAATAATGTCAGCATGAGACCTAAATCAACAGATGTGCAGAGATAAGGAAAAGGAACTGTTCATTTCAAATTACTTACTTTACTGTTTCTTGAAAAAGGTGTTTTGCACCCAGCAGTTTCTTCGTGGCATCTGTGACATTCCTATTCCTAAGACTGTAGATTAGTGGGTTCAATAGAGGGGTGAGTATTGTGTAAAACACAGACACCATCATGTCCTTCTCAGGGGTGTGGAAGGAGGCAGGGAGCATGTAGGTGTAGAAAGAAGCACCATAGAAGAGGATGACCACAGTCATGTGCGAGGAACAGGTGGCCAGGGCCTTCTTCCTGCCTTCAGCTGATTTCATCCTGATAACTGTGAGGAGGATGAATGAATAGGAGCTTGAAATGACTGTCACAGGGATGAGAAGCATGAGCACACAGCACAGGTACATGAAGGTCTCATACAGCCAGGTGTCTGAACAGGAGAGCTTTGTCACAGCGGGGACCTCACAGAAGAAGTGATGGATCTCATGGGATCCACAGAATGGGAAGGTCATGGTGACAGGAGTGAGCATGAAGCCATCCAGGGATCCCAGGAACCAACAGACAGACATCAGGAGGAGACACACTCTACGGTTCATGAGGACAGGATAACGGAGTGGATGGCAGATGGCCACATAGCGGTCATAAGACATGGCAGCCAAAAGGAAATATTCTGAACCTCCTAGTGTCAGGTACAGGAACATCTGTATCCCACAGGCAGCAGCTGAGATCTTGTGACTCCCAAGGACCTGGTCCATGAGCATCTTGGGCACAGTGACAGAAATGTACATCATGTCCATGAGTGACAACTGGCTGATGAAAAAGTACATGGGTGTGTGGAGGCGGGTGTCAGAGTGTATCAGAAGAATCAGGAGGACATTCTCAGACAAGGCCATCAGGAAAACCATAAATATGACCACAGCAAGCAGGGCAGGTTGTTTGGATTGACTCAAGAATCCAACCAGGGTGAAATCTGACTGTGCAGTGTAGTTGCTCATCCAGTTGTTGATGTTCATGGGTGTCTCCTAGGCAACCAAGAATGCTTTGGGGTTAGTTTTTGCAAACTGTTATGTGCACAAGCCTAGTGTGCTGAGACAGTTCCCTGGGCCTTTAGCTCTGAGAATGATTATCTAACTATAATTTAATGTTTTAAAAATGTAAGAATTAATATCTTTGGTTAGATCCATCACAAGTCAGGGTAGAGCTATTGTAGTTCATGATTGTGATCTTACCTGATGACTAATAGCAACCTCCATGAATAAATTCTTCAAATCTGCACAATAATTTTTTGCTACTAGCAAAAAGAGTGAATGGTAGACCAAAAGAAACAAACAAAAACCAAGGAAAGACAAATGCAAATAAGGAGACATATTATTAAGGAAGTTAATGAATAAAGTTATTCTTAACAATTATTGTAGAGTTGCTTATAATATTAACACATTATGAGATGCACTCTCCATTTTAGTAAGTCAATGAAGAATATAGTTTTTAAAAATATTGTAAAAGATCTTAATGGAAAGATGCACACACAGCCTGGAGAGACGACTCAGAGGTTAAGAGCACTGGCTGCTCTTCCAGAGGTCCTGATTTCAATTCCCAGCAACCACATGGTGACTCACAACCATCTGCAATGATATTTGGCTTCCTGTTCTTGTCTGTAGGCCTACTTGAGGGTAGAACTTTGTATGCATAATAAATAAATAAATATTAAAAAAGAAAATGCACAGTCTACTTAAAATTGAGCTTGAATATACATATACATTCATATAAACATAATCATATGAAATGATAGATAAAACAATAAATAGAACATGCTTGCTCATATAACACTGGTTGGACTGAGATAATGGGAAGTCTCACCGTTTCCTGGTCTCTGCTTCTCCCAGTTCATCTCCTCACAGGGTCCACCATTGACTCTAAAATTCAGCAGGTGGCAGAGGATTCAGCAGTCGGGTTGCCAGGCTGGATTGTGGCAGCAGCATCTCTGTGGACTGTCAGCCACTTCCTCATGGAATCTGAGAAGTAGAGAGAACACAGCCATGAGATGTCCCTGACAATGATTCAGCACTCTATGTGTGTGTGTGTGTGTGTGTGTGTGTGTGTGTGTGTGTGTGTGTGTGTGTGTATACAAGGACACATTAACTTTGATTGCATTAAACAAGGTAAGTGTCCAAATGTGCTGGGAAAATAGTACATATCTGAATTAAATTTGAAGGTTTAAACAGGTACAACAGAGTGAGAAACAGCAACAGACAGAATGTAGCCAGCCTTTCTGACTAGGCTTGTGAATGCTGCTTCCACAGGTACTTCTCAAAGAGAGGAGATTTTTAAAGTTCTTTTTATTTCTTACTATTAGATATTGCAGTTTGATAACTCTTAGCAATGGAAAGGAAATGAAATCTCCTCTTCTTGAGATGTTAGGAATAGTTAAAGGGAGGGACTGCTGAGACAGCAATCACAAGTCTCAGGATCATTTTAATCTCTGTCAAGATTCTAAAACCAAAAACACAAAGCACACCTGAAACTGAAGTCCTTAAAGGACCATGTTCTGCCAAGCTACTGATGGAGTAGAGAACACGGCCAGGTCCTTGATGCTTTCATATAAATGTCAGGAAAACCTGAGACCTATGGGAGGAGATGGACAGAGATGCAGACAGACAATAGACTAAGGATAGGAAGGTACATGATGGATTTCCATTTTAAGAAGGCTTATTCATGAAAGGAAACTTACATAAGTTCTAAAACTTAAACTTTCCTTAAGATTACCTGCTGACTTAATTCATATTTGTGGACACAGAGAGCAAGGACCAGGGAGGCTGCCACAGTCTATGAGAATCCCTGCCCAGTGTTTGCTGGGTGAGTGGAGGTCAGGGGCAGGTGAGGGGCAGGAGGTGTACTGGGAAGGTGGCACACTCTGCTAAATGGGGAACACTGGCATCAAGGCACCCAGAGAGCAGGGAGATCAGGAAGGTTGTGTCTGCACAATGCACAGGACCAGCAGCTGGCTTGCCTTTATACATTCTGTGAGTTTGATTTCATGTGAAGAGCTTGGTGCATGTTAACACTGGGTATTACTCACGGTGAAGGCAGAGAAATCACAAAGCATCTTCCCCAGCCAGCAGCATCCCTGAACCACCCTGTGCTTCCATAGGAGTCACCATGTTTTCTCCTTAAAGTGGAGAAGTTCAGGGTCTCAGGGCATCTGCCTCACATCACCCAATAACGCACAGCATGAATGCTTAACCTATGAGTAGGCACAGAGTGGGTACCTGCCTGGGTTCTATGGGAAACACCATTTCTCCAGGAAAATGTATACTTTGTGTTTAGATCAACCACAGTCTGTTTCAAATGATAAGACACGAATAAGATTAAAACAACTATGTTTGCATTACTGTAACACTTAAATATTGCCCACACTTGAAATGAAATCAACCACATAAGAGACAGTTTTGGAAAACTAATGGATTGTAATATGAACATTAAAAAACACACAAGGAAGGGTGGGGTGTTGGCAGATGCCTACCACAATCTTAGCACTTGTGAGACTGTGGTAGGGGACCTGCAATGAAATCAGGGCAAGTCTGGTGTGTGTGTGTGTGTGTGTGTGTGTGTGTGTGTGTGTGTGTGTGTGCGCGTGCGCGCGCGTGTGTGTGTGTGTGTGTGTGTGTGGCGCGTGCGGTGTGTGTGTGTGTGTGTGTGTGTGTGTGTTGTGTGTCACAGATTGCTTCATTCATTCATATCTTAGAAAAATTCTCAGTAAGAAAGCACTAAAGTGAAGCTTTAGGAAGATGCTGGGTGTGGTAGTGCACTTTTTTAATCCAGCACTAGGGAGGCAGAGGCTGGTAGATCTTTGACTTCAAGTCCAGCCTGGTCTACAAAGCAAGTTCTGGACAGCCAGGGCTGCACAGAGAAACCCTGTCTCAAAACACCAAAAATGAGAGAGAAGTAGGCAGATTTTTTTCCCTCCACATAAAAATAGACAATAAATGATAAAACAAACCTCTTGAAGAACAAACAGACTGTCTAGGGTCCACCCTGTACTGGGCATTCTCTCCTGTCAGGTCCACTCACCATCAGATGCAGCTGCAGCCTGGGTCATAGAAGCCAAGGGACAGTAGCTGGTTAAGTGCAGAAGGAACAGGAGGCAAGGGACATCATCCTTGGCTGGACCCTGCTCATTCCTGGATAAAGATGGTGTTAATAACTCCCCTGTGGCACTTCAAGGAAGAATGTAACTAAGTGAGCCAGGGATTGTGACAGAAACCTCTGCCACAGGCTCATTCAGTTTTGTTAAAGTGGAAAGTCATAGCCAGTATTGACCATAGCCTGGACTATCACCATCATAAATGGGAATCTGGTCCAACATGAGTCAGTTATTGTATGTTCAGTCCCTTGTTCACTATGCAGAATTCTATTCCCTCCTATTCTCTCTTTGTCTCTGTCTCTGTCTCTCTGTCTCTCTCTGTTCATATAAACTGTCAGTAGTTTTTGTGACCTGTTATCTTTGTAAGTGTGGAGTCCAAAGCTTGGGTTCAGTTCTCCTTACTAGTAAGTCACAGACCGACCCTGAGGCCCCATCCCTCACGTGCTTTCTCCTCATCACGTCATGGCTGTGTTCTGCTCTAGTCAGAAGCCATGTTCATTGTAACTGAGTTCTGTTCAAATGTGTTCTGTTCAATTTGTTTCACTTTAAATAGTGACCTAAAAATTATAGAATGATCTACAGATACAAATGGCTTAGATGAAAATGAGAATATTTATATTTCCATCTGTGGGACAAAAGTCACACTTTAGAAAGTGACACCTTGCCTTAAACTGCACACATCTGTGAAGTGTAAACTGTGTAGTTGACGATGCACAACAGGGAAGAAGATCGATCCACCTCAGCACTGCACTCTTGATCCTGCAGTCAAATGGCTTTGTACTTTTTTTGATTGCTGAAGGTTTCCGATCGTGTTCCCATGTCATGGTGGTGTTCCCATTCCATCCTCTGGTCTCACAGTGTCCTCTGCTCATCAGGCACACTCCTGAGCTCAGCCCTCCAATGTTTCTGGGGCTTTAACCTGCAGATGGAACAGGGTCTTGACTCCTTCCACACTTGGTTTGAGTGCAGGCCCTGAGTGGATTTGGCAGGGGAGCGAGAAGAAAAGGGGTCTTTCCCTGTTGCTGCTGGTCTGGTCCATCTGCATCAACTGTAGGCGACAGAGGCTCTGTGGGACTCCAGGCTGTGTCCAGCCCCCAAGGCAGCTGACTCAGCACTGTTAGGACACAGATGTGTTAGGTGTGCATCGTGTCAGGGCATGGCCACCAGTAGATCAGAGAATCCAGCATCTAACCCACATTAAGGGGCACATGCAGCTATCAAAGTGACAATATTCCCCCCCAATGTCACCTGCCTGTCCTACAGATCATCACTGCTGTATTGCCCTACAGATCATCACTGCTGTATGACCAAGGTCCTGTGTGAATTTCTCCAGCTTGAAATATGAAAGCTTTGTAGAGTCCTAGAAACTGATTCATGAGGTCCTTTGTCGGAGAAAGGAAATAAAAATACCAGTGTCGTCAAACAACCAAATCCTATGTAATTAAAAGTTATGAACCCGTGCCACACAGTGGATGTGTTATAAAATGCAACAAAAACAGTTCATGGAATTAAGGGAAGCTTATGCACAGTATGATCTGAGCACAAATACACAGAACTGACTGTTGTTCCTTGTGATGCCCTGGCAATGGGAAAAGTGCTGTACCTGTCTGTGCACCTCACCTGCCTCCTTCTGAAGAGAGTTTGCCAGGAAGTCTTTCTTCCTTCATGTTCAAAGTGTTGTAAGGGTCTCAGGGCTTTAGTGAGGCTCACCACTGTCACACAGCTGTTTATAGCTTTAGTCAGTGAGACCAGAGAATGCTGCTTCTAATTCTGATTTTCTTCATGTGTTCCACCCTATCCCTAATGTCCGCAGTAACTGGCTCCCTCCAAATAGGCATTCAACTTGTATTTGTGCATTTTTCTCTAGAGATGTGAATGTTACAAGGATATTTTTAGTAAGAAGTGCATTTCTATATGGTAAGGCTTACCTCTAAATTAAGATGGCTAAATGTTTCCACAATCAAACAATAAATACAAAGCTGAAAATCCTCAACAGGTCACAGAAGGTCTGAGTAACCTATATAAAGTATGCAAAGAGGAGCCATAAAGATCATTAAGTGATGTTCATCAAAATTTTAAGGTCAAAGTTCTATCAAACATTTATTTAAGTCATTAGAGTAATCTAAAATTATTGATCTGCTCTTGGAAACATCTACAAGGGCTGACTAAGTGGACAAAAAAATGTTTCCCCTCCCCAAATGTTATACAAAATTTAAAAATACCAGACCAGACTCATGCAAGTGACCTTCTGGGTGTTGATTGGTCCTACTTAGAGGCCTATTCCCATGTGGACAGAGGGATTAAGAGGCAGTATTTTTTACCCTGATCCTTCAAGGTCATCTAGGTCCCATGGGGCTGTAGGATGTTTATTGAAAAGGCCATATTGAAAAGGCTTGCTATTCTTCTTTATGTATTCATATGACTGTACATGTTCTTCACTGCGGATACTACTCCCAGAAGCCATGGACTGCCCAACAACCCAGTACCAGGGTGGGATATCTTTTATGGACTTGTTTTGTGTGTTCCGGAGACTTTCAAAATGACACAGCCTATTGTTACCTCCTAGATCTCGATGGTCAGACCTTTTATTGGAAGACACCACATACAGTGTCCACAAGACATGGAAAAATCAAGTTAGTAGTGACCAGGCATTTTTCTCCCTGCTGGCTAGCTTTCACAGTCCCAGGAGCTGCCTTGTAGATTGCTGCTGACTTTTCTGCCCACAAAGCCTACATGGCACCTCATGGTACAAGGAAAGCCACTTAGCAAGGGGGAAGGCTCCTAGTGAGTACAGCTTTGTTTCTCTGTATCCTATGACCAGAATGTGTGGTGTCCTAAGACTATGGATTTTGCGTAGAACCTACATCCGGTGACTGCAAGAAGCAAATGCAGAGACCCACAGCCAAGCCCTTGGCCAGGATCCTGGAGTTCAGTTGAAGAGAGGGAAGAAGGATTATAAGAGCAAAGGGGGGTCGGAATCATGATGGGAAAAAACATGGAAATAGCTGACCCAAGCTAGTGGGAGCTCATGGACTCTGGACTGACAGCTGGGGAGCCTGCCTGGGACTGAACTAGGCCCCCTGAATGTGGGTGGAAGTTGTGTGGCTTGATGTGTTTGTGAGTCTCCTGGCGATGGGACCAGAACTTATCCTGGGTATAGGAACTGGCACTTTAGAGGCCATTTCCCATGGCATGATGCCTTATTCAGCATTGATGCAGGGGGAAGGGGCTGGGTCCGACCCCAAATTGTTTCGCCAGCCTGTGTTGACTGCTTAAGGGAGGCAGGGGGAATGGGAGAAGTGGGGAGAGGGCAAACAGGGACTATGGATTTTGTCCAGGTGACAGCAATGTAAATATTTACTAATTATTTGTACTTGTAGATTGTTCTGCAAATTGCATGTCACTGTTTACAAAGAAACAAACATCTAAACTGAATGCAGCTCTAAAGAATGTGGCTTGTGACTGACACTACAGCACAGGAATGATGTGATATGGAGAGGACAAGATGGCAGGTGAGGGATGGGGCTCTGGGTCTGTCTGTTGGGCACTAATGAGGGGCAGTGTCTATAATTGAGCAGCTGAACACCAGGCTTTGGAGTCCACACCTGTGAAAACTACTGGAAGTTTATTATCAACAAACACACCTACACAGGAATACACACATGAGAGAGAGAGAGAGAGAGACAGAGAGAGACAGAGACAGAGACAGAGACAGAGAGACAGAGATAGAGACAGAAACAAACCAACTTTAATAGGTGCTCAAGGCTATGGCCGTGCATTATCTGAGTTATGTATCTCATCTGTGAGATTTATCTTCAATGTTCAAATTTCAGATCATTGTTAATTCTAATTACAATTATACTTTTTCTAATCTGGGAGATTTAAAAGGCACAAGGAGAAAACCACAGCCGTGTGATGGAGATGCCTCTCAGCTTTTGTTTGTAGCTTTATTAATTACATTTCCAAATTCTCTAAGGAACATTATTCACAAAACCCGCCACACCACACTTTAATGAGCAGAATCCAGCCAGGGATGACGTCACTCCCCTCCTACTCTGTGTGCACTTAACCAGCCACTGTCCCTTGGCCCATGTGGCCAAGGCTGCCAGCAGCATCTGGGGTGAGTTGGAGCTGAGGGGAG